>NC_082678.1:46651640-46954670 GCF_025265405.1 Mesoplodon densirostris | reverse complement strand
ACCACAACAAGACTAGTAGGAGGGAAGATACAAGGTATAGTCAAGACCCATACCCCCAGGGTGGGCAACCCACAAATGGGAGGTTAATTGCAATCACAGAGGACCAGGACCTGGCCTTGCCCACCAGCCTGTTGGACCAGTACTGGCATGCCTCAGGCCAAGAAAGTAGGCAGGCCTACAAGCAAGAAAGAGGAAGGAAGGCAGGGAGGGAGGGAGGAAAAGAAAGCCTGATGACATAAGGTCATACAAAAATAGAAGTTGAACTAATTAACTAAAATTTTAAAAGATCAACTAAGAATACAGTGTGCTAAGATACTAATTTTGGGGGAGGGGGCACCTTCCTTCATGAGGGCGGTGGCATATCCAAGAACACTTGATGGAACATTTTTTTCCAACTACAATTACCTTCCCTCCTCTTCCCATTCCTAACGAAGATATGAATGCTTCCTGCTGAGGATTACTGCCATAATGAGCCAGTGTTACTAAGGTGACTATCATATCATTCTTGTGTACAAGGAAACAAGGTTGAGAACCACTGTGGAACATGCTGTATTAGTCAGATTTCCAGAAAAAAAAATTTACCCCAGATGGCTTATTGAAAAAACTGCTTACAGGTGTATGGGCAGAATAAACATAGGGTACTTAAGCATTCAAAGACTAACAACAGTAAGAAACTTCTACCACTCTTAGGCTGAAAGGACAAGAGGAGCAAATAAAATTACCAAGCCTGTGAAATATGGACTTACGGAGGGGCTACGTCATGCAGGGACACAGCTACCACCTGAGACACAACATTTAAGCAGGGGGGGGAATAGGAAAACCCAACCTCTCTCTCTACCCTTTGATGTCCTGCCTGGGACTTCCACTCCCACTGGCTGACTCCTAACAGAAGCCAGCTAATGGATCCCAGAATGATGCACTATGTAGGACCATTCAGCCTTCCAGAACACAGACAAGGGCAGAGGATAAAAAATCTATTAGACCAGGTGGCGAGCAAGGGAAGATAGCAAACAGCCAGCACATATATGAAAGACATTTACAAAGAATGACTAGAATGAGAGGTGGAGAGAGGAAATAAGGCTGAGGCACAGGTATGGGGAAAAATATAAACCAAACCAAAGCAGAGTCATATTAGAGTGCGTTTAGAGAATTGTGAAGAGTCTGAAATGGCTGGAGCATTGAAGAATTAGTGAAATACGGAATACGAAGCTGTAAAAGTAAATAAGACCAGATTATAGAGCAGAAGTCAGCAAACTACGGCCTGCAGGCCAAATCTAATCTGCTGTGTTTTTTGGGTAAATTTTCATTGTAACTCAGCCACACCAATTAATTTATGAATTATCTATGGCTGCTTTTAAGGTACAACAGCAGAGTTGAGTGGTATAGCTGAGTACTTGCAAGAGAGACAATACGGCCCATAAAGCCAAAAATATTTACTATCTAACCCTTTACAGAAAAAGTTTGCTGACCCCTATTTAAAAAAAAAAGAGTGACATATGAAGAACTTGAAGAATTTCTACAAGCAATGGATAAACTATCATCATCTCAATAATTAGCAAACAGTGAAATTCAGAACCTGGTAGGAAATTCTAAAGCAACTCTGGAAAGAAGCAGCCATTCACAACCTCTAAGAAAATATTTTGGACACTAACATATCTACTCCAATATAACTAAGTATTTGTGCTAATCAAGTAATGTATACCAGGGGAGTGATTTCAAATGCTCTTATTTCTGTAATTTTCTAAATACTTATCTCATTTTTAAATGTAAATACAAAAATGCAAATAATATTTAAAAGTTTACCTTGAGGGTGTTTTCTTCTGGAAAACCATCCGACATTTTTTTCTTAAATTGATTTTGTTGAAAATTCGGCTTAAATGCCTGTGATGCACTGTTTTTGTCTAGACTTCTCATTGTGGAGCCAGATATTTTTGACCAATGTGTTTGTGTGAGTACTTCACTTTCTCTTTGGTGAGATAAGTTAGTAGATTCAGATACTCTTAATTGTTTCCATTGTTGAGCTCCCAAATTCACTGGACATGAATTTATTCCATTATTTGTCATTAGATTTGTTCTTTTGCACTGAGGCTTAAAATCATTTCTATTCCAAGTTTTTAAAGTATTTTTGTTGCCATCTCTGTAGCTGAAATAGTTTTGTTTTTTAAATTAGTATTAATTTTGTTTCTATATACTTTTTCTTAAGTGAAAGAAAATTATTAATGAAAATTTGCATTTACATGGTAATTTGTGGTTTATAAACTACTCTGTAATTACTGACCAGTTAGAAATTCCAAATACATCATCACAACAACCCTACAATATATTATACCTCTCTTGGTGAGGAAACTGAGTCTTGAGGAGGAAGTAACTTGCCCAAAGTCATATATAGAAAGTTACTGACAATCCAAAACCCAGAGAATCCCAGTCTCCCAACTCAAAGTCCAGTGCCATAGAGCATATTTCTAAATTATACAAGCGTTCATGTGACAGTGGTTATGAACCCTCAGGGGACACGGCAGTGAAAGCACCCAGTCCTAATCACCGGCCCACCAGGGAACTCCCTGCTTCCTTTTTATACATTTATTTTTTAATTTTCTACAAAGTAAAATTTTCAAAAGTTAAACTATTACTCGTCAGTGATTTTAAATCACAAGGAAAATAGATATAGACAGGGTAGATAGCTGTTTGATTAGAAGTTTTGTACTTTTACTGTGTAGCTTAAAAACCCTACTTATGAATATGTTTCAGCATTTTACTAGCTACATTAACCTAAGTGAGCCATACCAGTTCATCAGAACATGATGTTAATGAGGCCAAAATCAAAAGTATAATTTCTGAGCAGGCTAGTTAAGAGTTCCACAGGGAAAAACTACTCTCAGTCACAAATGCTTATTCCTGAAAAATTTTACTAAAAATACCACAAGTACCACAAGAGGGCAAACAATGCAACCCATACCTTGTTAGGGAAAATAATCCAAGAAAAAGTCTAGGTTCCCTAGACCAGATTATATGGGACCTGAAGCTTGTATAATTTAGGGAGCTTTCGTAAGTAAATTAGGTACAAAATTCAGTATGAAAATAATGAGAAAAGAAATCACCACAAATAATTTAAAATTATTTTAAGTTGATAAATACCACAAACATCACAATATCCAGGAAAAACTTATTATCATTAAGTAATCGCCTAATACACCTCTATAAAATTTTTTCCTACATTAATAATCTCTTCATATGACAACAATTTTATATTCAACAGAGAGAATAGAAACATAATTTTCTCCTTCCTCATGGCTGTGGAAACTACTTTTATTTTCATAGTTTAGGAAAGTTTCTTTTAGCTTTACAGCTCCTTATTGGTAACAACGCATCTGCAACTTTCTCCAATGTTTTTGTTCAGGAGGTGCTCCTAGCCTGGGGAAATGCCTTGATATTTCTGTTTAAAAATTAGTTAATTGATTAATGGCTATCTCTGGATCAGTGTGACTATGAATAACTTTCTTCCATTTGCTTTTTTTTCTAGAATGATTATATTATTTTTATAATAAGAACAGTAGCCTATTATAGAAAAAAAAGAATACTTTATCTTCCCTTAAAAACAATTTATTGAGCTTTCCTGGTGGTGCAGTGGTTAAGAATCTGCCTGCCAATGCAGGGGACACAGATTCAAGCCCTGGTCTGGGAAGATCCCACACACCGTGGAGCAACTAAGCCCATGCGCCACCACTACTGAGTCCACGCACCACAACTACTGAAGTCCGCGTGCCTAGAGCCCGTGCTCCGCAACAAGAGAAGCCACCGCAATGAAAAGCCCGCACACCGCAACCAAGAATAGCCCCCGCTCCCCGCAACTAGACAAAGCCCACGCACAGCAACGAAGACCCAATGCAGCCAAAAATAAATAAATAAAATAAATAAATTTATAAAACCAATTTATTGACCTATCTAAACCTATTTGCCAGGTTGTGCCCAATTTCCAGTTTCTAAAGTCTTCACCTCTCCTCAACTGAGATTTCTTAACCATCAAGTGCAATCCCAATTTCTCTAAGACCAATTATTTAAGACAAATTGTAGGAGTTTTAGTATAAAAGCTTGAAGATGTTAACCTCAGTTCACCTTGCTTATTGTCTAGTATACTAATTCTGGTAAATTAAACCTATCTTGACAACTTGTCTAACAGCTTAATACCTATAAGAATAGGAGTACATTGCTCTTGCAAATTCCATGTTTCAAGAGATTCTAGACAAGGGTTATCAGGTAAAATACAGGATGCCCAGTTAAATTTGAATTTCAAATAAATAACGAATAAAATTTTAGTATAATTATGTCCCAAATATTACATGTGACATATACTAAAAAATTATTTGTCCATTACCTAAAATTCAAATTTTACTGGGCATCCTATATTTTTATTTGCTATATCTGGCAATGTTAGCCTAGATTCTAAACCTAAGCATAGAACCAGTTAAAAGATCTTCAACAGATTACCAACTGCCTACTTGGGTTTTCAAACGTCTTCTGCTCCTGGATTCTCTGTTGTTATATTCCAACTGTCTGACAGATCATTTATTATTTCAAATTGGAATATCCAATACTGGCTGCCTATCCAGATTACAATCCATTACCTAATTCTCTAATGTCTATCAGAATGCATTTTCTCCTAGCACTTGCAGCTGGAACTATGCCTCCGAGGACCATCTCAAACCACTGAATAGGCCTAGTTTGAAGCAGTGGTACTGAAGAAAGAACTGACTGGTCCTGAGGAAACTAGCATGAGTAATAAAAACAATACTAAAATTTTAAAAATAAAAATACTGTTTTGTTGTATTAACCACTTTATTAAAAGTTTCCCCTTTTCAAAAATATGGTATCTTCATCTACTAAAAGTGAAGGTGATGTTAACTTCACAGGGTTGTTGTAAGGATCATTAAAATAACATAACAAAGCACTAACCAATGACTGATATATGATCTGGGGTTGGTGTTGTTTTCCAATACTTTGTTTCCAAAATTATTTCTTTCAGTAGTTTGCCACTTACCCCAGAATACTAAAGTCCAACCTAAAAAAATAATCCATGTCCTTTATCTATTCATTTTTTTGGAATTGTTTAGACATTAAACTTAGATATTTCTGGCAATGACCCAGAAGTACCCTCACCATTTTTTTTTTTTAATAAATTTATTTATTTTTGGCTGTGTTGGGTCTTCAATTGCTGTGCGCGGGCTTTCTCTAGTTGTGGTGAGCAGGGGCTACTCTTCGTTGTGGTGTGCGGGCCTCTCATTGTTGTGGCTTCTCTTGTTGCGGAGCACAGGCTCTGGGCGCGAGGGCTTCAGTAGTTGTGGCTCACGGGCTCCTGAGCGCAGGCTCAGTATTTGTGGCGCACGGGCTTAGTTGCTCCGTGGCATGTGGGGTCCTCCCGGACCAGGGCTCGAACCCACATCTCCTGCATTGACAGGCAGACTCTTAACCACTGTGCCACCAGGGAAGCCCTACCCTCACCATCTTACCATATGCTTATGATTTCATTCTCTGTCTTTCTTTCTTATTCCATCCTATTTACCTTGGAGCTGATTATCTTACTGGGGTAAGGCTGAGCATTCTATTTGGTTCTCAATTCCTAAATATATCCGACATTTTTTTTTCATTTTTTTTTTTTTTTTTTTTTTTTTTGCTGTATGCGGGCCTCTCACTGTTGTGGCCTCCCCCGTTGCGGAGCACAGGCTCCGGACGCGCAGGCTCAGCGGCCATGGCTCACGGGCCCAGCCGCTCCGCGGCATATGGGATCCTCCCAGACCGGGGCACGAACCCGTATCCCCTGCATCGGCAGGCGGACTCTCAACCACTTGCGCCACCAGGGAGGCCCTTTCATTTATTTTTTTTAACGTCTTTATTGGAGTATAATTGCTTTACAATGGTGTGTTAGTTTCTGCTTTATAACAAAGTGAATCAGCTATACATATACATATATCCCCATATCTCCTCCCTCTTTTTTTTTTTTTTTTTTTTTTTTTTTCTTTTTGCGGTATGCGGGCCTCTCACTGTTGTGGCCTCTCCCGTTGCGGAGCACAGGCTCCGGATGCGCAGGCCCAGCGGCCATGGCTCACGGGCCCAGCCGCTCCGCGGCATATGGGATCCTCCCAGACCGGGGCACGAACCCGTATCCCCTGCATCGGCAGGCGGACTCTTAACCACTGCGCCACCAGGGAGGCCCCTCTCCTCCCTCTTGTATCTCCCTCCCACCCTCCCTATCCCACCCCTCTATGTGGTCACAAAGCACCGAGCTGATCTCCATGTGCTATGTGGCTGCTTCCTACTAGCTATTTTACAGTTGGTAGTATATATATCTGACATTTAGATAGTTATTCTTGACTCTTTACCTATTGTCAATTAGATCATTAATAATCCACAGCAAAATTATAAATTCATGGTGATAAATCTTTACAGAAATTTCATTATAACATGAAGTATTCTTTGGAAATATAATCACTGCCAAATTTACCTATTTTTAAAGTTATATATGGCATGTTCTCTTCTTTTATAAAACACAGCTAATATCACTATAGTTAGTTATTAAGTATATAAATTTCCTAAATATAATTCTGTTTAAGAAAGGAAGAATAGATAGAGGAGGAGGGAAGGGAGTAAAGGAGGAGATGGGAAGGAGAAGAATGAATAGAATAAGAAAAATCTTAAGTAGACTCACCTCCAACCACTCTTGCTTCTTTCAGCATTTAATTGAATAGATTTAGGCACAGAATCTTGACTCCTCAGGGGATGAGAAACTGAATGTGGTATTTGCCTTTCAAGGAAATATGTCTTATTAACTATTAATAATTTGTTCCCCGATTGAGAAATATAAAAATATAAAATATATATAGAAGAATAACATCAGTCTGTAACAGACACATACATTTATTGGTATATATTTTTCCACATACCCTGTGTTCACTGTTTTCATTAAAGGAGGCACCTCTGGATTCATAGCTTCCCAGGCCCAATCTCAAAAGATACAAGTAATATAGGTAAGAGTAAGATAGGGAGCATTTTTTGAAATAATTCTTTCATATTTATTTAATATGTGGGGGGAGGCAGTTGAAAGTTTGAAGGAGAAAAGGACTTGAATATATGGACATGTTCTTCAACAGTACTTTGTTGTGGAATTTGTCATAGGCTGCCTTATTAATTTTTTAGATGTCTGTCTTTCCCATTGTATTCTAAGCAAGGTAATAGTTTAATCTGTATCTCTTCCACAGTCAATCCTAGTACAGCACCTTGTATTTTGTAACATAAGTTCAGTGTAATCAATGTTTCTTAATCCCAACCCACAGCAAGAAATACATCGAAACCCGGAATATATACAGGCATGGTGTGCATGTGTATGCGCACATGTGTGTGTTTGAAAGAGAATATAACAATTTTACTATCAATTCTTATTCTTACTATATGACATACTGACACTTTCTATTCTATTCTTTTCTATTTTATTCTCTTCTATTTATTTTTTTTAAGGGTTGGTTATTTCCTAACCTACTAATGGATCAAGAAAAAAATTTTGAAAAACACTTATCTAGTCCTATCTCTTGCCCAATATAAGAATCTTATTATATCTCTGACAGATAGTAATCCTGGTCAGAGTTTGAAAAGTTCAGTACTTCAGGAGGATGCACACCTCCCTATGGAACAACTCAAACTGTTATTTTTCAAGATCATCTATCATTCATGCTACTTATAAAAATATTTTAAATAGTAGAGAACTTTTTAAATGGCAGAAGATGACCACTTATGCATATCCATGTGAATTTAAAATTTTTTATCCATAAAAATAAGAATAATATGAAATTCATACTTCCAATTCCTCAAATGTGGAAGAAAACAAAATAACTATAGATGTAAATGTAGATTAAGGTCTATGGTTGCACAAGGATTTTTAAATTCTAGTTGCATAAAATCCTATTAAAGATTTTTAAGTGTGTCCCCCCAAAATGTAAATGTATATAACCAGCATGTACCAAGTATATCTCAGACTGTCTGCCTGGCCATGCCTTCTTCCAGAGAGAAGTAAAAAGTAAGCAAACATTAAGACCTTTCAGCACAAACCACCACAGCTAATTGTTTCAGATATGAGAGGCTAACCATAAAGATAAATTAGGATTTCAGTGACCTCATTTAATATGAGCTGAAGCAGAGGCTCTCTGTCTCTAGAATTTGAATCGAGAGAAACAGAGGGCAGCCAATGATGGGCCCTGAGAACTAGAACTAAAAGGTTATGTTAACACCAAGGAAAAGCAATTTAGTTCACACGCCAATCGAAGCTATAAGGAAGCCAATGGGATGAAAGAGTGAAAAGCCAATAAATGAAAACAGGCAAAAATTATGTAAGAAGAGAAAAAAGACTAGGACCAAGCACTGGAAATTCCTGGGCTTCTACCCTTCCTAAGGTCTACTTTCTTCCATTTTTCCCGTGTTCCCATTCACACTTATCCTTATTCCTGAAGGAACTTGAGTTTCTCCATTCTTTATCACCAAATGTTTGTCACAATATCTATACGTGTTTTGAAAAAGAAAAAAAAAACTTTACAATATAGGTTACTACTTCATTAGAACAAAGGCTCCAGATTTAAAATACTCCATTTAAATGCTAAGACACCCTTGTAGACAAGGAAACTCAAACTGCTGTACTGGAATGTTCAGAAAGAACCAAGTAATCTCTATAATTGGATAGTGGAAAGAAGAAAAAATAAACTTTCTATTTCCATTATAATAAAATAGAAATGGTAATTTTCTATAATCCTATTTCTTATTTTCTGAAAATTTTCACCTTATTTTCTTACCTGTTGGTAGAGGAGGGAAATCATAACTGTCAGAAGCAGTACTGATACCTGGATCATTTTTAAGTGGATTGGATGTTAATGGCTGTCTATTCCTCTTTTTCTGATTGAACAATGGTACGGGCAAACAGCCTAAATTGAATGTACCGATAAATAAGTACATAATAGGCAAATAGTCAGATCTAGTTATAGACTAATTACTAGTATATAATAATACACAATTTGAATTTGTCTGCTTCTATACATTAATTTTATATTTATTACAGATATATTTCTATAGATTTGGAATTTTTTTTACACTCTTTTTAAGATCCCAAATAGCCTTATTTTTATCTCTAAAAACTCCTTTCTTGTTCTATGTTGACACTGCCTTAATTCCTCTTGTTTGGCAGTAATTCCCATCTCCTCCCTCATCCCCCTACCCTTTCCAAATCCACTTTTTGTTTTCCTTACTTCCCTCCTGTGCTTGCTTATCACCATATCAACTGGAGGGGACACTTCAAGTACAATAGAGGTAAGGGAGAACCAAAATTTGACCCATTTTGCTTTCCAAAACCCTAACCACTCTCTGACTATGGTAGCATACCCTTTAAGGCCATGGTTCTCAAACTTTAGTTTGACTAAGATTTATCTGTGGTTATGCTTAACATGCCAGTTCCTAGACCCCACCCTCATAGATTTTATTTCAATCGACTTGCTTTGGAAACCAAAACTCTGCAATTTCAACAAGAACTCCTGGTGTCTGTAATGCATATTTTCTGTGGATCATTTTGAGAATGCCTTAGAGTGATAGTAATAAATCCAAATGAGAATAAATACTACTCCAAACCCTCCAGTTGAGGGACCTGGGATCTCAAGTCAAGTCAAAAGTCAGAACACTAAAACTAGAAGGGATCTCAGAGGAAAAAGAGGTCCAAAAGGCTTACACATTGCCACGGTGAAAAACCTAGATAGGGCCTACACTTCCTAACTCTCAGTTCAGATATCTTGCCACTATACCATACTCTAGTTGGTCCATCAACACTTAAACTTACATGAGAATATAGACTCTGGTAACTGTCTGATGAATGGCTGGGAAAACGATGTGGGCTCTGGAATCAGACTGTCTGAATTTGAATTACAACTTCAAAGCAGGTTTCAATTACAATTTTAAAGTACAAACTACGGCTATTTCCTTAAACTCATTGTGCCAATATGGCATATAGTGAGAGGCAGAATAACATAGTGATTAAAAGAATGGAGTCTAGGTTCAAATCCTGGCTCTTACACTTCATAAATTACTTATTTAACCTTGTGCCTTTGTTTCTCATCTAGAAAACAGGGATGATAATAATAACTCTCTCAGAGTTAAATAAATTAACATATAATTAAATGCCCAGAATACAGTACACCCCCCATAAATAATAGCTATTATTATCTTCATTGTGCATTATCATCATTCCTTTGGTTCTCTTCATTCTTGCCCTCTGTCCTTATATTAACAAATTGGGAAAGCAGAAATGGCAGGGGAAGCTATTAGGAAAACAGAAGCACTTCTGAAAATATTTTAAATAGTCACAAATAAAAATTAAAATATTATTAATTTATTTTCAGCTTAAAAAGCACAAAACAACTCAAGCACATGGGATTTGTAGAAAGAATACAAAAGTAAATCCAGGAAAGTCTGATTTTACTTCCACCTAAGCCACTAAGTGTTTCGTCTTGAGTAAGTTATTTTACTTCCTCTGACCTAAAAAGTAAAGAGGCTAGACTATATGTTCATTCTTTTTAAAAGTTCCTTCCAAAATGTTGCATCTATATACTATACAAGGCTTACATAGTATATACAAACTATAGAAATTTTAAAAATAAAAGTCAATACCTGCTGTATTTCGAGTTGAATTTTCATTTATGTTTCTCTTCATTTCCTTCAATATCAAAGTCTATAATTTTTTCTTTAGTGCTCCAACTTTACAACATGAAGTTGTTCGACTAAACCTTCAAAGAAATAAATTTATACCTTGTATTTATACCTTGTATCAACAACAAAATCAAGTTCTCAGCCTAGTAATTACTGAAATTATGGTTTAAACCTATGGTTTCAAACCTGATAATGTAAACTCTCTGCCAGACTTTTGCTTTCTGAGTAAGAATTTACAGCATAACCCATTTTTCCAAATCTGTTTGAAATAAGACTAGTGTGGCTATAATCTTGCTTCCTAAGCGTAAGTGGATTTTCACAGAGTCTACATAATTTATTTCAGAATCAAGGACCCACAATGAGAATAATTCTGAACCAGATCTACAAAGAGGGAGAGGGACCACAACATTGGCAAACATACTTACAAGGCCAGGGAGGAAACATACACAATTGAACTAGCCATGTGAGAACGTATTCTGTGTCTCACTTTTAATACACTGTGCAGATCATCTGCTTTGGCCATTAGTTTGAGATCCCTGGATTACAAAATGCCAAAGACTAAGGCCTCACTTAATATCCAGAATAATTGTACTGATAAGTTTCCACTCCGTTTCTATAATTTAAACAAGTGAAATAAGATTTTTTTTGTTTTTTCTTTTACCACAGAATTTCTGTTGTAGTTTTTTCCATGTTTAGCCTCTTATATTTTGATCCCAATTTAATTCAATAAATACTTGCCTATTTCATGAAAAGGTAAGAGTCAAACCTAAATAAGATCATTTCTGCTCCCAAGTTCTCTGCCCCATGAGACAAACAGACATGAACACCACTGAGTAACAGTGCAAATCATACTGAGGTACATATTAATTTCCAAATATCGTTTCTAGAAATAAAACTTGGGAAACATGAGGTCAGGGGCTGCCCCTGCTTTGTTTCCACAGATTGGTCTTGAACCTGGATATAGTATGCCCGTTAGAAAATATTCTTGATGCCGTTCTAGGAACCAAAACAAGGTTACGTGACCTTTTCTCAGCCCAGAAATACCAACACAACACACACCCTGAGCTTAGAGGGGGACGACAAGAGACTCAGGCAAACAAAAGCACCACATCCTCCCCTGGACCACTGACCCTGGGGGCAGGGACCCTGAGGTGCCCCCGACTCCGGCTTCCCACTGGACCCTAATTACATTACGGCGGGTGGTGACATCGATGTGCAGAAAGTTTGCTCAATGCGCACACACGCACACACCCCGCCCCCAAAACCGTTGCCTCAGAAGGAGGCCGTCGGGCCTACTTGGGCGCCTCTTGGGGAAAAAACATCAAGCTCCAGTCAGGACTCATGTTCTCTTCCAATGATCTCTCCTGACCCAGGGATCGCGGCAATTTGGTAACTAGGGCCCACACAGACTCTTTCCCTTCTTGGCCCTCCTGCCATACGACACGCAACTTTAACCTTCAGGTTCCTCGCCTCCGTCAACCGTCACCCTGTCAGCCCAGTCAGCAACCACCAGCCGCCTTCCCGGCGCCGAAAAAGCGCGGAAGTCGTGCTCTGCGCATGCGCGGCCCCACCGGCGCGCCACCGCCGGCGTCGGCGCAGGCGCAGAGGCCACCACTGGGGGTCGGCGACGTGGCGTCGTGCCTTTTGTGGACAAACAGGGAAGGACACGCACCCGTTTTCCCTGGTACGGAACCATGAACGCTTCTCCCCTTGCGTTCTCATACTGTTGGGTGCATGGCACAAGGATGGCTCTATCCCTTTGGAGTTTTGCCCAGAGAGGGACAGGCCTGCTCAGCCAACCTTCGCCCCAGCTTCATCAGGAAGTTAGGCCAGAGCTGGTCGCCCAGCCCCGTTCCCACACTCCGAAGTCATTTCTTAGGTCTAGACGTCAGTTTGTGAGATGCTGGTGGCACCCCAGAGTGTGCCTAGAATAGGATGACTCAAAAGCCACAGGCCTCAAAGCCAGGTCAGAGGGGTCTTTGTCTGGCTGAGAGTCTGAGTGAGGTCAAGCAGACGGGGCATTGGAGTCACCAAGAGGCTGGGAGAGCTGAGGCCTGGGTTTAGAATACAGTCCCGCAAGGCCAAGCGTGGTCAGGAAGGCAGGGCCAGTGCTGCACAAGCTAGGGAAGGGAAGGAGTACATACCTTAGAGACCTAGGACCCCAGAGAGGAAAGGGAAGGTGCAGTGACCTGGGCTCTGGCCCTCGGCCATTAGACTGCCCCTCTCTGGCCCTTTGATCTCCGGCACGTTACCCCCTCTAAACCTACATTTCCTTCCTCAGTAAAATAGCAATAATAATACTTAATTGCCCTGAAGATGCTAAAAGAGAAAATGAACAGTTCTGACACACAGTAAGTGCTCAATAAATGTTAGCCCTTATTTAATAACAGTAGCTGCCATTTATTGAGTACTTACTGGAGGCCAGGAATAATAATTCTACTTCTGTCTGGGTTCAAAGCCCATTTTTTTGTTGTTACCCTACCTTCTGACCATTTGAAGACTGGGGTAGGTGAAGGGAAGAGTTGCAAAGGGACCCAGAGATAAAGGGAATGTTGTTAGTGAAGTCCTAAGACTATGAGACCGTGAGACTTATCACTAGTTTCTTTGAAGATTAGGTCAAATAAAAAATGTTGGAAGATAGGATTAGAGGTAGCTTGAGACCAGATAATAAAAGATCTTGAGGGCTTCCCTGGTGGCACAGTGGTTGAGAGTCCGCCTGCTGATGCAGGGGACACGGGTTCGTGCCCCGGTCCGGGAAGATCCCACATGCCGCGGAGCGGCTGGGCCTGTGAGCCATGGCCGCTGAGCCTGTGCATCCGGAGCCTGTGCTCCGCAGCAGGAGAGGCCATAACAGTGAGAGGCCCGTGTACCGCAAAAAAAAAAAAAAAAAAAAAAAAGATCTTGAATGCCAAACTAAGGAATAAGTCTGAAGGAATAAGGTCTTCGTTTAATTTGGAAAAGAGAAGACTTCACACAATAATATGTCTGAAAAAACTTGTCTTCATGGTTCCAGAGAGGAGATTTTCAAAAAAATGAGTAAAAACTTCAAGGAAGCAGATTATGACCTGATATATACATATGTACACATACACATATGTTAACACCCATCTACCCCACAAAATAGATTTCTCATTGAAACAAAAGGACTTTAAACCCACTATGAGCAACATCCTGAGCTACATCTGTAAGGACTGCAGAAGTGGAATCTTTGCTAGCAGTTTATAAACCTATCTGTTCTATCACTATCTTGTTCTGATTATCATTTATTTATTTCCACCTAGAAAGTTATTCTGGATGGATGACAGCTATAGGACCACAGAGGAATAAAAAATTAAAATAGTAAGAGTAGTTTGATTACATGACTGCTGGACAACCACACTGTGTATGAGACGCTTTATGTGTCGTAGTGGAGATAAGACCCTCTCTATCCCCCAGTCATACTATTTTGGAAACAACTCTGTCTTAAATTTGTCTCCTACAAATTTTCTGACATTGATCAATTGGACAGCCATGACTATGACAAATTTATTCTCCCTTTTTTTAAAGTATATTATTTTACTAATAAATCAGGCACCAGCATCCCTACAAAACATTTATAGTACTGGAAGTCAGGCTTATTTTTTTTAAGTACTTCAAAACATTAAATATTCAACCTAATTGTGAGATAGTGACAACTAGAAAGGGTCTCACTTTGTATACTGTGAGTTCTCTGAATTCTCAGAAAGAACTAGACTAATAAGAATTTGTATTTTTTGTAGGGCTCAAATACTTAGTGTGCTTTGGGAAACAGGGAGTTAAAAATCTTTCGGAAGTTAACTTGGTATAAGAGTATGAAAAGCCTCTGTTGCTCTAGTTCTAAGGAAATGCTCTCCTTTTTTTCTAATAAAGCTTTCCGCAGAAGACAAACTCTGTACACAATAAACAGGGTAAGTATAGGAAAGAATTACTACAATTCATTAACTCTTAAAAAAGTTATTCATTTTGACATGTAAGGGAAACTTTATTTATGAATGTTAGATGTGCTTCAGAGTGCTGTTCTGTTAAAATTCCATAAAACAAGCCTCGAAATGCAAGTCATTTGTGCCAGTTGCAAGTACATAGCTGAAGCAGCATTTCCAGAGAGACTAGGGCAAAGGACAGAACTAACCACAAATTGGCAGAAAAGAAACGAAACATAATCGAGTGTTAATAATTCACCATAGTTACTGCTCTTAAAACCAAAGTAACTAAACAATACGACTGTCATCTGTTTACATTTATGCTTGTTTTCTGCATCTCTACAATGAAGTGTTCAGTATACACGGATGTGGGCAAAAAATCAAAGGCTGCAGGGCTTTATCTGAAATTAGAACAGTAATTTTAACGTGTACGTTTTGATTTTATTATTATGCTTTCTCTATCTCTGCATTATAATCTCTTAAAGGAAGAACACAAGTATTGGTTTATTAAATATTTTGAAGCATTCACATTTTATATTTCCATCATGTGTTTGTTTGTAAGCTTGTTTGTTTCCTGAGTACATTGTAGTGACTGTTCATGTGAATTCGGAAAGAGAAAAATTAGAACTTTGGGGAAAGCCAAAAATAACAGGGAACACCCTTTTGTTCTGTGAAAAACACTGGACTTAGATTCAGCAAACCTAGATCTCAGGCCTAGTTTTCTCCTGGAAGCTCGGGAAATTTAACCAAGTTACTTAACCTCTTTTTTCTCTACCTCTGCAATGGGGATGTCAATACCTAACCCATACTATCTCATAAAGTGGATATGTGAATAAACTGAGATAACATATGCAGAAAAACATTATAAATTGAACTACTCTGCAGTTGTAATGAATTACTCTTGTCATACTCCTTTCAAACAATCTCCCATTACTAGCACATAGTGTTTTCAGTACTTGAACATGTTTGACTTTCTGGATGATTGAGCATGAAATCAAATCGGATTTGGCTCAGAGTCATTTCTGCAAAGGGATGTAATCATCTTAGTACAGTATTCTGGATAGTTTCCCCTAATAAGACCCCCCCTTGAGTAACACATTCCAGTGGAGAGTCTCTGTTGCCAGTAAGTTAGGCTGTGTCCATATAAACTCATATAATCTGGTTCGTATATATAGCATGCCCCAAGACATTTTCAGGCATTACAAAGTCTTGAAAATTACTAACAGTTGTTTTTCCTTTAGTATTTGGGCAAAAAGTGAGGAAGATCCCTAAGCAAGTCGACATAGAATTACTAATAACTTCATGAGAAAGAAATGAAAGCATGTTTCAAAGTAGCTTTTTAAGACCCAGTGATCATTGATTTGGTTCTTGCATCTCTGACCATGAAAAAGCATTCTGAAAGAAAGGATAGTGGTTCCAGAGGAGGTCTCTGAAGATCTGCCATTGGCTGTTTATGGAGATGAAATGCAAATGCCCTCAGATGATAAAAAAGGGCCTGAACTCGTTTCAGAAAAGAAATGGTTTAAAGTGGAAACATAAATATTGAATAATAACTGGCATACTATAGACCTTTTCTTTATTTTTTATATTTTTGAGGATAAGAAAAGTGTAATCTATTTTTACTACTACAAATAGTCATGAAAGCACCATTAGATGACATTCTAGCTGAAGAGAAAACAGAAGTTTTGCATTAGTGTGAGATGTTAATTTATTATTGCATTTAGGTCTACCGACCATTTGAGGGAGTTAGAAGTTAAACAGCTGTATCTCTAGTTGATCTCTGCATATTTTAATCCAAATATGGTAAAGGGCAGGGCTAAATAAGGGAGTGTTCTTATAATAAACAGGGCTCAGAACTTGTAACAGAAAATTAAAGTACACTCCACTCAAGTTCTCGCGTGGTTAACTTTGCACTTTGGTTAAAGTCTCATTTAGATTTAAATTTCTAAACTTTGCTTACAAAATTAAGTTTTCTTTGATCTCCTCTCTTCTGAATTGCAGAAATCAGATAAAACTACTTGATAAAATGATTTCTTGTCACGCTGTTGAAGATCCTATTAAAAAGGTTGCTATCTTTGGAGGAACTCATGGGAATGAACTAACAGGAGTATTCTTAGTTAAGCACTGGCTGGAGAACGGCACTGAGATTCAGAGAACAGGGCTGGAAGTAAAACCATTTATTACCAACCCAAGAGCAGTGAAGGAGTGCACCAGATATATTGACTGTGACCTGAATCGAGTTTTTGGACCTGAAAATCTTGGGTAAGACTATATGTTGTGTTGTGTGTGTACGCATGCACATGTGTGTGTATGTGGATGTGTCTGAAAAGTAGTGTGTGTGGGAGCACATGTATATATGTTTGATATTCATGTTTGTACATATAGTCACTATTGTGAATAAGATCACTTTCACTTTTGTTATATACGCCATTATGAATTACTCAGTTCTCTAAACTGGGCGTTCATGTGCTCTTTTATAAACTTTTATAACCATCAGACTGTTCTTAACTGATTGGTTTTTAAATGTATTCTATACAGACTGAGACAACAAATAACAAAGGTTTTCATTTTTAAGTCATATCTTTAAAGAAACAGATTTAATAGTCTTTTGCATTAAATGAATGCTTGGCCACTATGCTTGGGTACATATTTGTTAGCTTTCTAGGTGATTTACTACTATGTGTTTTGCAACTATGTTTATGGTAGTGCAGAAAGTTCTAGTTAAGAAAAGTGCAATGTTTCAGTTAATATTTGTTTAATGAAAGAGTGTGTCCATCATCAGAAAACATTAGACCACTCTGTGATCTGAGGAGTAGACGTACTACCTTCAGTAATGGATTACTAAGACCTGAATTTTCTGAATTTAAATTACTGCTGATGATACATTGCATACAGTGTATGCAATCATAACACTCTAGGTGTGTCCTTATTATTTTTGCCTTTTTTTTTACATCATTATAGCTACTACTGTAGATATATAGGCTTCTAAGCTTTTTACCACTTCTTTCTTTAATTTACATAAAAATATTATTAAATACCTACTCTTCATGGGGCACTGTGCTAGGTACTGTGGGAGTACAAAGCTATGTACAAAGTGGTTTCTACTTTCAATGGGTTGGCAGATTACAAGCTAAGATATAAGTCATGCACAGGAGCAACTAATGGAGCACCACTTTATGTACTCATTTTCTATTAAATCCTAATTTGAGTTTAAAGAGTTAATCTCATCACAGATCAAAAGATGGTTACTACATTTATACAAATTTGCCTCACTTTATGGAATAAATTCTTCTGAGGCAATTATACATTAGCCATAGCTTGCGTATCAGGCCATGTTCTCACTAACATAAATTTTAATTTCAAAAATGCTTTATCTTCATGACTGAGGTTATGTCAACACAATTAAGGTTTATCTATTCACCTAAAACAGCTATTAACTAACTCATATTACAAGTAAGGATTTCTTGAAGAATAACTTTTAGTTGGCATGTTAACTTCCCAAATAACTCTGAGATGAACTAGAGTGAGTTTTCTTATTATGACCACTCAATAACATGCATTTCAATGAGAGTAGTCTCTTTAATTAAATTCACTTTCTACTCCTTGCATTTAACACTTATCAGAGGCTAGACAGTTCTCTCTCAGGGTGGTTATGGAAACTTATGAAATAGATAATTACCTTCTCTCATCTTCCCTCTCCCAAATTTTGCTGCTTTTCCTTTATTCGTCATCTCAGTGATGTCACGATTACCCACCAAATCACCTATGGAAATCATCTTAGAACCTTCCCCATTCTTCATCCCCTACGTCTAGTGGGTTACAAAGTCTCCCAACCTAAGTGTCCATCATCGGATGAATGGATAAAGAAGATGTGGCACATATATACAATGGAATATTACTCAGCCATAAAAAGAAACGAAATTGAGCTATTTGTAATGAGGTGGATAGACCTAGAGTCTGTCATACAGAATGAAGTAAGTCAGAAAGAGAAAGACAAATACCGTATGCTAACACGTATATATGGAATTTAAGAAAAAAAAATGTCATGAAGAACCTAGGGGTAAAACAGGAATAAAGACACAGACCTACTTGAGAATGGACTTGAGGATATGGGGAGGGGGAAGGGTAAGCTGTGACAGAGAGAGAGGCATGGACATATATACAGTACCAAACGTAAGGTAGATAGCTAGTGGGAAGCAGCCGCATAGCACAGGGAGATCAGCTTGGTGCTTTGTGACCGCCTGGAAGGGTGGGATAGGGAGGGTGGGAGGGAGGGAGACGCAAGAGGGAAGGGATATGGGAACAGATGTATATGTATAACTGATTCACTTTGTTATAAAGCAGAAACTAATTAAAAAAAACAATTATTCAAATATTGAATAGTTGTAGGTATTTTGCAAATCCAGTCTTCCTCACCATTTTTACTGCCTTAGTTTACTTGTTCTATAGGTAGTTAGAGTAGCGTCCTAAAGAATCTTCCTGCATCCAGCCTTACTCCAACCCTCCCTACCCTGTATTGTCTGTATGGCACTAGCCATAGGGATCATTCTAACATGCAAATCTTGTCATGTCTTTCCCCTGCTAAAAATTTTTCAAAAATCTCCTATCCAGAATAGATTTAAGTAATTTAGTATATAGATGTCATTCCCTTTAGGATATTGTTCCTGCCTATTCTTTCAGCTTTATCCTTTGGGACTCTTCCCGTGGGATCTGGATTCCAGGCACAAGAACTCAAAGTGTCCATTATCTTTCAAGACTTCAAGCCTTGACCATGAGCAACTGGGTGGCTGTGGTGTGATTTATTCACATGGGGGAGAATGAGAAGCAAATCAGTTGGGGGAGGGGGAGAATTCATGAAGTTGTTGCATGAATTAACTTTCAAAGTGCATATGTGTCCTTTAGGAACTATGTCTGGTTGCATATAATAGAAATCTGAAAACAGTGGCTTAAACAAATAAGGGTTTGTTTTTCACAAGTAATAAGTCAAGAGGTAGGCAGTCCAGGCTGGTACAGTGGCTCAGTGATATCATCAGTGCTACAGACTCCTCCTATCTTCCCACTGCACTGGCCTTGATGTGCAGTTTTTGTCCCATAGTTGAAAAGTGGCTGCTCCAATTTCTTGACTGACTTCCAGGCAAGAATTACCCAGGCGCAAATTGTAGGTCCTTTGAAGATACTAACAAAAACAGTCAGAGAATGGAAATAAATGGAATTAGAGAGAAATGTGGTTGAATGCTTTAATGAGGAAAAATAAATTTAAATTATCATGTACATTAAGAAAAAAATGTATACTAACCACTGGGGGTGGGGCAGGTAGAGACTCATTTGAGAATTCAATAAAAACTATCAACCGTCATCCCCGAAAATGCATGTATGCATATACCTGCAAATTTTTGTATTTTTGCAGGGTCTACAGACTCTTCTCTGTAAAGCTTGACCCTGAACCACTAGTGGTTCCTGGACATCACTTAAGAATCCCTAATTAGATGATGTGAGCACCTAGGTTTGACTATTTTTGTGCACTAGAACTAGCTGTAGTGCAAAAAAAGAAAAATAGGTGCATTTGATGGTCTAGTTCCATTATAGCCTAGTGCACTTAACTACTAAGAGACTGCTGATTAAATTAATGGAAGAATTTTGTTCAGGGTTGAAGTCAAATGATAAACTGAAATGTCCTTCTTGTGACCAGCCACATAAATGAACTATTATTTGCAAGCATGTCAATGCAACATTACATGGAATCAAATGGAAGGAAAAATGTAAATTTTTGATTATAAAGTTTTCAAATAAATTTCCAGTTCCTTCACAGATTTTTCATATTAAAGGTTTGGCAACTAGTTTCTTATATACTGTGTTCTTATTGTATATTTATGTTACCTTAGCCACAGATGTTGTTAATCTTTTTCTCTCTGCTAATAACAGCATAAAAATGTCAGAGGATTTGCCATATGAAGTGAGAAGGGCTCAAGAAATAAATCATTTATTTGGTCCAAAAGATAGTGAAGATTCCTATGACATTATTTTTGACCTTCACAACACTACTTCTAATATGGGGTGCACTCTTATTCTTGAAGATTCCAGGAATGACTTTTTAATTCAGATGTTTCATTATATTAAGGTAATGTCAATGTTATTCATTTATAAGTTAGCATAGGACCCATAATTTTAAGTCACTTATAGATGTGAAACAAGCAGAAAAGGGTCAGGAGGGAGGGTCCAAGGGAAATGGGGGGTTGGGAGGAGCACCAGAATAGAGGTAGTAGTGACAGGCGGGAGAAAAGGAGAAGAAATGAGTAAAACAATAAATGCAATGAATAAAATAATAAAACATATGGACCATTGTGTCTATAAAATTTTAAATCTTTTATCAAGACAGCCACCAAATCATAGGCTATGTGGTAAAATTAATATCAAAATTTTAAATGGTTTGGTTGAAGTGGCTCAATTACCATTTTAGGAAGCTCAAAAAATAGTCATTTAATGTTGACTAAAGACCAATGGTAAAAAGATTGGCTCTCTTTAGTCCTGCCCTTGTCTCCATTTGATTCAGATACCCTAACATACATCTGATCTTTCAGTACTTCATATAGCTAATCATTTTAAGGCTCAAAAATCTACAAGAGGAAAAAATCAGCAATCTATTGCTATACCTAGAGAAAAACTGCTAGAGAATAACAAGCAAACAAAAACACAAATAATAAACTGTATGATTATTTTTATATAAAGGATAGCCTTCCTTCCGGAGAGCTGGTATGAGCTAGTATGATTTAATGGAAAGAGTGTGACCCATATAGCCAGTGCCTGGGTTCAAATCCTGGCTTTCTCTCACTAACTTTGAACAAGATATTCAACTCCCAAAACCTTGCTTTCTTCATTTTATAAAATTGACATAATAACAATACTTACCCCATATGGCTGTTATAAGCCTTAAATGAGATAAAATATTTAATGCACTTAGCTGAATGCCTGGCAGATAGTAAAGATTAACTATTAGTTTTGTTTCCTTGAATTTTTTAGCGTTGACTAAATAGTAGTTCTGGTAAGAGATCATAATGCAGCTATTCTTTGTTGCTGATTGAAGGGAGAGCTGAATACTTTGCTTGCCAGGCACAGAAGCAGCATAAAGACACAGACCTACTAGAGAATGGACTTGAGGATATGGGGAGCGGGAAGGGTAAGCTGTGACAAAGCGAGAGAGTGGCATGGACATATATACACTACCAAATGTAAAATAGATAGCTAGTGGGAAGCAGCCGCATAGCACAGGGAGATCAGCTCTGTGCCTTGTGACCACCTAGAGGGGTGGGATAGGGAGGGTGGGAGGGAGGGAGACTCAAGAGGGAAGAGATATGGGAACATATGTATATGTATAACTGATTCACTTTGTTAAAAAGCAGAAACTAACACACCATTGTAAAGCAATTATACTTCAATAAAGATGTAAAAAAAAAAAAAAACTGAGAGGGCCGTCTTGAATTCTCATTCAGATAAGTGGAGGTAGGGGGAGTTACCCAACATCTGTAGGGACCTGGCCCCTAGGAGTAGAAAAAGAATTCTTTAAGAGACCAGTACTAAGCTAAATAGTAAGTGTAACCAGTGGTGACAACAACAATAACCAAAACCATTCAGAAAAAGAATTTGTTCATATTCTTTGTTTATGGTTCTGGAGAATTGTTTAATGTACATTTTATCCAGAAAGCTATGTATTATCCAATTTTATATGTAATTCATTTATGTGCTTTCAAAGCTTTAATAATACCATCGGATTTTAGAGTGTGTTTCCTAAAGCTGTCTTACTAATCTTAGTTGATGAAGTGAGACATATTGAAGACATTATTGACTCTCTAATAGCAAAGAGAACAAGGCATATGGTCTTTACATAATAAGAAAAATGTTTTAAATTCCTTTCAGACTTCTTTGGCTCCATTACCCTGCTATGTTTACCTTATTGAGCATCCTTCCCTCAGATATGCAACCACTCGTTCTATAGCCAAGTATCCTGTTGGTAAGTCATATTGCCCACTGTCACAACTAAACAAAATATGTCGGAGATGAAACTCTTTAATCATTTTTAATGATGAGATTCTAGATCTTGATATATGAGAATGCTCGATCTTATATTCTAATACTTATATAAATGTGACTATCTCTGCTTCTGTACCTAGGTATAGAAGTTGGTCCCCAACCTCAAGGGGTTCTGAGAGCTGACATTCTGGATCAAATGAGAAAAATGATTAAACATGCTCTTGATTTTATACATAATTTCAATGAAGGTAAGTAGTAGGCAGAAATTGTTTCTTTAATTGTTAGCTTGTGTGTGTAAATAAATCAGAAAAGGAAGATGAGATGGAGTACACATAATGACTTAACCACTAAACATTGAAATAGCAATGGAACCTAGGTTAAATTTGCCATGTTTGTGACACTAGTTGCTTTTTTAAAAATTCAATCACTTCAGCCATTCATCAATGACCAGTGTAGACACATTCAAGAGAAGCAGCTACCAAATAAAGCTCCCCAAATGAAATCCTCATTTTCCTATTAATCTCCATTTTTAAAAGCAAAGAAATACAAATGTCCAATAAACAGATGAAAAGGTGTCCAATATCACTAGTAATCAAAAAGTGCAAATTAAAATGCAAAACCATTTTCTCCCATTAGATTGGGAAAATATTAAAATCTGATAATATTAAGTGTCAGTAAGGGTGTAGGAAAAGGAGACACTCTCCTTCCCTGCTGGTATAAATTGGTAAAGACACTTAGAGGATAATTTTACAGTAACCAGTTTCTAATATGCACAAATCCTATGACCCGGCAGTTCCACATCTCAAAGAAACACAAACACGTGCACACCTACATGCCACATACCAGGGTGGTTACTGCAGCATTGTATGTAAAGCAAAACAATGGAAATGACCTGAATATCCATCAGTTAGTTAGTTAAATAAAATAGCATGGAAAGATCTTCAAACTACATTGTTAATTGAAAGAAAGCAAGTTGCAGACCAAAACATACAATATACCAATTTGCTTCAAAATAATAATAATAAACACTTGCTAGAATACACATAAATATATATGTTAGTACATAGGAACAGTTCTAGAAGAAAACATATCAAACTGATAACAGCAATTACTGGGGAGAGGAGGGGAAAACCATGTTAATTTTGTTTTAATTGTGTTCAGGAAGAATGATGCATTCATGTATTATTTGTGCAATTACAAAACAGTTAGATGGGGCTGGTGGTG
Organism: Mesoplodon densirostris; assembly: GCF_025265405.1. Classification (NCBI taxonomy): domain Eukaryota; kingdom Metazoa; phylum Chordata; class Mammalia; order Artiodactyla; family Ziphiidae; genus Mesoplodon; species Mesoplodon densirostris. The sequence goes on along the minus strand of NC_082678.1, from coordinate 46,930,758 downwards.
AGATGTATATATGGGTCTCTGAGTACTATCTGCTCATTTATTTGGTAAACCTAAAACTGCAGCAGAAAAAATAATGAAATCTATTAATTATTTTAAAAATAACTTTAAAAATTTTAAGAATTATAATAAAAGTAAAATCAAAGAGGCATCTTATGTAAATAATTATTCATACAGGCAGAACTGAAATTATTGTTGAGGAACGGGCCATTACAGTGACAGAGCTGGTGAACAGTTCAGTGACTGTGGGGAGTATAATCCCTTAACCTGTTTGTGCACCCTACTGTGATCCCAGGAATTTCTTCTGTGCTTGGGAATCCTTTGACTCCAAAGCCACAAAGACTGAAAATCAGCATTCTACCACCTTTGTCTGAGGACAGGTTCTATACCATCTAGTGGACCTGGTGTTGGGAAGGTCATCACTTATTCACAAGAAACCGTTCAAATAGTGAGTGTGAGACTATGATGTTAAAAAAAAGAAAAGAAAAGAAAAGAAACAATGCACCCAGGTAGAAGGCCACAAACCTGACTGAAAAAAAAACATGGTTTTCAAATCACAATCCATAGATTCCTGCTACCAGGTAGGGATTTAGTAGCTGTCCTAGTAGCTCCGGGACAGCCAGCCCACCTCTGCTTCAATCAGAGCAGTTCTATCTGTTTCATCCTTGTAACATTTCATTTAACCAAAGGATTCTGCAATTCAAAATTTTAAAACCATTATTAATTTAGACTCTCCAGTTTGATGGATTTTTAACTAACATGGAAAGAGCACCATTATCCAAACAATGCTGGCAAAAGGATCATAACCGTCTGAAGAAAAGTCTCTAGAAATGTATAGAAGAGCTCCATTTTTGGCTCTGTGCTACTCAAAATTATTATTAGTGACTTGGATAAGGACATAAGTGACATGCTTATATAAGTGGTAAGTGACAGGAAGCTATCAGGAAAATATCTGGGTTCAAAAGGTGGATCCAAAAAGTTCTGACAATATTTAACAATAATCTAAACCAAATGTTTAAGGTTAAATACATCAGGAACAAAATTTTACTTTCATGTTAAAAAATCCCAGAATGGAGGAGGTGATAGTCTCTTTTCTGCTTGGCTAAACAACATTTGGAGACCTCTGAATAAATTCCAAGTCCATATTTCAGGAGAAACATCTATAAAGTAAAGGTTAGCCAAGGAGTTAGTTGAGCATGTTGAAGAGTTTGAAAACCATAATAGGAATGATCCCAAAGATGCACATAGAACTTCAGTTTACAAAGTACCTTCACATGTATCCTCCTGTATGTGACAATATGAGTGGAGACTGATAGAATCAAAGATAATTAGACTGGCAAAAAGAAGTCTTAAGGCCAATTTTATTTCAGAGTTTCAGAAGTGTTATATTGGAAAGGAATTAGACATGTTTTCTGTGACTCAGAGGCCAGAATAGAATCCGTGGGATAGTGTTACCTAAAGACAGAAATTTCTGGGACTTAACCTGGAGGTCCTGCAGTTAAGACTCTGCGCTCCCAATGCAGGGGGCCCAGGTTTGATCCCTGGTCAGGCAACTAGGTCCTGCATGCCTCAACTAAAAAAAAAATCCCGTGTGCTGCAACTAAGACCTGGCACAGCCAAATAAATAAATATTAAAAAGAAAAAAGAAAGAAAGAAAGAAATTTCTAATTAACGAAGCTGACCAACAATGGAACAGACCACACTTTGTGAGGCTGTTTAAAAGCAGGAGCAAGATGACCACTTGGTCAGAAAGATACGGAGAATATTCAAGCATCGATGAAACTTAGGCATTTGAAACTCCTTCTAGCTCTGAGATTGTAAGTAGCAAAAACATGCTCCTTTGTGTTCTACCACTTTCTCCTTTCCTCCCAATGGACGTTCTGGTTTAAAGGTATGACAACTGATGTTTCCATCTTCATCTTGGAAGGTGTGGTAAATTCTAAAAATGGCCACAAATTCTTCCCTTCCCTGCTTCCATGTCCTATCAAGAGATGGAGTCTGGTTTCCTACCACCTGAATCTGGCTTGGCCATGTGACATGTTTTGTGCCACAGAAGAGGTTTGAAAAGAACTTGAACATCAGGGCTTGCTCTCTTGCTGACCTTGGGAACCTTGCACTGTCATTATGTGAATCAGTCCACCCTAGCCTGCTGGATAATGAGAGACTTGTGAGTCTGAGAACTGAGACACCTCAGCCAACAGTCCTGCAGCTCCAGCTGACAGCCTGTCAAATGCCAGATATGAGAGTAAAGCTGTCTTAGATCATCCAGCCTCCTGCTGACCTGCCATCTCACCACAAATGCATGAGCAAGCCAATTAGAAATCAGCCAGTTCAGCCTAGACCAGAGGAACGGGCCAACCAACTCACAGAGTCATGAGCTAAATTAGAAGGTTGTTGTTTTATGCCACTAAGCTCTGGCATAGTGTGTTATGCAGCAAAAGCTAACTGATACAGAAGTAATCATGGGGTATCTGCATTCCAACCCTGGCAGCACTTTCCACGCCAAGGGGAAAGGAAGATTTTTCTTCGGATTGCAACCATAGCACACTATGGGCTCTACGTTGGATGAAAGTTCACCTTGTTTATTAAGAGTTTGCCTGGTATAAATGTAAACTACTCCTTTTCCAAGTTTCTGGGCATTGGGTTGTTTAATGCTGCGTCTTTGTAAGTTGGACTCCACTATTGGCAGACTGCCTGCATCCCAATATCTCACTGCTCAGGAGCTACCCAAATGTTTAACATACTTAGTTAAGAGAAGGAGCACAGTGGGGAAGTCATCTAACCAGTTGAACGTCCTCCTGAAGTTATGCAATCACAGAATGTCAGAGGTGGAAGAGTTCTCCAAGGTAAACTAATGTGAAACCGTCATTTGAGAGGTAAAGAAAGTGAGCTTCGAGAAGTTCAGTGTCTTGTTCAAGTTTACACAGCTAGGAGACTAGAGCCTAGGTATCATGACTCCCAGTCCTAGCCTCCTCTCCCACACTGGCTTTTTAAGTTCTGTTTTCTACCTCTGTCCTACCTCGATGTACTTGTGGACAGTGTGTCGGTAGGAATAATTTGAGAACATCTTTTGGTTTAGTGTTGTTTGTGAACATCCTTAACTAAAATTTTATGGAACCATATAAGACCCCGAATAGCCAAAGCAATCTTTAGAAAGAGGAACAAAGCTGGAGGCATCACATTCCCTAACTTCACACCATATTACAAAGCTGTAGTAATTAAACCATATAATATTGGCATAAAAGCAGACACACAGATCAATGAGACGGAATAGAGGGCCCAGAAATAAACCCATGTATATATGGTCATTTAATTTACAAGAAAGGAACAAAGAATATACAATGGGGAAAGGACAGTCTCTTCAATAAATGGTGTTGGGAAAATTGGACAGCCACATGCAAAAGAATGAAACTCAACCACTATCTTAACCACCATACACAAAAATCAACTTAAAATGGATTAAAGACTTGAACATAAGAATTGAAACTATAAAACTTATAGAAGAAAACATAGGCAGTGAGCTCCTTGAAATAGGTCTTGGTGATTTTTGGAATCTGACACCAAAAGCAGAAGTAACAAAGGCAAAAATAAACAAGTGGGACTATGTCAAATTAAAAAGCTTCTGCACAGCAAAGGAACCCATCAACAAAATGAAAATACAATCTACTGAATGGGAGAAGATACTTGCAAATCATATATCTGATAAGGGAGTACTATCCAAAATATGTGAAGAACTCATACAACTCAACAGCAAAAAAAAAAAAAAAAAAAAGTGTGATTTAAAAATGGGCAGGGCCTCCCTGGTGGCGCAAGTGGTTGAGAGTCCGCCTGCCGACGCAGGGGATGCGGGTTCGTGCCCCGGTCTGGGAGGATCCCATATGCCGCGGAGCGGCTGGGCCCGTGAGCCATGGCCGCTGAGCCTGCGCGTCCGGAGCCTGCGCCTCCGGAGCCTGCGCGTCCGGAGCCTGTGCTCCGCAGCGGGGGAGGCCACAACAGTGAGAGGCCCGCATACCGCAAAAAAAAAAAAAAAAAAAAAAAATGGGCAGAAGATCTGAACAGACATTTTTCCAAAGAAGACATACAGATGGCTGACAGATACATGAAAAAATGCTTTACATCATTAATCTTCAGGGAAATTAAAATCAAAACTATAATGAGGTATTCCCTCACACCTTTTAGAATGGCTGTTATCAAAAAAATAAGAAATAACAAGTTTTGTTGAAGATGTAGAGAAAAGGGAACACTTGTGCACTGTTGGTGGGAATCTAAGTTGGTGCAGCCACTATGGAAAACAGCATAGAGGTTCTGAAAAAAATTAAAAATCGGACTACCATATGATCTAGCAATTCTACTTCGGGGTATTTATCCAAAGAAAATGAAGACACTAATTCGAAAAGCTATAGGCACCTCTGTGTTCATTGCAGCATCATTTACAATAGCCAAGGTATGGAAACAACCTGTGTCCATCAATGGAAGAATGGATGAAGAAATTGTGGTATCCATATACAATAGAATATTATTTAGCCATAAAAAAGAATGAAGTCTCACTATTTGGGACAGCATGGATGGACCTCAAGGACATTATGCTGAATGAATAAGTCAAGCAGAGAAAGACAATTACCATTTGATCTCTCTTATATGTCAAGTCTAAAAATGAATAAATAAAAATTTAAAACCAAGCTCATAGATACAGAAAACAAATTGGGGGTTGCCTTAAAGCAGAAACAGGTAGGGATGGGAGAAATGGATGAACTGTATGAGGGGTTTTTTAGTTTAAATAAATTGAATTTTTTTAAAAGCCACTCTAACCTATTAGACAGCCTGGAAGTTTCATTTTTCAAGAACAGTGTAACCATGAAAAACTCAGTAGGACACAGACAAATCCAATAAATAGAAGAAACAAAGAAATCAAAGAAAATAAGAAATCGAGTGTTGGATTATTTGGTATATTGGATTGGTTCAGGATTATGAAACTTAAACTTCTTATTGTTCATAGAAAGGGTACAAGTCCTTTATAATATATTGTCCACTTACTCCATAGGCCAAGGAAGTTAAAGGCCTCTGGGACCTGAGATCATTAGTCATAGAGCCAACACTCAGCATTTTGGTAATGCTGGCAATGATGAAATAAGATAACACTAGAGCAAGAGCTGTTATGGCCAATGACATGTGCCTCTAGGGTGGCTTTTTCAGGTTTAGGTTAGGACATTCAAGCACCAGAAAGAAGATCCTGTACAGTGTCTCAGTGTTAGTGGTGGCAGAGCAGCTCTCTGCCTGAAGCTGTACAAACCTGTGGCATTTTTCTTAATAGCCCCAAGTTGGAAACGTGCAAGATGTCTATAAACCATAGAAAGAATAAATAAATTATGGCATTTTCTCACAGCGGACTACTATACTGCAAATAAAATGAACAATAGCTACACACCACAATATGGATGAATCTTCCCCAGAAGTTGATCTTAAGAAGACAGACACAGGGCCTCCCTGGTGGCGCAGTGGTTGAGAGTCCGCCTGCCGATGCAGGGGATACGGGTTCGTGCCCCGGTCTGGGAGGATCCCATATGCCGCGGAGCGGCTGGGCCCGTGAGCCATGGCCGCTGGGCCTGCGCATCCGGAGCCTGTGCTCTGCAACGGGAGAGGCCACAACAGTGAGAGGCCCGCATACCGCAAAAAGAAAAAAAAAAAAAAAAAAAAAGCAGACAGACACGGCTTCCCTGGTGGCGCAGTGGTTGAGAGTCCGCCTGCTGATGCAGGGAACACCGGTTCGTGCCCCGGTCCGGGAGGATCCCACATGCCGCGGGGTGGCTGGGCCCGTGAGCCATGGCCGCTGAGCCTGCGCGTCCGGAGCCTGTGCTCCGCAACGGGAGGGGCCCCAACAGTGAGAGGCCCGCGAACCGCAAAAAAAAAAAAAAAAAAAAAGACGACAGGGCTTCCCTGGTGGCACAGTGGTTGGGAGTCCGCCTGCCGATGCAGGGGACGCGGGTTCGTGCCCCGGTCCGGGAAGATCCCACATGCCACGGAGCGGCTGGGCCCGTGAGCCATGGCCGCTGAGCCTGCGCGTCCGGAGCCTGTGCTCCGCAACGGGAGGGGAGGGGCCACAACAGTGAGAGGCCCGCGTACCGCAAAAAAAAAAAAAAAAAAAAGAGACGCAAGATGCATATATTGATTGATTATATTTGTAAAATATTCAGAAGTAGGCAAACCTATATTGTGTGGGATTCATGCATGGGTGGTGGAGCTATAAAGTAAAGCAAGTGAGTCATTACCAAAATTAGTGGTTACAGCTCAAATGGGAAGGCGATGGGATTATGATGGGAAAGAGACATGCAGGGGATGCTGGTATGCAGACAATGGTCTTGTCCTGGGTGGTGGTTACATGGCTAATCACTTTACAGTTCATTAAACTATATATTTATGTTTTATGTACTTTCTGAGTGTTGTACTTCACAATAAAATGGTTTAAAAGCAAGAAAATAGTGTGCTCTCCCTGTAACTGTCTGTCTTCAGTTTTTGGTTGTTGTTCTTCTTCCTTCTTTAAAGTGTCAACTTCCCTTTTTTCAGGAGATTTTGTTAGTTGCTATTTATACATATTGTTTTTGCCATAGGAAAAGAATTTCCTCCCTGTGCTATTGAAGTCTATAAAATAATGGAGAAAGTTGATTATCCCAGGAATGAAAGTGGAGAAATTGCTGCTATTATCCACCCTAAACTGCAGGTAACATTCGTTATTTCTTTTAAATGTTGAAAATAACGATGCCCTACCTTTGAGTAGAACTTTACAGTCCATAAAGCATTTTACATGCATTAGTTCACTTGATGTTCTCAAAAACACTGCAGTCTAAGGTATTCAGGCCGTCACTCAGTGAATATTTACTGACTAAATCCTTTGCTGGCTCTGGGGGTACATCAGTGAACATGGTTTATATTCTTGTGGAATTTATAGTCTAGATATACTGAAGTCTAAGCTGTGATCTTGAAGATAACCAGATGCTATAACAGAATAATGAGGTGGGGATGGGGGTCAGAGAATGTGAAATTCCTGTTCAGGTGCAATGGGTAAGAATTATTAAATCTATTTTAATATAAGAAAACAGAGTCTCTAAAATTAGATCCTTCCCATAGTCCTATATATATATATATATATATATATATATATATATATATATATATATTTTTTTTTTTTTTTTTTTTTTTTTTTTTTTTTGCCGTACGCGGGCCTCTCACTGCTGTGGCCTCTCCCGGTGCGGAGCACAGGCTCCAGATGCGCAGGCCCAGCGGCCATGGCTCACGGGCCCAGCCGCTCCGTGGCATGTGGGATCTTCCCGGAACGGGGCACAAACCCGTGTCCCCTGCATCGGCAGGCGGACTCTCAACCACTGCACCACAAGGGAAGCCCAGTCCTATAGTTATTGATGACAGATCCAGAACGAACGTTCTTTGCAGTTGACCACATTGCTACCACCTCCCTGTGATCACTACTATATAAGTTAGAGCAAAACAATCAGAACCTCTTTCTTTGGAGTGTTTTCTGCCGCCTTTTCCTGACTCCTCAAAACCTCAATATCTGCTCCTTGTGTGGTTTGGTCAATAATGGCATAGTGAAGGGGAGGAAAAGGCTCTTAGGAATGTATAGGAGGTTTACAACTGGAAAAGGCAGAGATAAAAGCAGAGAGGAGCAAAGATTCCAAAAAGCTAAAACATCCATCTCCATGCACAATCTCAGACCTCAGAAATGTGGAAGTGATCCAATGGATTGTCTAGTCTGGTGCATTCAACCCTGGATGCACATTGCCTAGAGAGCCTTTTAAAAAATAACAATGGAGGGCCTCCCTGGTGGCACAGTGGTTGAGAGTCCGCCTGCCGATGCAGGGGATACGGGTTCGTGCCCCGGTCTGGGAGGATCCCATATGCCGCGGAGCTGCTGGGCCCGTGAGCCATGGCCGCTGGTCCTGCGCATCCGGAGCCTGCGCATCCGGAGCCTGTGCTCCGCAACGGGAGAGGCCACAGCAGTGAGAGGCCCGCATACCGCAAAAAAAAAAAAATAATAATAACAATGGAGCTTCCCTGGTGGCGCAGTGGTTGAGAGTCCGCCTGCCGATGGAGGGGACACAGGTTCGTGCCCCAGTCCGGGACGATCCCACATGCCGCGGAGCGGCTGGGCCCGTGAGCTATGGCCGTTGAGCCTGCGCGTCCGGAGCCTGTGCTCCGCAACGGGAGAGGCCACAGCAGTGAGAGGCCCGCGTACTGCAAAAAAAAAAAAAAACAATGCCGGGCCCCCACTCTGGGATAATCTGATCTTATTGGCATGGGTAATTCGGGTGGAAAACCACTGATCCAGTCCAGACTCCTGTTTAATGACCCTAATGATAGTTATTCAGACTTACATCTTAATAAAGTAGCCTGCCCAAAAATACAGACTCGTGGAGCAAATCCAGCTTTGTGCCTTAGTGGGATCTGGGTGGAAACTTGAAGAAGGAGCCTTAGGCAGTGTTTTAAAGGACAGAAAGATAAAGATTGGGGGAGAGAAAAGAGGAAAGCACTACAGGTAACAAAAATTGCACATACAAGAAACAGAGGCCAAAGTGATGATGTCACAACGGGCTACAACACAGGATTAAAAAAAATTTTTTTATCGGAGTATAGTTGCTTTACAATGTTGTGTTAGTTTCTACTGTATAGCAAAGTGAATCAGCTATACGTATACACATATTCCCTCTTTTTTGGATCTCCTTCCCATTTATGTCACCACAGAGCACTGAGTAGAGTTCCCTGTGCTATACAGTAGGTTCTCATTAGTTATCTATTTTATACATAGTATCAATAGTTACAAATGTAAGTTTTACATTCCTCAAGGACATCCATGAAAAATACAAAAATCATCCTGGGGAGGCAGAGAGGTAAGATTAATGGGATCAGTAATAAACAGGGCTAGTTGTAGGTCTTGAAAGTCAGGAAGGATCATTTTGATTTGGTAGACAATAAGGAACGGCTCAGTATTCTACAGGAGGGACTGACTGATTGATTATTTCAGTAAATATATTTGAAGGACTTCTCAGCTTGTTCTGGGCCCTGAGATTCAAGATAGGGTCTCTCATAGAGCTTCCATACTAATAAGGGGAGAACAGACCATGAATAAATAATACATCAACCACATGATTTCAAATTGTAATAAGTGCTATAAAAGAAATAAACAGAATAATATAGGAGCAGTTAACAAAGGGTTCCTACTAGATGCAGTGGTCAGAAAGAGCCATCTCTGAGATGAGGGCATTGAAGGTGGAACCTGGAAGATGAGAAGTCAGCCATGTGGAAACCAAGTGCAAAGGCTCTGAGGCTGGAGCAAACTTGGAGTGTTTGAGGAACAGCAAGAAGACCAGTGTCAATGGAGAGTAGGGAGTGAACAGAGACCCTGGAGCCAGAGACTCAGGCAGGCACCTGGTTATGAGTCCAGATTTTATTCTAAAAGTGATGGTTCTTAATCAGGCGTGCTCACTAGAATTCTCCAGGTTCCCTACTCCAACCCCCAAATGCTTGGAGCCTATCACAGAAGCACTAATACAGTGCTTCTCAAACTCCAGGCACATGTGAATCACCTTAGGAACTTTTAAAAATCCTCATTCTCTGGCCCAGGGATTCTGATTTAATTTATCAGGGTGGAGACAAGAAGCCAATTAGGTTCACCAGGTGATTTTCATGTGGCTCAGGTTTGGGTAGCACTGACCATCGGAATCTCTGCAGGTGGGGCTAGCAGACAGTGGGGAGGTGTTGAAGAAACGCTGTCAGTCGTTCTGGGGCACATCTCTGACTGAAAACCACTGGTCTGGAGCAGTAGTTCTCAGCCACTCTGTCCTGTAGAATCACCTGGGGCTTTAAAAAAATACAAACAGCAAATTATAAATGAGTAGCATGAGGGAATTGGAGGAGGTGTGTGGTGAAATTATACTTCTTGATTACATGCTTATATGACTCTGTGCTATACATTTGGCAAAACTCATAGAATCATACCCCAAAATGGTTGGATTTTACTGTATGTAAATTTAGAAAATAGTGATGCCTGAGCCCCACTCTTGAGATTCCCATTTGATGTATCTGAGATGGGGCCAGCCTTTATTCATTTATATTTTTCAAACATCCCAGGTAATTGTAACATGCAGCCAGGGTTCAGAAAATTGCTGTGGTGCAACACTTCTCAAACTTAAATGTTGCACCTGTGAACCGCTGGGGATTTGTTAACATGAAGATTTTGATTAGTAGGCCTGCGGTGGGGAATCAAATTCTGCTTTTCTAACAAACTCTCAGGTGATGCTGCTCTGCTGCTGGGAACTGTTAGAAACACAGAATCTCAAACCCCCAACCCAGACCTATAGAATCAGAATCTGCACTTCAACCAGATCCCTATGTGATTTGCATACACAGCAAAGCTTGAGGAGAACTGCTCTAGGGTTCCTATGGTGTGCCAGCACTGGTGTTGGAGGGCTCACAGGTCCAAACCCTGGTGGGGACCTCTCAAACGATTCAGGTGTTATCCTAATGTGGGGACATGTATGGGAAATATCCACGTCGTCTTAGAGTTTTCCCGGCCCACGCCCCACCTTCTCCCACCAGTTCCCACCAGTATAGACCCTCCTAGCATGCAGGCACAACGTCACTCATTTTTTATCCCCAACAGTAGAATATCTTATACACAGAAGGCTCTTAATGGATATTTCCTAAATTTTGCTGAGCAGAATTTAACTTCAGGTAGCAAGAGTTAGAATATGCACCTGAGGAGATGCGCATTTAGTTTTGCCTTTTGATATTATAAATCTCTGTGGCAATATTCAAGGCAAACTTGATATTGAAGCAAACTATAATCACGTGTCAGTTATAAAAATAAAAAGGGGAACTCTTAAAACCGCTGCCAAAATTAACTGCTCAATCTCAGTTTAGTCAGATAACTCATATTCCTCTACACTATCTCTTTTAAAAGAAGACAATGCTGTCATTTTAGTTGTCTAGAGCCTGACATAAAATTTTTTTAAATTTATTTTTTATTCAAGTCTAGTTGATTTACAATGTTGTGTTACTTTCTGGTGTACAGCAAAGTGATTCAGTTATACATATATGTGTTCTTTTTCATATTCTTTTCCATTATACAATTTGTAAAGTAGGTGAAAAATCTAATGTAATTTATGTATTCTAATTGTTTCCTGAGAGGATCAAGACTGGAAACCATTGCACCCTGGGGATCCTGTGTTTTTAACTCTTGATGGAAAGACTATTCCATTGGGCGGAGACCATACCGTGTACCCAGTGTTTGTAAACGAGGCTGCATATTATGAAAAGAAAGAAGCTTTCGCAAAGACAGCTAAACTAACACTCAATGCGAAAAGTATTCGCTCCTCTTTACATTAGAAATCACTTCTAGCTCACTTGTTATAGAGTACACTGAAAAATTCTACTAGTTCATAAGCTCCTGAAGAGCAGGACTGTGCCTTATTCATTTCCACAGCACCTAGCCCAGTGCCTTGCACACAATGGACATTCAGGTAAATTTCTTGAATGAGTGAATACATTAATGAATACCTTTTATAGATATCGTACTTTATGTATGTAACTTATTCAAAGAAGCACATTTCTTATTTCTGTATAGCTTTTTATACCTTATACTTTGGTAGTTTGACATTCTTAGTAAACAGCCTTTGAATTTAAATTTTAACATTGAAATAGATACTATATACAAAAAAAAATAACTTGAGCATATAATTAAATGTTGTATGTTTTCAAGTAATATAAAAATGCTACTAGAAACTAACGGTATTTTAAATTTTTTCACATTCGAATTAATGATAAAGTATTAAGGATCCAGTCTATCAACTTTAGCAGTAGTTGTGTTATCTGTAGGTTCTTAAATGCTCTTTTGAAGACGAAATGTGAACAAGAAATGAGGGCTGATTGTAAAGGTGACATTATGAATAAATCAAGAAACTCTGAATGGTCCTTTGTCCACTGACAGTCACCCACACAAAGCATCACAAAGTATCACTTCTCTGGCATGCCCACTTGTTCTGCCTTGACCTCAGGGAGCGAAGAACCTCCTTCAGACCTCTCACACGCCCCGCTAGAAGCTCACGTTCCTTCCTAACTTGGGAGGCATGTTGCTCCCAGCCCTCCCTTCTTACTTTGAAATAACACGCTTGCCTTTCTTCCCAACCAACGTGTAAGGAGGTCTTTGGGCTCCAGTGGCATAGGTAGTAAAGGCAGAAAGAGCAGAGGGCAGTGGACACTAGTGGAAATGTGACCCAAAGCCATCTCTGGTTCACAAGTGCATTCTTTTAAGACATCCCCCCTGGCCTAAATGCCAAAGTCCCTCACTCCCAGGATTCTTCTCCTCAAAGGTCCTCGGGCTAAAACTCTGCCTCTCTCCCGCTCCAATCCCTGCAGGAGCCTCCCCTCCCTCCTCATGGCAGCCAAGTAAAGAACATTTTATCCCATGATTTGGACCCCAAGGAGCCCATGTTTACGGTTTCAAATATATTTACAAAATCACACTAACATTGTCTGTAACGTATATATGTCTCTCTCTATATAGACAGTTCCATTCTTGCAAAGCAAATTCCATGAAGCCAATTTCATTCCATGTTCAGTGCTCTATAGCACACAATTAAACTGTTTCTAAATTTTCAGCCTTTATTTTTGCACTTTACCAAAATTATTTTCATTGGAATAAACTCTCTTCCTTCTGAATTCTTTACTAAAGATTCGATTTATCAATCACCTTTTGTATATAACAAGTTTTACCAAGCTTCCTTCTCCCATAGAACATAGAATATTCCTTTGTGCTTTATGTCTAAGTTCAATTTTTCTAGGTCAGTTTTTTTCCATACGTATATTTTGGCAAAAATACTTTACTCTCCCATCAAATTTTAGTTAGTTACAAAATTTACAATGTGCAACTGAGGCCACTGTGATTTCAGGTTTTGTATTGATTATTTCTATAAGGTCTCATTCTCTCTGACTCAATATTTATATCTTTAGAGTTAGTTAGGTGTGATTTTTAAAAATTCTATAACTATAACATATTGCTATGTGGCTTTAGCCACTTTCCGTTTTATTTTGATTTCTAACGGTCTGCAGACTCATTTTTCCCATTTATAAAATGGGATAAGCATAATAATAGTGTCCCTCTCATGGGATTATTGTGAGGATTACGTGGGCTAATGCAGATAAGTACTTAGCACCGTGCCTAGTGAAATTCCTAACCGAAAAGGCCCTTTTTGATCTGCCCTTCCCTCCCCACAATCTCTCTAGACTCATCTGCCTTCAGGTCCTCTCTGTTCCGGTCGGCTTTGTGTTGTTTTATTCCTGCGTGTCTTCACACAGACTGGCCTTTCCACCTAGAATTTTCTCCCTTCCCTTCTCTTCCTCCATCCCTGCCCCTCCCCCACAAGACCTCGTGTTAGCAAATTCCTATTTTTTTCTTCCAGATGCAACTCGACTCTCATTTCATCTATAAAGCCTTTCTTGGCTTGCCCCTTTGACCCTCTCTGCTTCCATCCAAACTTGGGGACATTACCAGTGTCTTTTTCAGCACCTGTAATCTAATAAATGCCTGATAAAGTTCAGTTGAGTAAATGAGTGTGCTCAACCATTCCTTCTGTACTGAAATGTCTTCATATTCCACCAATGTCTCTGCCTTCTCTTTGCCTTCTTGCCTTCTTTCCCAGTCACTTCCTGAGTATCCCCATCACTCCCAGGTAGAATTTACTCCATTCCACACTCTTCAGACTGTCACTATATGCCAAATGATGGCGGATGGAAAATTACACCCTTTTAAGCCTGCAACCCTATGGGGAAAAAAAGGAAATTCAATAATCCCGTTGTGTGAAAGCTTTTGGTGGTTTCCCCTCACCCTTGATAGGAAATCTCAAAGCCTCCCCACAGCTGGACAGTCCTGTGTGCTCTAGCCTCTGCCTACCTCTGCAGCCCTTTTCCCCAGCAATTTTCTCCATCCTCAAATGCACCAAGCTCCCTACTACAACATGGTCTTTGCCCATGTTGTTCCCTCTTATTGAAACCCTATCCCACCACCACACTCCCTTTACCTGGATGACACTTATTCTTAAATGTGACTCAGGCTAGGCTAAACCACTTTGTTATGTGAGCTCATTGACACTACTGGACTAGTGCGTACCAGTACATCTCAGAGAACCTGGATCCTTGGCCCAGGAAAAAGCACTGTGACCTTTACCTGTCATTCCATCTCTCTCCAAGTCTCAATTTCCCCACCTATTGAATGGAGATAGAATACCCATCAAACCATCTACAGGGACTTCCCTGGTGGCACAGTGGTTAAGAATCCACCTGCAAATGCAGGGGACACGGGTTCAGCCCTAGTCTGGGAAGATCCCACATGCCGCGGAGCAAACTAAGCCCGTGAGCCACAACTACTGAGCCTGCGCTCTAGAACCCGTGAGCCACAACTACTGAGCCTGCGTGTCACAACTACTGAAACCCACGTGCCTAGAGCCCATGCTCTGCAACAAGAGAAGCCACCACATTGAGAAGCCCGCACACCACAATGAAGAGTAGCCCCCGCTCGCCGCAACTAGTGAAAGCCTGCACGCAGCAACGAAGACCCAATGCAGCCAAAAATAATAAATAAAAAAATAATAATTAAACAAGCCATCTAAAAAACAGTGGATTAAGATAACCAGTATGAATGAAAGCACTTTATAAATAGGGAATCATACAATCTCAAAGGCTGAAAAAATTGCAAAATATCTTTTGGAAGATAATTTTTCACAGTATCAAAAGTCATAAAACTTTATCCTCATTGACCTAGGCATCCCACTCCCAGAATATATACTACAACAGGGGCTTCCACCCTTTTTCTATCAGTCTACCCAGAATGTTTCCATGGATGGCACATTCCTAGATTATAGACTAAAAGCTGTTTGAGCTAGGATGTGGATTATGTACAATTCCCATTTCCTTGCCACTCGAGAAGACATATCCCAGTGAAGGGTGTTATTCTGGGAATCGTTTGGATTAAGTAATTGACCAAATGCAGCACATCACTTATTAATAAATTGTTTGCAAGTTCTGCAACCCCTCAAGACACAGCAGCATCTTGGCATTCAAGTTGAGAACTGCCATTCTTTCAAAATAACTCAAAAGAATGAAAAAATGCACATACATGTATGTTGGGCAATAATGATAGTAATAATATCAGCTCTTTCCTGTCCATTCCCTTATTGCCTCCTTATAAATAAAGGTCCTGTGAGGTAGACAGGAGGGATTTCTATGGATGGACCCCCTGCTTGGGGTCATATTACCTGAACCTATCAGGTTTTCAGGCTGTGATTCCTTGGGCATGTCACTTAAAATCTCTAGGTCTCCTTTTACTCAAATTACTTCCAGAGTTATTGAGTGGTTAAAATGGGGTACTGGACGTGATATACTTTGAGATGTAAACACTGCACAAAGGTGGCCTGTCTTAGTGTGCTGAGCTGGGACCAATAATAATATTTTAGGTCCGAAAAGTGGCCTTCCCTTTATCTACTCATGTTAAGCAACACCCTACGATTTCTAGTCAGTCTTCATAGTGGCACACCTAAGACAAGGATAAAACATGATCATAACAAGGCAAAATAAATATTTATTAGAAATCATAAAAGCATTTCTTCAATGGCACTAAAATGTTCTTACTCCATTTATGACTCCTTTCTTGAACACAGAGTTTCACACACACACAACACTAAAAACTGTAAAAGATATAAAAGGAATTTGCAAGGATCAGGCACATTCAATGAGAACAAGGTGACAATTCTGTGTTTGGGATGAAGATCACAGTAAAAACATATAAATCAATGCAGAGATCAAGTATGGCTTACAGGCCCAGATGACGGCCCATCTACCGGGGCCCTACCCAGAGCAAAAGGACTTAGCTCACCAGGCCTTGTGGAAGGAAAAGAAGGTCAATAACACTGGGCTCCAGGGCAGGCAGGAACCCTCTATGAACACAATGACTTCACAGTACAGCCTTGAACTCCTTCTCCCACCCCGGCAAGGAGGAAGGTAAGCACCATTTTTATTCCAAACAGATATATCACATAATTTCTAAAATAATGGATTCTTCCTGAGGCAGAGTTTAGTTAAAGGAAAATTTCCAGCCAAAACTGTTATCTGAGCATGGGAGATTCCACCCCTGGAAAATGCCTTCCCCTTAAATTACTGAAATGTGAATCATTTAAGATGTCCTTATACACCTGTGGAGTCAGAGTGGCATGGTGTGTGGTTTTGTACACACCTGTATGCACACACTTCAATTTTAAACCCATCATGGGGATCACAGGGACAGTGCAGACTGCCAGCATGAATCATCTGAGCAAAAAGCTCTAGTCCCCTCACATATGTCAACCACAAAGGCAGACTCAAATTTACCAAATAACTGTGCTAAAAAAAAAATCGTGCAGGGGGATATCTGTGGTTCGGAATCAGAACACTCCAGCTTCAACAGCTCTGATACGACCTCCTGCATGACTCTGAACAAGTCCACTTTCGTTTTAGAGCTTTAGTCTCCAGGTGTAAAATAAGAGAACTGGTCCTTTTAAGCCAATGCTCTTTGACTCATTGCTTTCCTTGGTAAACCTACCTAGGCTGACACCATCTAGGCTGAAAACCTTTGGGGGATGCCACTGTCAGGAAGAAGATTCAGTATAGAAAATGGTCCTGCCAACAAATTCCATCCAGATCCACAGACAGGTCTCCATACATGTAAGAAGGCAAAGATCCAGTTATTGATTTCTGTCTGTCTAACCTCCCAGCTTTCGTTCAAGTGGGAAATGGAGAACCATACGGCTTGATCCATTCATATCCAAATCAAAACATATCTGAACTCCCAGCTGCATGGTGTAGAGCATGGTGGCTGCCCTTCAAACCAGGACGTCTGTTCAGGATAAATGCAAGCAGGTAATTCCAGATACAGGATGCTAATCTCCAGGCTAAAAGGACCTTCAAGTTCATTTGAGTGTGATCTTTAACAATATCCTTAATAAATGCTCAACCAGCTTCTGCTTAAATATCCCCAATATCTGGAGCCGTTGCTGGACTGAATTGAACTAAAATTTTTTCCCCTGAAATTTCTAACTTTTGGCACTAGCTCTGCCCATCTGGAACACATCTGCTCCCCCTGCCTCTGGGACTATCTCCCCACATCTTCCCTTCTCTGGGGAACATGCCTAGCCCCTTCCTCCCCTGCTCACACTTGAGCTTGGCCTGACCACTAGAGCTTAGAGCACTGGTTGGCTCCCTGGGTCATCCGAGAGCACAGGGGCTGCTGCAGATTGTACGGCTCTAAGGCTACATCCTCCACTCATGGCATCTCTCCCTGACCCAGCCCATCAGGGGCACGAGGGCCAAGTTTCTACCCACCCAGGTAAGCTGGTGCACAGAGTAGCCCAGAGCAGAGAAAAAGGCCGAGAGTGGACTGCTTGGCCTGTCCTCCTTAGTTTGCCTCAAGTCAGATTAACTAGCCAATAGCCAAGTTATCTAAAAGCCGAATGGTTTTTGTGCCACTTAAAATTAAAATTCATGGTTAATAGCGTTATAATTCCACCTCAAAAGTTCCCACATGAATCTTTTACCAGATAACTGAGGCAGAGTGGATTTTATGGTTCTTTAGGCTCCAGTAACCTGGAACATTTCTACTATCTCCACTTCACCTCTGCCCCCAAAGTGACTCTGTGTGATTTCAGGGGGGAGAAAAATCAGAGGATGAGAATCTAAAAATAAGCCGTACATCTTGGCAAGCACTCCTTTCTCAAATACCTTCTCCTCCACTTCAAAATTCACAGTTAACAAAAATATTTAATACCAGAGCATTTCAGGTATTTTGTTAAATTCCTCCATTGAGAAATACTGATGTGTAAGAGTAACCTCTGAGATTCAAGACCATATAAATAGAGCAGCTGCTATTTCTGTTTCAGTCGAAGCCATGATCCCAACTTAGAGGCATGCACTGTTGCAGGGCTGGGACAAGGAAAACAGCCAAGATCTTTCACCCAGATCGTAGTCCCTGCCTGGCGTGTCTCTTGTGGAATTTTATGTGCATAAAGAAAAGATTTTTGTCCTTGCTCTGGCCACCCTGAGGCCAAGTATATAATACTTACCTCCAGCCCCAAATCCTAAAATCTATTTCTCAGCTTTAAAATCATATACTTGAAGTAATTTTCCTTTAAAACTGAAAAAGCCTTTCTCTATTGAAAAGAAAAAGCCTGTGTTAATTATGCTACTAGAAACGTCTCAGCTGGAGACAGTTTGAGCCTTGAGTACAAAGGCCGCTCATTCCAAGGGTGTTTTCCTTCTCCCTGAAGGCTCCAGAAGCTCATTCTCCTCCAGTCCCAGGATACCCGGCTTAGCTCAGTCCCCTGCACATTCTGGGATGGATCAAGAGTCCCTTAAATTCAGGAGACCCAGTTACAATCAGGGAGATGGTAGAATGCGCAGGCTGGGGCTGGGGACCTTGGCAGAAGACTCCTCTCCCTGCTCCTTGGGCCCCCGCCCCTGCCCTGCCACCATCTCTCCCAGCCAAATCGACCTGCAGTTGGTGAACGCAGAGACTTCACCCAGGATTCAGGGACTCCTGGGACTCCCAGGCTCAGGACTGCTGGCCGTGGGTTTATACAAACTCTTTGCCGAATAACAAAGTCCAGGGTGTTTCCCACTCAAACTGACAACTGCCCCTCGGTTCAGCCACCCGTCCAGCATGAGGGTGCTTTCCTTGTCTCTGCATGTGGAGCCAGGCTCCATCACTCTGCAAAGCCCGCAGCACCAAGTCCAGGACCCAGCCTCCAGCCTCAGACGGACCACATGCACACGAGCTCTGGGTTCTGCTTCTACACGGAAGTTTCTGGAACTTCATCCATTTCGTCAAATGCATTGAGGGTAGTTTTGCTGTTGCTCCTGGAAGAATCTTGGATTTTGTTGAAATCTGCTTTAAAAAAACAAAAAACAAAAAAAAATATTTTACAGAAACAGCATTCTGCAAGTTGTACCTCCAGGTCTCCGTCCACCACCTGCCTTAGAAGTTATTCTAACTCAGGTTAGAAAATGGTAGAGCTGGAAGGAATTAATTCAACCCTCCCATTTTACAGATGGGGAAAATCACGGCCCTCCGACTTGGTGTGCCTGGGGTCACGTGGTCAGAAAGGAGTGGGTGTCACGCTTCCTGATAGCAGCGGTACCTGTCCGTCTCCCGGGCCCCGGATCTTCGTTGAGGAAAGAGACGTGAGTTTTCCATTCAGTCCACTTCACCTCGTTGATCCTGCGGGTGTGATAATCATTCTCACTACTCCCCAGGTGCACCTCATCAAACGCAAACAAGTAGCACAGCGTTTGGGGAGTCCTCCACAGGGATCAGGAGCATTCCTGCCCTATGTGGTCACATCAGTGTTGTTAAGGCTTGAAACCTGCCCAAATCCCCATTTTCCCAGGCCTCCAGGATCAGTCTCCTCCCAGGGTGTGGGACCCAGAAGCTCAGAGAGGTGTAAAGGGGGCATCTTCAGCCAGCAGGGGCTGTGCCTGACTCGGGGAGGCAGCCCACGGAGAAGGAGGGAAGGAAGGAGAGTGGGGCAGGCTCGGGCTGAGAAGATGTGAGGGCGTGAAGTCCAGCTAGGGTTAAGGTTGCACTAAGAGAAGATGGTAAGGGGACTTGCCTGGCAGTCCAATGGTTAAGACTCCTCCTCCCAATGCAGGGGTTTGATCCCCGGTTGGAGAACTAAGGTCCCACATGCTACGGGGTGTGGCCAAACATTTTTTTATAAAAAGAGAGGAAGGTCAGGGTTCAGAACCCAAAAGAGTGGGCAGTGTCTAAGGTACTGAACTGTAACTGGAGAGGATAGTTTGGCTGAAGTTCACATTCACAGAACATCTCTAGAGTGAGGGTGTCAAAATTAGACATATTTATTAGGGAAACTATTATAGTTGAGATGATGGTTCCTGGGGTAGAGCAGGGCGGGGAGGGGTTTCAGTCATAGAAGTAGGTCAAGGTACAATTATGCTCCAAGAAGGTAGTCTGCAGGGCCAGGCAGTCAGACAGGGGGTCGGAAGAGGTAGACCCATCAGATGGTCAGGGCACGTGCAAGTACTTTTTTTTTTTTTCTTTTTTGCGGTATGCGGGCCTCTCACTGCCGTGGCCTCCCCCGCCGCGGAGCACAGGCTCCGGACGCGCAGGCCCATCGGCCATGGCTCACGGGCCCAGCCGCTCCGCGGCACATGGGATCCTCCCAGACCGGGGCACGAACCCGCACCCCCTGCATCGGCAGGCGGACTCTCAACCACTGCGCCACCAGGGAGGCCCGCAAGTACTTTTTTAAAAATCAAAAAGCTTGACATCTGTCAAAAGTAGCTGTCTCACTTTCCATTTGCCTGTGACCGAATGTGCCTCTCAGAAGGACAAAGAGTGCCAGGCTGGCAAATCTCTTCCAAGGCAGACACTGGGCAGGGGGAGGCCATGGAGGCACCTCCAAAAGGGCAGAGTCTCCTCCTTCTCCTTTCTGAGGCTTAGAAAGTCTATCCCAGGGCCAGCGACCCCGAAAGAGCAAATTCCATCTTCTGAGGAGGCAGAACAGACCGTGGTCTGGCAAGCAAACGGCAGCATCATTTCGCTAACGTTCACCAACTCATCTCTCTTCACCCACCCAGAAAGCCTCACCAAAGGGCCCTTCTCCCTTTGTTACCGCAAACACAGTCGGAAATCTTGCTCTGCTACTTTACACAGCTCTCCCATCTGGAATCTGCTCCTCAGCCATTCTGGTAACATTTTCTCGAGCTCCAAGGTCATCCTGGCTCTCTGGGGACATAAACGAGCCTAAGTGCATCTCTCAGGAGCCAGCCCAGGAGCACGGCTCCGTGTGAGCGTGGATGTGCCCACACGCATGCACACACACACATATACACACATGCACACACACCAAACAGCCCACTCCACCTGCATGGAATGCTTAATGCATAGATCCTGAGGATCTGGCTAACCTACAGAATTCAAAAATGAACACCCAGTCAGTTTGGGAAAGGTGTTCAAATTGTTTTAAACATCACACAAACGATGCTTCTGGAAGTACAGAGCTGCCTCACTGAAAATGTTAGGATCCTAGGATCCCACCAGGAAGGGAGGTTCCAGGAGGACATCATGCGGTCCTAGCCCCATGGCAGGCGTAGAGTCCCCTCAGCAATTGTCCTGGCAATAATTTGTCCAATCTCTCCTGAATATTAGCAACAATCCAATTAAGAAAACCCTAATCATTAGTAACTTCCTTGTGTCAAATCAAAGCTTTTTTCCCTGTTGTTGCCCCATATACCTCACTTCTGCCTCTTGGACCACAGAAGGAAGCTGCTCCCCCTTTCACAAGTAGCTCTGCAGATATCTGAAGGCACTGTCACGCTCTTCTTACACCATTTATGTAAGAAGTGTAACATGCCTGGCCACTACCTCTGGATCATCCTGTGGGTTAGTGTCCTCAGTGTGTAAGGCCCATAGCCTGTGAGGGGTATTGGAGGAGAGCAGAACTGTCACCTCTGTTGTCTTATACCTAAGGACATCGTCCTATACCCCCTCCTCTTAATGCAACCTCAGGCCACGCTTCAACATCCACATATCACACCATTGACTGAGCACAGCACACCCATAAGCCTGAGCTCCTCTCACACATGGTATTGTCCAGCCACACTCCCTAGACCTTATACCCCAGAAACCTAGCTTCCTCAAACCTGGCCAAGCACAGGGAGCTTATGCAGATTTCCAGGCCCCACCCCAGATCCACTGGTGCCATGTGCTGAACTGAGTCCCCACGAGGGCTCCCATAGAAAGACTCTGCCAAGGTCACCTGTAGGCGCCAGATGCGCTCACTCTCCTTGGAGATGTTCTCCACAGTCTCCCCCATCAGGGCAATGAGCATATTGAGGAGGAGGACGAAGGTGAGGGTGACATAGGTGATGAGCAGGAACAGGAAGAGGATGGGGTACTTGGAGTTCTGCTGGATGTTCAGGTCACCCAGGCCTATGGTGAGCTTGAAGAGTTCCAGCACCGTGTCGCTGAAGCTGCCATAGGAGCTGCAGTCCTCATTGTCCTTGGAACACTTCTCGATCAGCGAGGCCAGGGCTGGGAAGACATGAGAGGGTGTTCTCTGCAGCCTCTCTGTCTGGTTAGTTAGCCAGTCAGCTCGTGCATGCCTGCATGTACACCTGTGCCCACACACACAGACTGCAGGTCTGCCGCCTCCTTCTCTCCGGCTATTTAAATTACATCTCCAGCCTCAGCTCTTCTGGAAGCTTCATCGGGCTGGTGCTCTGCCTTGACAGAAAGGGCAGAAAGCCCCTTCTGCCTAACAAAGCCCAAACTCTTCTCTCTACCCCACCGTTCAGCCCTTGATCTACCACGGGCTTGCACAGTCGATAATTACAATCTATAATCTGTGTGTCTCTGGCTCCTCAACCAGGCTTTGAGCTCCCAACTTCCTGTAGCTTGGGTTGTCTCCCCCAAGACTGGGAAGTCCTGAGCCTCTTCCTAATGCTCTGTGGCAAGACCTCTGGTCAAGGCCTGGGACTCTTTCTTCTCTTCTTCCCAGCACACTACAGCAGTGGCTCATGACTGAATGAATGGATGGATGGATGAATGAATGAATGATCAAATTAATCAGGGAGGAAATGGATGGATGAATAAACAAACAAGTGAAGGAGCAAATAAATAAGCAAACTGTGACCCAGAAAAGGTACCAGACAGATGGGAACAGCTGCCTAACTTCAAACGCCAATGATAACTAGGGGGAAAAAAAACTGGCTTGGGAAAATAAAATGATATCTCTTTATGCAGAAGTTAGAAATAAAATCAGGTTATGCTGTTCCCTCTGTTGTAAATGGAGAGGTTTTTTTTCTTTTATCGGAGTACAGTTGCTTTACAATATTGTGTTAGTTTATACTGTACAGCAAAGTGAATCAGCTATATGTATACACACATCCCCTCTTTTCTGGATTTCCTTGTCATTTAAGTCACCACAGAGCACTGAGTAGAGTTCCCTGTGCTATACAGTAGGTTCTCATTAGTTATCTATTTTATACATAGTATCAATAATGTATATATGTCAATCCCAGTCTCCCAATTCATCCCATCCCCCCTTTCCCCCTTGGTATCCATACATTTGTTCTCTACATCTGTCTCTATTTCTGCTTTGTAAATAAGATCATCTATACCAATTTCTTCAGATTCCCCATATATGCGTTAATAAACGATATTTGTTTTTCTCTTTCTGACTTACTCCACTCTGTATGACAGTCTCTAGGTGTAAATGGAGAGGTTTTCAAGAGGGGTTTCCCATCCCCGGTCCCAGCAGACCGGAGGCTCTCACAGATATATCTGCAGCGAACTATGACAGTAATGTGATTGCGGGGCCAAAGGAGGTTATCTCAATGCATTACTCTACTCCGACTTTTCAAAGACCATCAATCACAGTTCTGCAGACTTTAGCTTCTCCATTTGTAAAATGGGGCCGAAAACCTGCCAAGCCTACCTGAGGCTGTGAGAGCCGCATGTGATGATGGATGTAAAGGTGGGAGGCATACCACACAGGGTGGTTGGATAAAAGCAACCAGTTCAAACCCTGGAGTCTCTAAGCCTCAGTGCCCTTATGGTCAAGGATGATAATGACTCCCCCTTGGTCAAGATGTCACGAGAAGTAAAGAGATAATGGTTGGGAAATGCTAACCACGGAGAGTGTTCCACCGGTGGCCGATATAATTGTTGCTGAGGCTCCTGTGTGCTTTGTCATGCTGACATCTGTATAAAGTGTTTTACAGATGAGGGAGTTACTATTATTTATAAATCAATTACCTACTCCAAATCCAAGTAAGAACACGATATACACAAACAAGAACTTCAGAACATCGTGCAAAATGACCTACAAAGAAAGAAACGCAATTCAAGGGTAAGGTTTGAGCACATATTCAATATACATTGATTTCCTGCCTGCTTCCCACCCTCTCCTGGGTTCGCACTCTAACCATGCCCTCACTCGGGCCACTCTTCTGCGACCCTCACCAGGTCCTCCTGTTGCTGTCTCCACAGCTCAACGCTGGGCCCACCTCCTCCAGAAAGACTTCTCTTCTGTTCCTGCTCTCTGCCCTCCTCCCTCCTAGAACACAGTCTGTTTCTGTCCCTGCTGATTCAGGCTGCACATGAGCACCTTTCCTCATAGAAACTCACATCTGGAATCCTCACACTTCCTGGGGGCCGCAGTGTGCTGGGCCGAGCTCGCACCGGCTCACAAGAGCTGATTGTCTCACTTTCATGAACTTTCTGAGCTCGTTGTTAAACACAGCCATGACTAAGAATTAAATTGTGTAAACTTATAACTAAATCAATTGCATTAGAAACAAAGATAATAAATGTTCAAAACTCATCACTTTCCAGTGACTTTACTACATTTTTTAATTATCTAGGCTTTTAAGGCTATTTATTTCTCGTAACCATATGGTGGAAACACTATATAATGGTGCATTACTGTGCATCCCTTCCCAATTCTGTATTCAGTGACATCGCATTGGTAGCTGGAAGTCAGCCATGGTGGGAATATTTACACCATGGAAACTGGTAAAAGCTACAAATCAGAGATTGTTGATCATCTAGATCTAGACTTAAGACAACGATGGACAAAATGTTAAGGCAGATTAAACTTTAAAAATGTGTCCTATCTGTAGCTGTTATAGTGGGAATAGCACAAAAACGCTGATGAGATATTCTTCTAGTATTTGAAAAGTATTATCCAATTCAGCAGATAAATGGCTCAGCATCACTGACAAACAAATGCAGTTTCAACACAAGTCTTCATTGTTTCCCTTTCATCTTACTCCTTAAAGCAGAGGAAAATATCAGCATTTATGCTGGCACAACACTCACTTGTCAATTGCAACCACAGGTTGGCAAAGAGATATGAGTTCAACCAAAATCAACAAATTATTCAGTGAGACTCAACTAGCCATGTGGAATTTACGACAAAAGGCACTGAATATTTTATTATTGTTTGTGACTTGTGTGCTGCACATCCTTTATATGGTAAACATATATAATAAACATATCTACGTGTATATATATAACATATTATATATACATATTTTATCTCCTAGAGAGCCTGACCAAAGGCAAAGGGAGACCACGGTATTTGGGAGAAAGAGCAGTGGCCTGTCTCTTGGGCAAGTCTCTTTTCCTCTCCAGACCTCAATTTCCCCATCTGAAAAATGGGCCTTCTCGGAAGGCCCTCCCTGCCCATCTCTGACGCTCGGCAGCCCCAACACACCTTCTGGATCATGACGCTGTACATGCCCATGGACTGGAATCCCCGCGTGTAGTAGAGCATGTTCGCCCAGCCCAGGGCCATGGCCAGCACGAGGCAGGCGAGGTACTCTTTGTAGGCAAACAAGTACAAGAAGACAGACAGTATCACAAGCACAGCTTGGACAAAACTGTTCAGGAGACACAGGAGACAAGGGCCTTACTTACTTCTTGGCATCAGGGCAAAGATGTCCAAATCCTCCAACCTCCCTTAAATCCTGAATGGTTACCCTGGTGGCTGGTGCTGAAGAGACAGATAAGGCTGCCCCAGATCTGCTGGACCACGTCTAAAATCCAGCCTTGCAGATTGCATTGCTAGATGCAAGTCAGCGCTGGTTGCAGTTGACAAGGACTTTTTAAAGATACAGATCCCCAGGGCCCAGGGGATTCTGGTTCAGAAGGTCCAGGGTGCTGCCCAGGAGGTTGTATGTTTTTTAAATCACCCATGTGATTTCTGACCCCCACACAGGTTGGGGTACACCGGGGTAGACTGAGGATGTGGTGAATGATTGCATTTTTAACCAAAATGACAAAAGCTGACATCTATACTCAAAAGTCAATCATAACACAAGTCCCCCCATAACCTATTTTGAGAAATCCTTTAAAAAACTACAATACATGCTATATAATAGGTTTGCTAAAAGGAGATTGTGCAACAATGTGAATATACTTAAGAGTACTGAACTGTACCCTTAAAATGGTTAAGATGGTTTAACTTTTGTGTTACGTGTATTATACCACAATTTGGAATGTTTAAAGTACAATATGGACCAAACATACAAGATCAAAATCTACTCCTAAACAGTGTGTAACACCATCAGTTATGCAGACATCTGGATAGAAACCCTCTCTTGCTTATAACATCAGGTAGTCTCCACGATTACAAAATATCTAACTAGTTAAAGTTAGGACACAGGCAACTTTGATTTTCTTGTGCAGTGAAAAGCAAACGTTTGGGTGAGCAGGGCATTTGGCACTGAAGTGAGGAAGCATGTTTACACGTTCCTCTACACTAAGTAAACAACGAAGAAGCAGAAGAACCGGACATGGCACTGGTGCCTTCTGTCTGTGCCAAAGCCAGTGGCTGTACAAATGGATTTTTCTCTGGAATCGTCACAGTTTCTCCAAGGTGACAGACTCATATGTGACTTGCACCCTGGGCAGTGCTGCACCTGGCCTATTCATTCACTGCAGTATCAGGGGGCCCCACCTGCCCAAAGAGATGAAGAACTTAGCTCATGCTTCTGGAAGGCAGGTACATACTTAATAAAGCTGTTAATAGGTATTTGGAAACATCAGGCCAAGATTCAAGGTCTTATAGAGCCAGCCTCCCAAATGCTCAGAAGAGGGCCTTTGGTGGGGTCTACAGAGCCATGGAGCCTAACTTTCTTCATCTCAAGCTGCAGATCCTTTTCCATTATTTATTTAGAGACAGGGGTTACGTAATCCTCTGCACATGACAGGGGTTACATAATCCTCCTTTTATTTAGAGAGAGGGATTACGTAATCCTCTGCACATGACCTCATCCAGAGAGGCTGCTGAGCTGAGCTTTCTGGCTAGAGCCTACAGTAGTCAACCCTGCACAAGCTTGGGATGAGGCTGACTGGGAAACTGGGCTGGCTTGAGCTTCATGACTGAAGCTCCGCCTGACTCTACGTGACTCACTTCCCTGCTCTGAGCCTCGGTTTTCATGCCTAAAGATGAGACTCTATGATTTCTCAAGTACCTTCCAGCCCTGACCTGCCAGGGTCCAAAACGACAGCCAGGAGGAACTGGCCTAGAATGTCCCTTCATAAAAAATAAACACGCCTTCTCTGTGCTGGCAGCCGCCCAGGGCTCTGTGGCGGCTGCCGCCCAGGGCTCTGTGGCAGGGTGCAGTCAGCTATCCCTGCAACCGGATGGTGGGTACTGTCCTAGCGTTTTGTGGTCCTCTCCATGGGCATCTATGTGCCTCTCTTACCAGAAAGGAGAGGGGAGGCCCCTGGCCATGTGACTTGGCAAAATGACAGGGACAGGGTGACACGGTAGGGTGGCTATTGCTGAGGGACACAGCAGCCATCATACAGGACTTTAGGCTTGCCTGTGAGGTGAAGACCAAAGGGACAGACCTACTTACAAGACAATGTGAAACCAGGCATCCGAGAGGATGGACTGCAGATCTGAGGGTCTCAGCAGGAAGATCGCGATGCCCTGAGGGCGGAAAGGAAAGAAAAGCTGCCCCCTCTTCGTGCCCCTCGCTGGAGGCTCTGGGGAAGGGGGGCGTTTCCCCAGGACTGAGCCTCAGCAATAGGGAAGTATGTGAAGGCCCAGCCAGAGCCCAGGTGAGGGATACGGAAGGGGACTTGTGCCTGGGGGACAGTAGCAAGCCCAGGGTAAGAGTGGATGCTCCCCCGATCTTCTCACATCTCTTACTCTCACCCCCGTAATCACCCCAGAACCCACAAAGCAGCACAACCATACAGTTACCTGCCATTCCCCAAATATGGCCTAGCTTTCCAGCCTCTGAGCCTTTGTTCATGCTGTGCCCCACACCTGTCCTGTAATACCTTCTCCCCAGTGTCCTCATGCCAACCCTCCCCTACCAGAGTAAGTGCCATCTCTGCCTTCAAGGCTTCCTGGCCCCCCTCCCCCACCCCCACCAATAAAAGTCATCTCTCTTCTTCTGAGCACGGGTCTGAGCCCAACATCAGGTCTTTTCACAGTCTATGTTAAAGTCTAGCTATTTGTGTCCATCTGAAATCCCTACCAGACTATGAACTCAAAGAGGGCAGGTTCCCTCCATCCCTATCATCTCCTCCAGAGCCCCACATGGAAGGTGTTCAGAATATACCTGCTGATTCATCGGCTGGATGGATGAATGGGTAGATCGACTGGCACACAGATGGAAAGACGGTTGGATGAAGGACGGAAGGACAGTGGGTAAGGATGAGTGGGTGTTTAAATGGATGAATGAGTGGCTGGGTTGATGAGAGAGGGCAGGTGATTGGATGGGTGGATGGAGAGGCAGGGAAGATGGGACACTGAGTGGCTGGGAGTGTAGATAGCTGGCAGATAGATGGACAGATGGATGGAGGAATGGACAGATAAAGTAGGTAGGATAAGCTTGCTTGTTTATGTAAATCTAAAGGTTAAAAAGGAAATGCCTCCCCAAAGTCTACCAGCAGTAGTAGCAGAGCTTGCTGTCACCCTGCCTGCCTCACAGAGCAGTCCAGGAGGGCTTGGTGACCTACTCACCTCTTTCACAGAAATGCACATGGCCCAGATGAGTACAAACATCCTTCCTAAGAGCTGCAGCCACCCAATCTTGTATGTGATGGACGAGGTGTATGGCAGGGCCTGGGGAGGAAGGGAGAGGAATGGATGGGTGTAGGATGGGGAGTGAGGAAGGCAGGGGTAGCGCCACCTCCGTGGGGACCATGCACATACACGTGCCCAACCCTCAAGCTGGGCCAGAGGCCAGCACGAAGCCAGATCTCTGTACAGGGCCAAAAAGGAACTGCAGCCCCCAGCCCCTGCCTCCCCCGCCCGGAGTGCAAACCCAGAATTCTGCGGTGAGAAGCAAGATCCAATCCATGCTAACAACCCCCTCACACCTCTTGGCATTTATCTGTTCCATCTGTATCCAGACACTCACAGGGCCTCATAACACAGTTAAAGCCAAGACTCCGTGCCTCGTGTAATGGATGGGGAACCGAGACCCAGAGTGCTGGGAATGCTTCTCCAAGTGACTTCCACCTCCTCCCATTTCCTCCCATGGCCCTCACAGCAAAAACACCCAACCAGCTCCAGATTTAGACACGGAGCCTGGGCAGGGCCTGGGGCTCCTAATTCTGCAGCCCTCCCCAGCAGGGGTCAGCCTGGGGCTGAGCACCTGGGGTTGAGCTGAACCAGGCGCTGGCGACGTATTCAGTGTCCAAGACACTGTTGAAGCATGAAAACTGGGGGACCCCACGCACATCTCTTGGCCTCTCTGGGCCTCAGTTTCCCCATATGCACATAGGGCGGCTCCAGGGTCCTGCAGTGCTGACCAACCCATCCCGCACTTCAAGGGGCCCACTTACCTCCTCCCCCCGGGGGTGGTAGTAAGAGATGACGGTCAGGGTGATGTTGTAGAAGAAATAGGAGCAGAAGGACAGGAAGAACATGTACTTGGCAAACTTCTTCCACTTCATATGCAGCAGCGTGTGCAGGGGCTCCAGGGTCAGCATCTCGTGCCGGTTCTGGGGGTAGAACGGCACCAGTCACCATGGAGATGAGAGAGAGGAAGGGACCATTTTCGGAGGGCCCTCATTTCAGAGGAAGCTCTGAGTCAGCACTGCTCCTGGCAGAAGGGGGCAATGAACTGGTTTGGCTGGAAATGTTGGGAGAGGTAGTTACTAGCTCCTGAGGCTCCATTCCAGCGCACCCAGACAGCAACTGAACAACACGGAGCTTGGTGCTTTTGCCAAGAGGATCTGAGGCACGGTAGAGAGGGAGGGCTAGAAGGGAGGCCAGGGCCACGACTGGGGTCTGGCCCCTCCTGGGCCCTCCTTCACTGTGTGACCCTAGGAAAACCCCTGACCCTCTCTGGGCCTCAGCCTCCTCATCAGAAAAACTGATCTCAATCCCTGCCCTACCAGTCAGGCTGCTGTGAGGGCCAGGGAGATCCCGGGCAAGGCAGGCTCTGGGAAGCACAACTCTTGGTAAAATGTGAAAGATGTGTTGCCTCACTTTCCTCCAAGAGCCAAAAACTTCCCACTGCTGATCTTCTCTTTCCTCTTTCAGCCTCACTGACTTCCCAGCTATGCCTCCTCCAGAAAGGCCTCCCTGATTGCTCAAACTGTGTACTCCCTGACCCTTATTTGGGGCCAGGTTTGGGGGAAGAGGGGATTCTAAGTCTGACCATATGGAACCAATAGAAGGAGTTGGGGGGAAACAAGATGGAGAAGGTCTACACCCCCCCAACCCTGCCCAGGATTATGGGGCCAGGAGACCCCCACCACAAGGTCAGCTGGGAACAGGTGGCCCCAGCACCCACCCCAGGCCCCACCCACTAAGGCTAAGGAATTGGGGCTGCAGACATGTCTGGCTAGTAGCAAGGGGTCTTCCCAGGGCCTCCCTGGTCTGGGGCCCAGCCTGCTACCCTCTGACCTTCCCCAGCCCACCCAGGAGACCCACATCGATGTTGGGGTTGTAGACGATGATTTTCAGCACCGAGTTGTCGGTTATGGTGTCCACATTGGTGAGGTCGTAGAGCGAGGATGACACTGGCCCGTAGGCCCAGTCGGTGAACTTCCTGGACAGGCTCCGGAGCCGCTTCTCCTTGATCTCACGGCTGAGGATGTACTTCAGGATCTGGGGACAGGAAGAGTCACAACCATCAGCCGCTGGACGGGGCTCGGGGCGAAGACGGCTGGGCCTGCCCCAGGCAGACAGGGCCTGGGAAGAGGCTCCCACCAGGGATGGATTGAGTCGGGCCGAGTGCCTGTCACTGTGACCCCCGGCCCCCGCTTTATCTGTGGGATGGGCGCAAAGCTCGCTGACCTTCCCGTCACACCAGGCATTGTGAATAACAGAGACAAGAGGCGTGAAGGCCTTTTGCACGCTTCAGAGGGCTGCACGATCAGCTCACAAATCCTTGCACCAGCTGGGGAGTCTGTTCCGGGAAGAATCCAGGAACTGACAATTTCGAGAAATAATTTGTTTGGCCTGGACTTGAGAAACAGCTGGAAGTTTCTCCAGCCTCCCCATCCCACCCTCTGTCAAGACCCTGCCAGTTGAGGCTCACTGCTCAGGCCAGTCAGGGGGTGATGCATGACACCAGCCTTTCAGAGAGGCCCGTGGGACCCACTCTCTAGGTCAGCGAGCTTGCTCTCTGCTACATGTTAGGGTCACTGGGGAACATTTAGAATTCCCACACCACTGACTAACTCAATCCAAATCTCTGGAGGTGGGACTCAGGAATCTGCATCTTGTAAAGCTTCCTGGGTGGTTCCAAAGTGCAGGCAAGATGGAGAGCTCACTAGTTCCCGAAAGCGAGCCCTGGGTACAATAAGATGGGGGCAGAACTTCCTGGGGCACCAACCCAAGGCCCAGGAGGAGGGTCCTAATGGGGAGGACAGTGTCAGAGCCCTGATCTCATGTGACCTAGTGGGGTTCCCATCTCATCTCGCACGGGAGCCTAGTCTCTACAGCCCAGGCAGGGAGCTCCTAGGGATAAGGCAGGTCTCCCCTTTCTGCGCCCCAGGCTACAAGAGCCCGAGGACATGGTCTGTGTCTCAAGTATGACTGCACCCTCTGCTCCCAGCATAGTGGCCAACTTGGGCAGCATCCGGAAAAGTTTCCAAAGAACACTGAATGAAGGAGAGAAGGGGCCAGGAAGGGTGCAGGCAACTTCCCAAGACTGGCAAGAGGTGGTGGGTGTGGGTGGAGGGACACATTATCCTCTAGGGAACCAGGGGTCAGGGGGCCATGCTCCATGCAGGAAGCTTCATCCCTGGGCCCTCCCCAGGGACAAACACATGGCACAGTGGTCCTTGGAGAAAGTTCTGACTTGTGACCACAGTCTGACTCTCCTCAAAGCCCCCAGGAAGCTGTGTCCTTGGGGTGGGCAGGAGATGGGGGAGGCAGGCACACAATTCCTCCTCTGTCAAAGCTGTTCTGCATCCCTTCCTCCTCCCACAAGAGAATGAAAAGGTCCCTTGTGGGCACCAGCCCTGAGCACTGGGACGGGACCCAAGGCCCTCGGGGCACCACCTCCCTCATCAGTTGCCCTGAGGTTGGCACAGCTGTGATGGCTCCACAGTCCCCACCCTACCCAGTGCCCTCCTGCAGCCTCCCAGTAGCCATGGTCCCCTCCCAGGGCTCAAGATGTGGACGCTCAGGGGCAGTTTTGCCATGATGAGTCCCGACCTTGAAACCAGACCAAGCCGTGGCTCCCACCACAGATAGAGATGGGAGCCCACCCCAGCTGAGTCTTCACCAAGCTCCCAGTGAACTTGAGTTCCTCGGCCACATCACAAGGGCACAAAGAGCCACGAGCAGCCACATACTCTGCTGGGGACTTGGCTCAATGTTTCAACCTGACAGACAGGCTGGGGTCTCTCCAGTGTCAGGGAGCAGCAGCCAACTGGCTCTGGATCCAGAGCAGACATTCGGGGACTCCCGTCCTCATAAGAGGCTGAAGGCCCCCAGGGTCAGACACTCAGCCTCCGCTTGGGTGCCCTCACCACGCAGGAATCCTCGGCCACAAAGCAGGAGTCACCGCAGCCTTAAGACTCCTCCACTCTGGCCCCGGCAAGGGGGTCCCAGGGCAGGAGACAGAAACACAGAATGTTAGGGTCTGAAGTCCAGAGGGTGCGCCCACGTGCTGCCTGTCTGTGGTCCGTGCAGTTGGCCACTCAGAAGGGCCCCTGGGGAGCGGGCCTCGCGCCCTCCCGCCTGCCCCCAGGCCTCACCCACCTCAGCCTTGCCCATCTTGGCGGCCAGCTGCAGCGGCGTGAGGCCGTCATTGTTGCGCACGGTCTCCAGCTCCCAGTTGCCACTCTTCAGCAGGATCATGTCGTACATGTGCTTGACAAAGTCATTCTGCGTCTTGAAGTCCTCAGCCACCGTCACCAGAGCATGGAGGATATTGTTTCCCCGTGAGTCCTGCGAGGTGATGTCCGTCTGCTCGTTGTCCATCAGCAGCTGCACGATCTCGGGTTGGTTGGTGCAGGCTGCCAGGGCCAGGGGTGTCTCGCCTGGGGGAGGGGGAGCACAGGGGCTCGGTTCTCTCCTGGACCAGAGTGGTGATTCCCCAAGTTCTAGGAATGGGGCTTATCCTGCCCATCTCAGCAGGAGTGGGAGACTGAAGGTGGATCATTGCAACAAACTCCTAACCGGTCTCCCTGCTACTACCCTGGCCCTCCAACACTATCCTCAACACAGAAGCCAGACTGATCCTATTAATACATAAGGCTCACCTCACCGAGAACAAAAGCTCAAATTCCAGTGACAGCCTACAAGGCCCTACATCTTCTGACATCATCTCCTCCTCTCCCCCTCACTCACTCCCCTCCAGCCACAATGGCCTTCTTCCTTTGCATGGGCTGTTCCCTCTTCCAGTAGTGCTGTTCCTTAGATACCTGCATCACTCCCTACCTCACCACCTGTGAGTCTTTGCTCTAATGTGTCACCTTTTCAATGAATCATTCACCCTAACTGCCCTTTTAAAATTGAAACCCAGCTCCTTCCTGTCCCAGAATTCCTGATCTCCTTCGCCTGCTTTACTACTTTTTTTTAAGCTGTCGTTTTTTTTTTTTAACTTATTTATGTTTTAATTTTATTTATTTTATTTTTGGCTGCTTTGGGTCTTCGTTGCCACGCACGGGCTTTCTCTAGTTGCCGTGAACCAGGGCTACTCTTCATTGCCGTGCGTGAGCTTCTCATTGCGGTGGCTTCTCTTGTTGCGGAGCATGGGCTCTAGGCGCGCGGGCTTCAGTAGTTGTGGCACACGGGCTCAGCAGTTGTGGCTCGCGGGCTCTAGAGCGCAGGCTTAGTAGTTGTGGCACACAGGCTTAGTTGCTCCATGGCATGTGGGATCTTCCCAGACCAGGGATTGAACCCGTGTCCCCTTTATTGGCAGGCAGATTCTTAACCACTGCACCACCAGGAAAGTCCCCCCTGCTTTACTTTTTATTTTTCAATAGCACTTGTTATTTTCTAACATATTACATAACATTCTTATTTGTTATATCCATTATTGATGGTCTCTCTCCCATCTAGAATGCAAGTTCCATGAGGGTAGAGATCTTGGTTTTGTTCACAGATATATTTCAAATACCTAGAACGATGCCTGGTATATATAGTAAACAATCAATGTTAGTTGAGAAAAGAGAAGGCAAGTGACTCGCACTTGGTCACACAGCAAACCGGGGACAGAACCAGGGCTGGACACCAGGTCCCCTGCTGCTTCCCCCCCAATCTCCATCCTGTCACCTCTCTTCATCCCACCCAACCAATGTTTCCCAGCCAGGTCTGACTGGACAAGACCCTGTCCTCAAGGCCACCCAGACCCATCTAGTCCTGCTGACTGAAAAACCATCCAGAAGAGAACACAGGTCAGTGGCCATCAGTCAGGGCCTGGGCAAGGAGGAGGAGTTAACTACAAAGTTGTACCAGGCAATTTTTTGGTGTGATGGAGCTGTTTGTCCCCTGTCCTGATCACAGGGATGGTTATACAACTGTACGCATTTGTGGAAATGAACAGAAGTGTACATTAAAATGGGTGAACTTCACTGTATCTAAATTACACATTAAAAAAAATGTTTTTTCACCCGGGATGGCCTAACACCGATTGCTTTTGGACCCCCTAAAGTGTCAGTCAGGGAACTTTTGTCCTCTTACTTTTGACTCCTGTTTGCAGCCCTGAGAGGCACTGTACACAGGGGAGAGAGGCCAGAGCTGGCAGGCAGCATGCCTACATCCGTTCCTTACTACACTGGGGCAAGTCATTTCCCGTCTCAGAACCTGTCTGCTCCTTGTAAACTAGGGCTCTCTCCTTGCTCTCCCTCCCAGGTCTATGCTCCCTACCGGGGGCTGCTCAGGTGAATGTCTGCGTGTCCTCTAACACCACCAGGTGACACTCCCTGAATGCAGGCTCCCCATCCTCCCAAGTGCCGGTCTCCAGCCTGGCGGTCCTGTTCAGGTGGATCTGTCCCTGCCGCCACCCTGGTCCCTGCTGTGTCCTCCAGGGCCTCGGACACAACTGAGCCAGCGGAGATTGGCAGTGGGGTCTCCCCTGCCTGCTAGCGTTTCTACGGGCAGAAGCCCCGCCTCGCCCTCCGCTCCTCTCGCCCCCGGACCCCAACCCGGGGCGGCGGCACCCACCGAAGTAGAAGCCTTCGTGCTGGTACTTGGGGTTGAAGAAGACGCCCTTGGCGTGGGCGTTGACGTCGGCGCCTGCCTCGATGAGCAACGCGGCGATGTCTCCCTGCCGCCGCTCGATGGCGATGTTCAGTGCCGTCTGCCCTGCGGACAGGACAGGGGTGGGCGGTTGCGCTCAGCGGCTGGGACCGGGGGTGACACACCCTCTTTGGCCTGTTCCCCTCTCTGGCCTCTGTACCCTCCACTGAACCGTGGAGAAATACTAGCTGCCTGCCTGGTCTGTGTCGCCCAGCTTCAATCTTTGCTTCACTCATTTTTGCGTGGAAGCAAGGATTATTCGTGGAGCAACTGCTCTGTGCCCCACAGCCAGGCAATGCGGACACAGCAGGACATGGGATGCCGTTTTGATGCTTGTCCTCAGGAAGCTCACAGTCTCCCTGCGAATTGAGCGTTATGATACGGGGAGGTGCAGGGTCTGTGATATCCAGAGGAGCTCTTAACACAGCCTGAGGGGGGCCTCCCAGAGTGGCCTCTAAACTGGGACCGGATAAGTTTAGCCAGGCTGGATGGGGCTGGCTCAAGGCCTCATAAGCCAGGTTAAGAGGTTAGAACTTTATCCCAAAGGGTATGGGAAGGCACAGGAGGCATTGAAGCAGGGAAGTGACATGATCAGAGTTTTGGGTTTTGTACGTGTGTATTTTCAAAGCACTCTGGCTGCAAAATTGGAGGATGAGTTAGAAGGAGCCCAGACTTGTGAGGAGCTGTCCATCCAATGGACCCAAAGATCCTTGGGAGAAAGAGTCCTCAGGATGGTCTGTTGGGGATGAGGGAGAAGGGCTGTCTCGGGTAAGGTCCAGGCATCTGGCCTGGGTGCTGGGTGGATGATACTCTGGTGACTGAGAAACAGAACAGGGGAGAAGCAGCACGGAGGGGGTGGGGGAGGGACACAGACAGGGTTGGTGGAGCCTACAGAACCTCCAGACAGAAGGGACCCGAAGGCTGGGGGTGCGGGGGCCGGGTGTCTCAGAACATTACTCCAGGAACAGCATTTTCCAAAGAGCTGCCAACATGCCATACATAAAAACAAAGTCCTGGTGGATCAAAGAACTAAGCATTTTTTAAAATTGGAAAAGTGTTAATAACTAGCCTTTTTGGAGAGAAAACCCTCTTAAGTAAAATCCAACATCCTGAAGCCATAAAGAAAGAACTGACATATTTGCTTCCATAAAAATTTTAAATTTCTGTATTTCAAAAGACATCTTAAAGAAAGTTCAAAGACAAGTGGTAGGCTGGGGGAAATATCTGAGACGTATAAAAGAGGCAACGTGCTCTTAAAAGTCCATAAGGGATTAAGACCTCCTACAAATCAATAAAAAGACAAACAACCTAAAAGAAAACTGAGAAACTATTCTTAACAAGCACCTCACAGAGAAGAAAATACACACAGACAATACAGGACATGAAAGATGTTTGGAATCGCTGGTAATTGGGAGGATGAAAATTTGAACCTAATGAGTTCATACTTTTCACCCACCAGACTGGCAAAAACAAATAATCATAATGGTAATAAATAAGTACAAATAAAATTACTTTCTCCCACGAGAAAAGTTAAGGGCCCAAGCCAGACTCCCACCTGCAAAAAGCTGAGAGGTTTATCACCCTCAGCGTATCAATAAGATGGCATCCAGTTATTCTTGGGCCAATCATTTTTGACACAAGCATGTCCTAAGATCCTAGTGGGATGTTTACTGACTCCAAAAACTCAAAGACACACCTTACTGGTTATTCACAACAGACTTCCTGAGCAGGGAAACGCTATCCTGAGTTTGGTCTCCCTGCCGTCTCTCCAGTCCACCTAAGAGAGAAGCCACAAAACTGAGTCCCGGGCCTCCCTGGTGGCGCAAGTGGTTGAGAGTCCGCCTGCCGATGCAGGGGATACGGGTTCGTGCCCCGGTCTGGGAGGATCCCATATGCCGCGGAGCGGCTGGGCCCGTGAGCCATGGCCGCTGAGCCTGTGCGTCCGGAGCCTGCGCGTCCGGAGCCTGTGCTCCGCAACGGGGGAGGCCACAACAGTGAGAGGCCCGCATACCGCAAAAAAAAAAAAACTGAGTCCCAAATGGGGCCGTTAATAATGAGGAGGATAATGGCGATACTAATAGTTACTAATGTGTTGGCCCTGCCCAGCTCTCCAGCCTTCCTGCCATCACTCAGCCCTGTCAAGCTCAGTCCCATCTCAGACTTTCGCCCTTGCTTTGTTCTGGATCCTTCTCATCGTGCTGGCTTCGGGTCAAAGGCCACCTCTCTGACCATCCACACTGAAGTTGCCCGTCCCCAATTACTTCTGATGACATTATCTTTTTTTTTTTTTGTAATTTTCTTTTCATCAATTTTTAAATTGCCTTATTTAGAAGAGCAGCCTTCATCTGTCTTGTTCACTCCTGTGTTCTGGGGCCAAAAACACTGCCTGGCACACAGCCAGCGGTCAAGATCGTTTGCAGAATGAAGGAAGGTGCCGGGCACCACACTAAGTGCTTTGGGTTTCCACGACAGCAGTGCCTGTGCCCCACCACCGCCAGAAATCGCTGTCTGCACAGCCCCTCCCGCAGGCGGGTACCTTCGTAGGCCTCCTCCGTGTATTTGGCGTTGATGAACCTGTCTAGGATGTTGTTTTCCTCAGCGAAGGCGAGCAGGATCCTCACGATCTCCTTGGTGCTGGGGTTGATGTTTAACAAGGCCTTCATCAGGCAGGTCTTCCCCATGTCCAAGGCCGTCAGCTTGCGCATGAGGAAGTCTGCAGGCAGGGTCGCAGGATGGAGCCGCTGCACAGGGGGGCCCCGGCTGCCCTTGGCCCTCCGGGCCCGGAGGAAGGGAGGCCGGGGTGTGGCGGCTGCAGCCGCAGACCTCAAGAACCTGCCGCAGGCTCTCCACGGAGCTCCCTGCCCTGAGCTCCCCGCTCCCCTCTGCCCTGTCCAGCTCTTCCTCCTCCCGCCTCCTTGCTGGCTCCTCCCCCTCGGTGAGCTGCCCAGAGCCTTATCAGAGACCTTTTGCTCTTTGCCTTCTGCACCGTCTCCCTGGTAGGGGGACAATCCCACCCATGGCCTGGCTTCCCAGTGTCCAGCTCAGAAATCTCCAGGCCACCACCCCACACCCTAGTTTCCTACAAATAGACTTCACCCGCTTCCATTTAACTTGCTACTCTCCTAGTCCCCAAGACAGCTCAGGCCCCACCAGCCACCAAGTCTCCCAAGTCCAAATGGCACCACCCTGGACTCACTCCTCACGTCCTAGAGTCCTGCCAGTGCCTCTCCCAGAAGGGCTGTTCCCCCTTCCTCGGCCCGGCCGCTGGAGTCCCAACTCTGCCTGAACAGCGGCCTTCTCCAGCTTTACCCCCATCCTCCACCGTCACCTGTCTAAGCCCTTCCGTGGCTCCCCATTGCCCTCAGAATCAGGTTCGAAGTTGCCAGCCCAGCAGTTAGGGCTGGAGGGCGAGGTGGGAGGGCAGTGGGTAGGTGGACAGCAGGAGCCAAGCAGGACCCCCAGCCCTGCACCCTCTGCCAGGGCCAGCCACTGACCAGGCACATCCAGGCTGTTGCGCTGCTCACAAAGCTCCTGCAGCTCCATCAGCAGCTCCAGCAGCTGTCCCACGCAGCCCTCCGACACAGCCACAAAGATGCGCTTCTTCAGCCGCTTCTTTTTGTGCCTCTGCTTTTGCTTGGCCAGGTTTGCACTGAGGCCAGAAAATGTTTCCAACTCACCACACATGCACCACTGTCTCCTGTTACCCCTCCAAAGCCGCTGTGCCTACAGGGGGCTCGGCGCCATCCCCCACCGTCTGCACATGCCTGTCACAGTGCCTGAAATCCCCTCCTTTAGTGCTGGGGGGTGGGCGGAGGTGCTGGGATTCATGTTGCCCTGTGCTGCTCCGCTTCTAATCCAAATGCAAGCACATTTTATCAAACTGTATCTTTGGATCCACATAGTAATGATCAGGAAAGATACATGCCTAACTGTTCATCCTGATTACCTCGAAAGAATGAGATCAGAGGAAGGGAAATTTCACTTTCATATTTTGTGTTGTTTGAATATTTTTCATATCTCTCTCCCCACCCCTACACTCCAAATAGGCAGCCATGGTAATGCGTGATGTGTATCCTTTTGTTTGTATGTGTTCTTGCAAAAGGCACATTGATATTTGATGGCTACATGCATGTATGGTTTTTTTTAAGTCTTTATTGAATTTGTTACAACATTCCTTCTGTTTTATGTTTTGGTTTTTTGGCTGCGAGGCGTGTGGGATCTTAGCTCCCTACCGAGGATGGAACCAGCACCCCTGTATTGGGAGGCAAAGTCTTAACCACTGGACCGCCAGGGAAGTCCCCTACATGCATGTACTTTTAATTTATGTATATGGCATTGCATTAAGTTCTCATCCTGCTGCACACTGTTGTCCGAATGTTTTATAATGAATGGGTATTACTTTTATAAAATGTAATACTCCCTTCTCCCCCAAAATGACCTACATGCCATAGCTATGGGCCCAGACATTTGCGCCCCAGGATTGGCAGCCTCTTTCTCTTTCCTGCAGGGTCCTGTTGCCTGTCCCTCTGGCACCTGCCTGGTGGGCACGGTGGGAGGAGGGGAAGGGCCAGGCTCACCTGGGACTGTTGGGATTCAATGGGGTCTCTGTCACGACATCCTGAGGAGATTGTGGGGAGTCCATGTCATCACAGCTGCCGGGGAGGTTGGTGGGGGAATGGGGAGGACAGAGAGAGGGACAAGTTTTTAAATGGACAATGGTAGTATGCCACAAACAGGCCTGGCTGTGTGGCCCAGGGCGAGTCACTGCCCGCCCGCGAGAGCTGAGGGCTCGGCCAGGGCAGGGGTGGGGGGCTGGCGGGCTGGCGGGTCGCAGTACTCACCACTGCCGGATGTTGGAGTCCATGGGCTTGGAGAAGATGAGGGGAGAGGTCTTGGCGACAGTGGGGCTGGGCTCGAACCCTTCTATCTCCAGGAAGAAGTGTGCACTGGGGAGACACCCGAGCAAGGCCATTAGAGCTGGGACAGGGCCTGTCCACCCGTGGCTCCTGCAACCCCACTGTCGAGGGTGCCCTCCTCACGGAGTGCTCACTCTCAGTCAGGCCCAGGCAAGCCTGGAAGGCTCAGAGCTAGTCCAGAAATGGGGCGTACATGGCGTGAGGGCAAGGCTCACGGACACCTTGGCCCCCCCACCTGCCTGTCTCCTGCCTATCAAGAGGAACCTTCTGACTTGACCTAAAATCAAATCATTCTTCCAAAAGAGAAGACAAAGGGAGGAGCAAACCCCTAGCTGGTAGCCCGAGGCCTGGGTTCTAGTCTGCCTCTGCCTCTGCCTCTCCTCTTGTGTGACCCCAGGAGGTCACTGGCCTTCTCTGGACCAAGTGTCCTCACCCGGATGGAAAACGGTTGGGCTAGATGATCCTTAAGACCTGGACTCTGGAGCCAGTGCTGCTCCAGTACCGTCTACTTAGGGACTGTCCAGCTGAAATGGGCATCAGAGGTCATCTTGTGAGATCACCTTTCCCTGCACCCCTGCAGTACCCCAGAACTGCCACCCCAAAGTTGTCACCACACCACTATGGCAGCTCTGACCCAGCGACTAACAAACACATCTGCTAGCAAAACATCCTGGTTGAGATTTGCTGACTATCTCCAGGCACAGCCCAACTCCCACACCTGCAGGTGTTTCCCCAGGACAATTGGTCCAGCTCCTGCCCTGACCTCCATCCCACCCTACTTATCTGGGTTCAGTAGTGCATTTACTCAACAAATATTTACTGAGCATGTACAATATGCCAAGCACTATTCTAGAAGCTGCGGATACAGTGGTAAACAAGTAAACAAAAATTCCTCCCCTCACAAAGCTCTTGTTCCAGCGGGTTAGTAAGAACTGGCCCCAAGGATCAGACCAGATTATAGCACAGTGAGGCCATTGCGTTTCTGGCTCTAGACCAGGGGTCCCAAACCCCTGGGATCTAATGCCCGATGATCTGAGGTGTAGCTGATGTAATAATAATAGAAATAAAGTGCACAATAAATGTAATGCGCTTGAATCATCCCGAAACCATCCTCCCCCCGGTCCTTGGAAAAAGTGTCTTCCACAAAAACAGTCCCTGGTGGCAAAAATGTTGGGGATCGCTGCTCTAGGCAATAACACACTGTCCTTTGG
Organism: Mesoplodon densirostris; assembly: GCF_025265405.1. Lineage (NCBI taxonomy): Eukaryota > Metazoa > Chordata > Mammalia > Artiodactyla > Ziphiidae > Mesoplodon > Mesoplodon densirostris. The sequence goes on along the minus strand of NC_082678.1, from coordinate 46,889,346 downwards.
CTGTAAGTTCTTCAACAGCAGAAACTACAATTGCATCGTCCTAATTCTCTAGAACCCAACATTTGTCGTGACACTCAGAAGACCTAACAATGGATGAGTGTAAGGATGGATAGGTGAAAGATAAATGAGTGGAAAAAAGAATGGCTGGTTGGACAGATGAGTGGATGGATGAATAGATAGGTAGATGATGGATGGTTGGAAGGATGGATGGATGGATGACTGTCTATTGGTCTCTCCATCTATCCACCTATCTACCCACCCACGTATTCATTCCTCAGACAGTCATCCATCCATCCATCCATCCATCCATCCTTCCTGTTGAGGGATGCATCCTCCCTTAAACTGTAAAGGTTGGGAGGTTGCACCCCTCAACAGGAAGATGAGGGCTGTGACTGAGGAAGGAGGACTTCAGTGGCTGGGAAGGTGGATGGTGAGAGCTGAGCTGGAAAGGACCCAGCTGTACGTAAGGACCTAACTCCTGGGACAGGGAGCTGCTAGACCACGAGGGCCTGTCCCATGCCTGCCCTACTTGCCACTGCATGTGCCATATCTCATCCACCAGCATGAGCAGACAGCAAGGTCTTGGCCAGGTGACATCCTGGCTCCTGACTTGCAGCAGGTGCTGTTTGTTTATTCCTACTTTGACCCAGCCAGAAAGGCACCACCACCTAGGTGTTGTTAACTCAAATGCGCAGACAGACAGCTCTGTACGATTCCTCCTGCATTTCTATTCCTTTGGAGGCAGAGAACTATCCCCAGGTAGACTCAGGCCTGGGGAGGAGCTTATCTCTCCTACTTTGTCCAAAGAAAAGCCCAAGTGCTCTGAGCTTCAAGGCCAGTGCCTCTGCAGCCTTCATGGCCTGTGTCTGCGTCCCTGGGCAATGTGACGCCCAGGGGGAGGTAACCATAGCAGCCACTCACAGGGAGGGGCATGATGCTTCAGAAAAAGCTCGAGGTCCAAAAATTTCTCCCCAATCTAGATTTCTTGGTGCCTTCAATTCCCCCATTAGTACATATTTCCTTAGTGGTCAGAACTGCCTTCTGACATATATTTTCTTTTCTTTTTCTTTCTAAACCCGAGTCCTATACTCCGTTCTGAGGGAGTTGCCCAAACCTTTGGGGTCTGGGGAGAAGTAGGCACATGAGGTCCCTCAAAGAGCCTTGGGAAGGAGAAGGGACCACCGATTCATGAGACAAAGGTCACACCTCACACCAGGCCCTTAGGTGGGCGGGGGCCATTGGCAGAGCTGACCCTGGAAGTAAGTTCATGAACCAGGATGGGCTCAGAAGGGCAGCCCGACTGCAGGAAGAATCTGGGATTTTCCTGCAACTCTGTCCTCAGTCCTTCTCGGGGAAAGTGAGAGGGGAGGGAAGGGGGAAAGGAAGCAGGAGGGAGGTGTTGGTGGCTTAGATCCAAGATATCTCTGCTCCTACCCAGACAAGCCCTCCCAGACCCAGGCTTCCCACATGGGCCCGCGACGCCTGTCTGATCTCCACATCCACCCAGTTTTCTCTCCTGCGCTCCGGGATGGAGCTTCCACCTGAATGAGCCTTTGGCACCTCTCAGCCCACATGTCACACCTGAACTTGTTCCTGCTCCTCTGAAGTGCTCATGTCAGAGGTGGCCCCATCACCCCTCCAGGTCCCCCCACCGGAAGAGGGGATGTCTCTCGGCCCCCCTTCTCCCTCCCGTCCCAGAGTTGATCTGGCAGACTCCACGATCCTAGTACTTCTCTGATCTGTGCCTGCTTCTCCATCCCTCACCACCAGGCTCACCACCTATCACCTGGGCAGTAGTCGCAACAGACTCCCCTCCAATCCATCACCCACACAGGTCACCCAGAGTATCCTTTCTAAAATGCAAATCTTGCCATGCCCTCCCTCTCACACAAAATCCCTCCATGGCTCCCCACTACCCCCAATTGTCCAATGTCCTTAACTGACTGCCAAGACCCAGCCCCGGTGGGACTTATCCCCCCAAAGACACCCTCACCCACCCGGCACTTTAGTCGCATGGGATTCCTCACGGGTTCCTGCCCCAAGCCTCTGCGCTCTCCCTTCCTGTCCACCTGCCACCATCCACTGTAACAGCAGCCCCTCAACGACATGCCCACAGGATCAGAACGACCTGCCCCTCCTCAGGCCTGGCCCCGCCGAGTTCACGCTCTCTCCAGGCCACTCCCCACATTCTCCCTGGGGCCCCCTCACCATCCAGACTGTGAACAGGGGCAGGTGTTCTTTCCCAGCCTGGGCCCAGCCCCCTGCCTCGTGCACAAAAGGCCTCAGCAATTACTACTCAAATCAAGTGGTGGGGGGAGGGGGCGCTTCCCTGGTGGCGCAGTGGTTGGGAGTCCGCCTGCCAACGCAGGGGACACGGGTTCGTGCCCCGGTCCGGGAGGATCCCACATGCCGCGGAGCGGCTGGGCCCGTGAGCCGTGGCCGCTGAGCCTGCGCGTCCGGAGCCTGTGCTCCGCAAGGGGAGAGGCCACAACAGTGAGAGGCCCACATACCGCAAAAAAAAAAAAAAAAAAAAAAAAGAGAGAGAAGGGAAAGCACCAGTGTCACCTCGGCCCAAGGAGGGCCCTGGGACAGGGGCCGAAGAGACAGGGCAAATGGGCCAACCTAGACCCGGCGACCCACCCGGGTCCACGGGAAGCGCCGCGGGGTTGAAGGAGGGGCATTCAGGCTTGAGGGCCACCGAATCGGCTCAGGCGGGGACTGCAGTGGGGGCAGCTCAGGGGCCAGCTGTGACCCCGGAGAAGTACTTTCTCTGCTCCCGCCACCTCCGTGTCCTCAACTGCGAAGTGGTCATAACCGTCCCAGCCTATGCAGTTCCCAGGGGCCCTGGGGCGTGACAATGACGACGCCAACAAAGTTCAAGGTAACAAAACACTATCAGCGCCAACATGCGCCGTGCCGAGCACGTTGTTGGCACGATTGCAATTTACTGTTACTCTATGGGCTGGTGCCGTGGCTGGTGTCCCCCTTACACAGGCAGGGTTGGAGAGCCTGAATTACCTGGCTAAGCACCCAGTGGATATGAAAGCCCCCAGTGGACTTGAAAAATGTATGCTGTAGGGGGCTCCCTGCTACCTGGAATTTCCACCCACCTTTCTGCTCCTTATCTCAAGGATGGCTCCAGCAACTCCCCACCTCCCCCAGGAGCCTTTCTGAATGTTTCTGCCTTGGTGCCCCTGGGCCCCCAGGGAGGCCTCCCTTGATTATTCCAGTCATACTAACCTCCCGAGCTCAGCCCCAGAGTATGCAGTGCTGCGCCCCCTACACCCCCCATTATACCTGGCTGGGCACCAGGCCACCCCAGATGAGACTGAGATTCTCAGGTCCGCCCCAGGCAAGGGGTCCCTGAAGGTGGGTGCCAGGCTCCTCCTGTGCCCCTCACAGCGCAGCACCCAAGCCTGAACCTGCCGGTCCTACCTCTTCTTGGTGGGGGTGATCTCTGCCGGCCTCTTCTCCTGCGGGATGGCAGCGTTCCCACTGGGGATAGTGGCTATTCTGCCCACGAGAGGCACCATCTCCTTCGGGTGGGCATCCATGGCTGGAACACAACCACAGCACAGATGCTCAGGCTGAAGGGACAGAAAGGAGCTTCAGACCCCCATGTAACACCACATGGCTCCTGCTCATACCCCCCGGGATGGGGAGCTCACTCTGCCTTCCCAGGCCACCACCCTTTCTCAGGGACAGGGAGACTGTCCCCACAGCTTCCCCTGCTCCCTGCTTCAGCACCCCTGCTCCTATGGGTCCTAGGAGAGCCCAGCAGAGCTTCCAGGTAGAGATCACCATGCCCTTGACCTCTCTCCAGACATCCTCTCCAGCCCCACCAACCTCCAGGTGGATTCCTGAGAATTAGCTCTGCTTTTTCAACGTCCTTCTCAGGTTTTGTGTTTAGAATTCTCCTCGACAGAGCAGGACTGTCACCCCCTGTCCTCTAGACACTATGCTCCTAGTAACAGAGCCTCAGGCCGCCCCGGTTTTTAAATTTCTCACCCCGCTGGTGCTCTCTGCCACTAACACACTGATCATCTTTCTCCCCCACCCAAAGCTGAGTGTAAACCAGCCATGTGGCTCTCTGTCCCCCTGGAGGGAGCAGCTGAGCCCCGGCCTCCTCTGTCCAGACCTGCTTTACTGATGCTCGTTGAGGGTTGGACCCCATGCGGGCCTTGGAGGGAGGTACTGGGAAGAGGAACTGATATGTCTTCCAAGGAGACTGAGGGGAACTTCGAGCTTTCTGTTGGGGGCAGGGCTGTCCAGGCAGAGGCGACAGCCTGAGCAAAGACCAGGGCTCAAGAAAGTTCGGCGAGTGGCAAGGAGCTGGTGTGGCTGGAGCCGTGGGCGGTAAGAGGCTTGGGAAGAGGTTGGGCCTGTAGCAGGAGCTGTGGCTGAACCTGGGGACAGCGGGGGCATGAGAGGGATCCAGGTCCTACAGGAGACGGCACAAGGGGGATGGAGGAGACCAGAGGCCAGGACGAGGCTGCCGTGGGGGCCAGCGGGGAGGTGGGCTGGCCATAGAGAAAGAGGTAGGCAGGGGAAAGGGCTGTGGGGACAGGAGGTGACTGTGCAGTGATCGGGGGCCATTCTCAGCTTGAGCCACCCTCAGAGAACTCCCTTAGAGTCACAGGGAGCCGGGGCAGGGGGGCGGGGCGGTGATTTCTGTAAGAAGAGCCCAGCTGGGTGGACCTGGGGCCACTGGGGATCCTGACCTAAACAGTAGAGCCCCCTGGAGGCAGTGCCTGGATTTGGTTGTCTGCAGACTGCAGTGAGGCTTGGAAATGGGAGAGCCTCCTCCCCCTGCCCGCGCGCCCCACCCCACTAAACGTGAGCGATCTTGGGAGAGGAAAGTCATCCAGGGGGTGCCCCGGAGTGTAGGTACCTAGAGGCAGGAAGCTCTGAGGAGGCCTTAAACATCTTATTGGGAGAGGATCGTCAGCACGCAGGTCCCAGGCCATATCCAGTCACAGCCGGATAAGGATGGGCCGCCTTTACCACCTCCCTCAGCCCAAAATGACCTGTGGGGCTAAAGGCTGGGCTGGGCCAACACTGGAAGAGAGGGATGGAGGGCATGTCCCTTACTGCTCCCTGGGCCTCTGTTTTCCCTTCTAAAAAATGGGTTGAATGGTCCCCTACGTCTCTCATCCATGACCGCTGGCTGCTCCATTTTCTCTGCCCTGCCCGGTGAGTACGAGACAGTCCTGGGCTGCTGGAGCAGGAGGGAGTCAGAGAACTCTGGCCGGGGACTGCAGCAGTTCTAATTTGCTCCCTGAGTCACCCCATAAACCTGCGTCCCCACCTGCTGGACTCTCTTGCAGGCCTGTCCTTCACTCTATCTGGGATTGGGCATCCTCACCTGGGAAGTGCCTACCAAGACCCGGTACTGACTGGAATGGCCTTTCCTGGGAGACTGACCAGGCCCGGGGGCCACAGGGCCCACCCCCCATCCAGGGCTTTCTGACTCAGCTCCTATGAGCCACCTGGACCCTGTCCCTCTCAAGCTCTGGGGCCATCTCATCCCATCCTGAGCTCCCATCACACTGCTGCCCTGGAGTGCCACGTCCCTGGGGCCTGTGGGGGTGACAAGAGCCTCACCTCTGCCCTGGGCAGCTATGACTGTCCTCCCACCCCAATGTCCCCAAACTTCAGGGAGGGGAAATTTTCCCACATCCATCATATCCTGTGCTCTCACACACTCCCTGTGGCCAAGAGCTCACGTTCAGCTTTGTTTCCCCTGCTAGAGACCCAAGCTCCCTCCCAGCCCTCCCCTGAGGCCAGTTGGCAGAGGGACACCTGAGGTCCTCGCCCTGGGCATCCTGGGGCCTTGGAGGGCACTGGCTACCTGTTCGGCAAGACTCACCTGGTGAGGTCCAGGTGGCAGTGGTTGTCCTTGTTCTCAGATCACCGCATGTCTGGGGCCCAAGGCCCCCCAGTAGGATTATAGCTGAGGTGTTGAGAGGCTCTCATCAGAGGCAGAGGGATGGCTGGAATGAGGCGTCAGAGGCAGAACTTGCTGGGTCACCTGCCCTTGACGCCAGGCAGGCCGCGCCCACCAGCCACAGCTGCAACGCCCGCCCACCGCCCACCTGCCCTGCCTGAGTCAGCCCCACACCCACAGGGCAGCCTCACCCCGGCCCAGGAGAAGGCAGGGGAGGCAGCAGGTGCTGAGGCTGAAGTTTTGGTCCCAACTCTTCCCTCTCCTGTATTTCATGCTTCCCATCATGGGCCTCATAATAACTACTTCCCAAGGATGCTGTGAGAAGTCAGAGATCCTGCTGGTAGGAGGGCCAAATGAACTGTCGAGTTCTCAGCCCTGACCCCTGGGAGGCAAGGCCACAGCCAAGGGCTGGCCTGGTTGACCTCACAATGGCCACCCCCAAGACTTGTTTTCCATCCTTCAAAGTGTGGCATCAAGTCCGCTCAGAGACAGAGGAAGTCCCCATTCAATGCTTCCCACCAGAAATTATGCACCGCAGACCTGGGTGGCAGACGGCCTCACCTCTAGACTGTATGACCTTGGGCAAGTCATTTCTCCTGAGCCTCAGGTTCCTCATTGTGAAATGTGCAAAATAAACCCACCTTGCAGAGCTACCACAGGGCTTAAATGAGAGAACATGTAGAAAAGGCGAGAACAAGGCCCAGAGCACAGAAAGGACTCCATAAACAGTGACAGCTGTTAACTATTATTGTTTTTATCCTGCATTCATTCTCCCAGCAACTGCCAGGCCACCTGCTTCCGAGGCCAGAGCATCAGGGGAGACTCTGAGCCCTCCCTCCCGGCCCAGGCCACAGCTGGGAGTCGGGGTAAAGCAAGGCTGAGGTGGCCCTGCTGCTCTCCAAGTGTCACTCAGGAATTACACACCTGTTCCCCCAGGACTAGGATGGAGCAGGAAGTCTCTGCTGACAGGGACGGCACCGGTGACTGATGTGGCAGGGACGTCCTCGGCTGCCAAGGGGGCAAGGTCCCTTGATCCCTTGTCACAAACTGCCAGGCCTGGGCAGAGGCAGAGGCGGGTCAGGCTGCTGGCCGTGGGACAGCAGGACCTGTGGCCAGTAAGGGGCAGAAAACCAGGCTCTGGGGCCAACAGGCTTCAGGTGTGGGTGAAGTAGGGAGCTGCTTTTGCAGTTTAAGTCAAAGGAGCCCCAAAGCTCCTAAGTGCACATCCCAACCTCATCACTGCCTGAAATTCCATTAAAGCCGATGTTGGACCAAACACAGTCCGCCCTCTATTGCTCCATTAATTGCCCCTCCTGACTCAGCACCTCACCCCTCCCTGCTTGCTTTGGGCTGACTGCCCTGAGCCCTAAGGGTGAGGCTGTTGCCCAATCTCAGCATCTGCATTTTGCCTTGTGTTAGCACATTTTCTCAATAGCCAGTCTGGCTTAAAAGGCCTCTGTCTCCTACCCAAAGGTATACAGTGTGCCCAGCAAGGAGAAAAGGGAGCCCCCTCTGCTGTGTGTGGAACAGGGGCTGGTCTGCATTCAATCCTATTTAATCCAATACATCATGAGAGCCTACAGGGAAGCCAGGGGCCAGCGTGGGGTTCCGAACTGGGGAAAGTGGTCTCTACCCTCAAGGAGCTGTGAGCCACGCGGGAGCCAGGCTCGGGCAGGAACTGTAACCCCACCGGACAGGTTACAAGGACAAAGAGGACTCAAGCCACCCAGGAGGAGGAAGTGCTTCTAATGGGAGGTGGGGAAGGGATTCAGAGAAGAGCATTTGGGTTGGACGTGGGAGGAGGGAGGACAGTCTACACAGGGAGAGCCAGGGAGCAGGCGCTCAGAGGCAAGAGAGGCAAGAGACACAGGCACGTTCAAGCTGTGGTGACGAGCTTGGGCAACATCTAAACTCAAGTCCGGCTGCAGCCAACTGAGTGGCCCCAGGCCACTGAGTCAGCCCTGACCCCTTAGGGGGACGCACCAGGCAAGTGTTGAGAAGACCCCACCACCACCACACACACACCTCCCAAGCCCTGCAGACATCAGGCCCAGGCTGCAGGCCCACAGGTACCCCCTCCTCCAGGAGGGAGAAGGGAGAAGGGAGAGGAGGGGTCTCGGGGGAGGGGGTGCAGCCAGGGAGGGGCCAACCTCTTGACCTGCTCTAGAAAATGCCCCACTTGGTGCAGTGAGGAAGGAGGGGGCACCAGGAGCCAGGCAGAGTTCCATCAGCAGCCTCAGGCCTGAGCAGACCCACCCAATGGTCAGCAGCAGGTCCGTCTGCATCCCAGTGGTCACAGCTGTCCCTGGTATAGCAGAGCTGAGCAGCCCGCCCATCAGGGATTCTGGGTGGTGACTCATGCTGCCTCCGAGTGATGGAGAGTGGAGCACATGGGAACGGAGAGAGATCAAGAGACAGCGACAGATAAAAAAGACCAAGCTAGTTGCAGGTGTGTCCTCCTTTAAACAACCCGGGTTTACACAAAGGTTGTAGTCATTCATTTTACAAAAGAACACCCACAAGATTCCTTCCAGCGCTGAGTTTGGAGGTTTGATCCAATTTGCAGAAATTTGAAAATATCTAATGTCTGCACATTTTCTGAGGAAGGCCTACGGGTAAAGCAAGGAGTCCCAAACCCAAACAGGAAGCAGAAGCCTGCATGTCTCCCTTCCAACCCTGGGCTAGGCTGGCATGCCCCAGCCCGTTCTCCGCCATGCAGTCTGGCACCACAGTCAAGTTCGGGCTTTGGAGTCAGATTTGCCTGGGGTCAGACCCAGGCATTGCTGTTTACTCGCTGTGTAAACTTACTAACTGTTCCAGTCTCAGTTTTCTCATCTATAAAATGGAGCTAATAATAGCTCTTCATGGGCTATTAGGAGGCTTAAAGGATAATGAACATGGAGCACTTTGCATAAACACTCCCTTCGTTCTAGCCGTCAGTGTTCTTCTGCTATGCTTATTTGCCGTGGTCTGGCCATGGCTCACTACACGCCTGGCCGCTTCGTCAGCCAGACTCAGGATCCTCTGTTGGGCTTGTGTGTGGAGGTAGATGTGCTGCTGGAGAACTTGGAGGAGGGGGTCCCAGTGTTCCCTCCGGATAGACCTCTCACAAAAGAGCTGAAGCCCAGCCGCAGCTAATGTCATCCTTCATCTTGAGAATCAACATCCAACAATTTCACGACTAGGCAGCTCATTCCACACTCCACAGACATAACAAAACCCGCCAGTGTTTGGGACAGAGGGCTTTTCTAGATCATTCTTTCTTACATTCTAGTCCATAAAGCAGGGATCCTCAAACTTTTCCATAAAGGGCCAGAAAGGAAACAGTTTAGGCTTTGCAAGCTATTCAGTCTCTTGCAACTGCTCTGCTCTGTGTTGTAGCATGAAAGCTGCCAGAGACGGTACAGAAATGAAAGGTTGCTTTGTGTTCTAATAAAAGTTTGTTAACCAAAACAGGTGGCAGATTTGGTCCCTGGCCCACAGTTTGCTAACTATGGTAGGTGTATGTGTGCAGGAGTGCCCTCACCCACGGGTAACAACTAAAGCATGACCAGAGGCTCCTAGCCATACAAGGTAGTACACACATGCACACGCACACACACGTGCACACACAGACCACATGGAGCCAATGAGCCACGCCGGCTCAATGACTGACATGGAATTCACACTTGATATGACATATGTATTTATTTATGTACTTATCTCATGGATGGCAGGATGAGTAGTAGTAGAAGTAGGTACCACTGTAGGCGAGCAGGACTATGGCCACTACAGAGGGAAGATCATTTAAAAAATTCTTGCCACGTGGCTTTGGGACATGGTTCTATACTTTTATTTGAATAACAATAGAGCTAATATTTTTGGAACTGTGATGGATCACACAGAAGGAGGGAGTCACTCCGGAAACACCTGATTCTGGCAGAGCTGGGAATGGGGCCAGGTTCCCCCACCTTCTCGGAGGAGCAACCATCGTCACCTCCAGACCACTCTGGACAGGGGAGATATTAAGCACAGAATAGACAAGGGCTTCGGCATTTTATCTCAAAGAAGTGTTTTGTTCTAAAAGGTATTTCCGGGCTTCCCTGGTGGCGCAGTGGTTGAGAGTCCGCCTGCCAATGCAGGGGACATGGGTTCATGCCCTGGTCTGGGAGGATCCCACATGCCGCGGAGCGGCTGGGCCCGTGAGCCATGGCCGCTGAGCCTGTGCGTCCGGAGCCTGTGCTCTGCAACGGGAGAGGCCACAACAGTGAGAGGCCCGCGTAACGCAAAATAAATAAATAAATAAATAAAAATAAAAATAAAAATAAAAGGTATTTCCCTGGGCTTCGCTGCCTTTCACCCCCAGGAATATAAAATCAAAGGAAACTGGGGCATCGCATACATGCACGTGGCGATTTCTCATTCGCCATGTTTGATAAAGTCAGTAAAAACCAGAAAGCAATATCCTTTTGTGTTAGGAGAGTCAGATGGGGACAGTGAGGGTTGCGTGACTATCTCTACCCGTGCATCCGGCAATGCCTCCCGCAGCTTGTTCCGTGCGGTCTAGGAAAGGGCCTGTGAGGAGGGTGCTGGTAGGGCCAGGCTGCTGAGACATCACTGGTGGCCCCTACACACCTTCCTACCAGAGACAGTGGGCTTTCCTAAGGCCCACAGGGTCGAGAGCACCCTGTGTGGTCCCTCACTTCTCCCCTAAAGCAGCAGAATCCTTGACGATATCGGCATCTTCTGGCTTGAGGGACCCCGCGAAGTGCTTCAGATGAACTTCCTCAGGCTGGGCAGGGTGTCTTTCTCGAGTACTTGCATCTCTTAAGAGGGGAACCAGGGCAAAGTTCTTCCAGTTCCTCCCTGCAGCTGAAAGACGAAATACTATTACTGCCTTGGAAGCAGCAAAACGATACCAAACAGTCGTTTGCTGGCATTACCACCCTCCAGATAAAAGGGGGCACAAGCACATCGGTGCTTCTGGAACACAGGGATCAGTGCCATTTCCTCTTTCCTCACCTGATCAAGGAGCCTCATCTGCTCTGGCAGCTCCTAAATTCTCCTCCTCGACCCCACCCTGACTTGCTTGTGGCCTCAGGATTGTCAGGTGCTTGCTGCTCTCAGCCTCGGTTTCCTCCCTGCCCATGTGGGAGGGAGAGCAATGCTGGGGCTGCCCTGGGAGCGGCTCCACACCAGGTCAGCTGCAGGGTGATGAACACCAGCCAAAGAATGAGGATTTGGGGTTCAGGCCCCACCAGGGAATAGCAGATTGGGAACAATGCCAAGGGAACCATGGTGACACTGGGCCTTGAAGTGGGCTCTCATGTGTGGCCTGAAATCCCAGGAAGCCCCTGAGGAGGACCCACTGTCACCCCCATAGCGATCTCCAGCCCCTCCCTCCCCCCAGCAACCTCAGAGAAGTGACAGCCAAGAGGAACAGCTGTACGTGCTCTCCTTCCACTTGCCAGAGCCCTGGTCAGCCAAGCCTTCTGCCTGGCCATCTTGGGTCTGATCTTTCTAGAAAACCAGCCTAAATTCACACCTTTCGCCCTCAGGCCACAATTCAGGCTCCTCTGCTGGTGTCCTGCACTGGTCACATCTCAAAGGCATCAGGAATATGGGAGGCTGGGCCCATTGTGACCTCCCAGCTGAATTCTCCAGGCCTTGGGTTTCCCCTGGGCCCACAGGCTGACACTGGCCTGCCCCCGTCCACCACAGCCTGATACGAGCACTAGGAGGATGTTGCAGGGAAGGCATAGAAGCAGGAAGCCTCCACGGGGAGACAGGCCAGGTGCTCACTGAAGACACCATCTTCTGGCTGGATGGATGGTGGGGATAACCCCCTCAGAGACCGCTCAGCCCAGCTCCGGTCCCTGGGCCCTCAAAGAAGGCATGGGGCTCCCAGTGCCCGCTTCCCACAGTCCTGATACAAAGGCCCCCTCACGTGCTCCCCCTAGCTCAGCTAATGACCACTTTCCTCCCTGCCCTTTCTCTTGCGTTCCCTCACCCCTTCCCAATCACTCATGCTATGTGGGTGGGGAGAGTTCCTTGTTACCTGAATAATCTGACTATTCATTACGGGAGTTTCCACTGTTACGAGGTTGTATAGGAAAGCAAAATCCTCAGGAAATACTCCCTAATGAAGCATAGGTGTGAAACCAGGGATCCTCTAACCATCTCCTAACCCCTCCCCAAGTAACATGAGTGTGTGTGTATCCCTGCCACTGGATCAATGTCTTTATTAATAGCACAGTGAATGTGCGATGCCTCAAACAGCCAACAATGTCATGCAAACACAATGCAAATCAACTGCAAAGTGAAACAGCAAACTCATAAAAAGGTGTGTGGTTTCATGAAATCAATAAGAGCAACGTTGGAAAACTACTCAAATCACTTGCAAAGCCATCTTTGAATGGCTCTGTGGTGAAGCTGGACCAGTTAACAACCGAAAAAGAGATAATAAGTATTATGACATGACACAGGGACTGCTTCTAGTGAAACTTGTGGGGAAAGTATAGGACTGCAGGAGGCCCTTGGGAACACTGATGAAGCCCTTGAGTAGTTTTCCAAAAGTAAGCCTCTTAATAAAATTGATTTCCACTTCCAGCTCTAATGGAGTGTCTAGTACTGGGCTAGCCATCCTGCTATAAACAATCATAAAACTGGACAAAATACATGTAGCAAATGTCTTCAGGCATAAGACAACAGACTGAGAAGCTGCAATTGCTGAGAGAAGTGAAATTCACAGGGTGAGCCCTGTGATCGCCCTAACGTATTGCTTAGGGACAAGTTCTCAGACTACAGTGCAGTGAGCTGGAGTCTAAGCAGAGTGTGGCAGTGCCTCTGAGCCAAGGAAGAAGGGAGCAGAATTTTGAGCAGCCGAAGCAGCTAGAATCTGTGGGACAGGGTGCAGGAGAAGAGGAAGAAGGGAGCTGTAGGGATAGAGGTCCGGAAGTCTTTGGGGTGGGGTCCCCCCAAGTCCTGGGCTGACAGTTGGGCTGTACTTGCACAGGCTTCTCAGACAGTGGCTGCTATGGGGTTGAAAGTGGGACAGAGACACCAGAAGTTGAGCCGTACTGAGGGATATTGGAGATCCAGCCCAGCCAGTGGAGAGACCTCCTCACCACCCTTTTTCTACTCTGAGGATCAAGCTAAAATACCAGAAATACCTTACTTACTGTACATGCACTAAAGTAAGATCTACTCAAGACTCACCCTAAAAAGCCTCAGACCGAGCCCCGACAAGATCCACAGTGGAAACAGTTTGGAGGTTGAGTCCTACAAGTTTGGTGGGATTGGCAAATACCTTGGCATTTCCACAGATCTACCACAATAAAGGTTAAAACTAAGCCTACACAAGTTCAAGGTGATTCATCAGTAACTGAACTGCCAACTAGGATAAAAATTCAATCAACTGTCTCTACAACATATTATTACAATGCCCAGTATAAAATTTAAAGTTACTACATATACAAGAAACAAGGAAATGTGACTCACAGCCAGGAAAAAACCAGTCAATAGAAACTGACCCTAAGATGGCTCAAATGTTGGATTTAGCAGATGTAGTAGGTGGACAATCAAAAGCAGTTATTATAAATATGTTCGAAGAACCAAAGGAAAACATAAGCTTAATGAGGGAACAGCTAAGGAATCTCAGGAGAGAAATGGCACCTATAAAAAAAAGAACCAAAAAAAAAAAAAAAAAAAAAAGAACCAAATAGAAATTCTATAACCAATAGCCTAACACTTGAAATGTAATATTCACTGGATGGGCTTAATAGCAGTTTAAAGATGACTGAGGAAAGTGTCAATGAATTTGGAGACAGATCAATAGAAATTATCAAATTTGAGAAATAGAAAAAAATTGAGGAGAAATGAACAAAGCCTCAGAAACCCACAGGACAATATCAAATGGTCTAACACGCATGTAAAAGGAGCAGATAGGGAGACTAAAGCAAAGTGTATATAGTTTCCAAACATATTGATGTACAGATCCAAGAAGCTCAGCAAACTCCAAGCAGGATAAAACCAAAGAAAACCATAACTAAGCATATCTTAGTCAAACTGCTGAAAACCAAAGATGAAGAGAATGTTTTGAAAGCAGCCAGGGCTGGGGGTGGGGGTGGGGGCGGGGGGAGGGTGGGGAGACACACTACAGACAGAAGAACAGCAATGCAAATTACAGGTGAATTTTCATCAGAAACAATGGAGGCCAGAGGACAGCAGAGGATCATAGTTTAAGTGTTAAAATTAAAAACAACAGGGCCTCCCTGGTGGCGCAAGTGGTTGAGAGTCCGCCTGCCGATGCAGGGGATACGGGTTCGTGCCCGGGTCTGGGAGGATCCCATATGCCGCAGAGCGGCTGGGCCCGTGAGCCATGGCCGCTGAGCCTGCGCGTCCGGAGCCTGCGCGTCCGGAGCCTGTGCTCCGCAACGGGGGAGGCCACAACAGTGAGAGGCCCGCATACCGCAAAAAAAAAAAAAAAACAAAAAAACAACAACAACAAAAAATCCCTGTTAACCTAGAATTCTATATCCAATGAAAATAACCTTCAAACATGAAGATGAAATCAACATTTTCAGGTAAACAAAAGCTGATATAAAACTAATCTATACTGATAGAAATTAGATAGTTACCTGGGATGGGGAGGGTGGAATTGACTACAAAGGGACATGAGGGTCTTTCTGGGGTGATGGAAATGTTCTGTATCTTGAGTGGGGTAGTGGTTGCCTGAGTGTGTACATTTGTCAAAACTTATCAGACTGTGCATTTAAAATGTGTGCATTTTATTGTATGTAAATTACACCTCAATAAAGTATACTTTTTAAAGTTTGTGAAAATTTAAAAAATGAGCTTCTCTATGAAGCAATATCAAACATGCAGTGTCATGCTAACAGGCAAGTTTGCCTGAGGAATCATGCCCTTTCCCCGAACGAGCCAAAAAAAAAAAAAAAAACTATCAACATGTGATTCATTTGTTCATTTAAGAATTAGCAACATTGGGCTTCCCTGGTGGCACAGTGGTTAAGAATCTGCCTGCCAATGCAGGGAACACGGTTTCGAGCCCTGGTCCGGGAAGATCCCACATGTCGTGGAGCAACTAAGCCCGTGCGTCACAACTACTGAGCCTGTGCTCTAGAGCCTGCGAGCCACAACTACTGAGCCTGCATGCCACAACTACTGAAGCCTACATTCCCAGAGCCCATGCTCTGCAACAAGAGAAGTCACCAAAATGAGAAGCCTGTGCGCCGCAACGAAGAGTAGCCCCCGCTCGCCGCAACCAGAGAAAGCCTGCACACAGCAACCAAGACCCAACGCAGCCAAAAATAAATGAATAAAATAAATAAATTTGTTTTTAAAAATTAAAGAAAAAAAAAAGAATTAGCAACATCAGCAAATTGGCAAAGTAGGCAGCTCCAAACACCCATGCCTCCACAAAAACATTTTTTAAAAAGGCAGAAACTTTAGAACCAATGCAGTCAGAACTCTGGGAAACAGTCCAAGGTTTATAGCAACTTAAAAATGTTAGGTGGACTTCCCTGGTGGCGCAGTGGTTGAGAGTCCGCCTGCCGATGCAGGGGATATGGGTTCGTGCCCTGGTCTGGGAAGATCCCACATGCCGCGGAGCGGCTGGGCCCGTGAGCCATGGCTGCTGAGCCTGCGCGTCCGGAGCCTGTGCTCCGCAGCGGGAGAGGCCACAACAGTGAGAGGCCCCCGTACCGCAAAAAAAAACAAACAAACAAAACAACAACAACAACAAAATGTTAGGGAGCTAAAACTACAAAACTCTTAAAAAAAAACCAAAAACAACACAGGGGGCAATCTTCCTGACATTGGATTTGACAATGATTTATTGGATATTACCCCAAAAGAATAGGCAACAATGGAAAATAATAGATAAATTGGGCTTCATCAAAATAAACATTTTGTACATCAAAGGGCAACTCACAGAATAGGAGAAAATATTGGCAAATCATATACTTGATAAAGAATTAATATCCGGAAGATACAAAGAACTCCTATAGCTCAAAAATTTTAAAAAAATTTTTTAATGGGCAAAGGGCTTGAATAGGCATTTCTCCAAAGAATATCTATAGATGGCAAATAAGCACATGAAAAGATGTTCAAAATCATTAGTCATTATAGAAATGTAAATCAATGAGATACTACTTCACATCTATTAGAATGGCTATAATCAAAACGAAAACAGGAAATAACAAGTGTAGGTGAGGATATGAAACCCTGGTACGTTGCTGGTTGGAATGTAAGATGACTCAGCTGCTTTGGAAAACAGTTTGGCAGTTTCTCAAAAAAGTTAAACCTAGAATTACCACATGATCCAGCAGTTCTACTACCACCCAAAGACTGGCTATTTGGAAATCAAAAAGAATCTTGTACACTAGTGTTCACAGGATTATTCACACTAGGCTAAAAGGTGAAAACAATCCTAATGTCAGTGAACAGATGAATGGATAAATAAAATATGGTATATACATTCAATGGAGCATTATCGAGTCAGACACAAAAGGACAAATATTGTGTGATTCCTCTTATATGAAGTACCTAGAATAGGGAAATTCATAGAGACAGAAAGTAGAATAGAGGTTACCAGGGGCTGGGAGGAGGGTGAAATGGAGATAACTGCTGAATGGGTACAGAGTTTCTGTTTGGAATAATGAAAACACTTTGGAAATAGGTAAGGGTGATGCTTACACAACACTGTGGATATAATTAATGCCACCAAATTGTACATTTTAAAAAAAATGATTGAAATGGCAAATTTCATGTTATATATATTTTACCACAACTTAAAAAAAAAAAAAGAAAAACAGACTTAGTGCAGGGTTGTAATTATAACTCAAAATGTGTTCAGTATAAGACTAGGTTTGCCTCATTTTTAGGTAAATATCTTCCATTGGACCTTTCATTTCATGTCCACTGTTAAAATGTTTACCATTAATGATGAAAGGACTTTTGTTGGTAGTGATTTTCCACAGGGCTCCTCTGTTCAAGGTGTACATTTTTTCCTCCCACACTCTTCCCTCCTCCGCCTGCCTGGATGTGTTGGGCCGGGTGAGAGTCCCTGTTTGTGTCCGTAAGCCTCACGGAGCTGAGGGCAGATGCTGATTGTGAGGACTGGGGAAGAGGAGACGGGGCACCCACAGGGAGGCTGGACGTGGGCTGACGGCTTCCTCTGGGGCACTGACAACCAGGGGGGTGTGCAGAGCCAGCGGGCACGGGCACACGGAGCAGCGGGCTGTGCAGGCGTGCAAGAGAGCACGGGAGCGCCCATGACTACGTGGGTGGCTGACACCTGGGGCTGCCCCAGGAGTGGGGGACCCCAAGGCTCCAACTGCCCACCTTCCCCTCACCTCGGCCCGACCGCAGGGAGAAGCTCAGGGTGCGTTTGATGCCCTCACAGTTGCCCGGGTCTTCATTGATGATGCCCACGTTGGTGTTCCAGGTGGTCCAGTTCACCTCGTCCACCCTGCAAGGGGAGGAGGTGAGGGAGCAGGAGCTGGTGGTCCACGGCCAGCTTCCCAGCCCCGCAGGCCACGCCCATAGACCAGGATGGGGAGACACAGCCGGCGAGAGGAGGGCCCACAGGGGCCTGCCTTTTGGACTCCACCCCTGAAGATGAGTTCTCTGACCACACTGTGGGACCCAGGAACTTTAAAGATTGGATTCCTGGTTCTGACCCTGATTGCTAGGTGATCCCTTCTGGACACCTCATTTACCAGTATTTCATGTCTGGGTCCCACCATCTGGGATCTATGGTGGGGCCCCTATGCCCACAGTCAACCCCTAGGGCAGCCCCTGTACCTACAGCTGTCTTGGGAGAGTCCTTTATGTTCATGACTGGGCCCAAGAGACCCTGAGAAAGGCTTATGTTCCCACAGCTGGTTCCAGGTGGGTCCTCCATACCCATGCTAAGTCCTGGAATGGCCCCTGTACCCACAGCTGGCTCTGGGTGAATCCCCAGGCCCACAGGTGAGCCCTGAGTTAGGCCTCTGTACCCACAGCTGATTCTGGGTGGGCCCCAATATCCACAGCTTAGCCCCCAAGTTCCCCAAACTTTGATTCGTGCCTGGGAATTACCTGAAACACCACCTGTAGTCGTCCTTGCCGTCAGCTGTGTACCCCACCTGCAGCAGCTTGCCTGAGCGAAAGGCCTTCCTCATACACTTAAGGAAGCTCTTCTCCGTGTCCAGGATGGTGATGGCTCTCTGCAGGACGACACAAAAGGCAGAGGGGCAGAGGGTTCATCCAGGAGCCACCCCTGGCTGCCAGTGCCACCTGCCAAGATCGGCGTCTGCAGGGTCTCTCCCTGTCCCTGTGCCTCCGAGCCGGACCTCCAGAACCCTCTGCACCAGGCTGGTTCCCACAGCCAGGCGGGTGCACAGTCCACGGATGGAGCTCAGACCTGCACAGGCGCTGCTGGTGCCTTCTGGGTCTGGGCAGGGCAGCCATGAGTTAGATGGAGTGTGCCAGCCCCAGTTCCGCCCCTGAGGATCTCACAAAGGGGCAACATAGTGTAGTGGCTAAGAGCAGAGGCTCGGGGGTGAGACTGCCTGTGCCGAGTCCTGGCTGGGCTACTTACTGGTTACCTTGGACACAGATACCTAACTTGTCTATGCCTCGTGCCTTCATCCAAAAACGGGGAGAGTGAGAGTGCCCTCTTGGTAGCATTATTGTAGGATTAAAGAGAGCATGTACGGAAGACACTTAGAACAGTACCTGGTGTAGGGCCAGTGCTACTTAATAAGAATGACGCTTTTATTATTAGTTGGAAAGGCAGATGTAGACCAGGTGTCTCAAAGGTGCAGCTCTCAGGGCCCATCCCATATTAGCTGCTTCCCGAGTCTGGTCTCTGGTGCCCACTCTAGATGGAGTTCCTCTGCGACAGGCACCCCTGTGGGGCTGAACCCTCCATCTCCTCCCCACAGGGACTGCCCAGCCCACAGCAGATACAGAGTCTGCAAACACCCACTGGTGACCCTGGGCAGGGACCCCTGTGGGAGGAGCCAGAGGGAGCCAACTGAGGGAGAGGCTGCTGCCTGAGCGCGTGGCCTGGCTAGGCTTTCTGCACCCTCCCCAAAGCGTGCAGGGGTCCATGCACCCAGCTGTGTTGAGCAGCAGCCAGAGCAGCTGACCCCTTCATGCTGCACACTCCCCGCCAAGCATCCACCTGCAGCTTCCAGATGTTCTTGCTCTCCTGTGCGATCTTGTTGACCGTCTCACCCATGAGGGCAATGAGCATGTTGAGCAGGAGGATGTACGTGAGAATCACATAGGACAGTAACAGGATGACAAAGACAGCCTTGAAGTCATAGTTCTCCGTGAACTCCAGGTCTCCCATGCCGATGGTGAACTTGAACAGCTCCAGACACGTGGAGTACAGGCTGTTGTAGGAGCTGTCGGATGGCCGGCAGCCAGGACCTCGCCACCTGTGTGACGTCGACTCAGCCGACACGGAGTCATTCTTCCCATCCTCAATCAGTGTCACCACCGCTATAGGGCATGGGGGACATGTGGCTGGATGGAAGCCAAGACCCCAGGTTCCCCAGCATGCACACCCACTACCCCCAGGATGGGTCTTCAGCAGGAACTCTGGCTTGGCTATGAGGCACCTTTGTGTGATTTTTGTTTTTGAAAACACTCCCTTCTTCAAAACTATCAGTTTGTCATAATATACTGTTTTATCAATAGAAAAATTTTATCATCATCTGCTAGGGGAAAAAATGCTAAAATAAATATATAAATATATATGCACAATGTGAAACAGCCACATTTGTGCAGTGCACAAGCTGCCTAACCTTACATGTCAGCCCTGGGTCCACATCTACTTTCTCAGTCACAGCTTTGTCTGCCTGTGCCCCTTAGAGGGTAGCCCAGAGCCAGCCCATTCCAGAACCATGGGGGCTAAGCAGCTCAGATCAGAATGTCTTCTTGCTGCATTCTGTACTCTTCTTTGGGAGATGTACTCCAGAGCCCGAGAGCTTCTGTAGCAGTTGTGCCCCATGGTTACTGCATAACCCCCTTGGCCTTATCCCCTCCTGTGGCTCCTGATATGCAGGGCCTTCAGACCAAGTGCCAGAGCCCACACTAATCCCTATCATATCCCTTCCAGTCAAAGCTGCCCATCACTCCCAGACAGGAGACCACGTGAACCATGTAACAGTAGGACTCAGATGGGGATCAAAGCAGGACTCAGTTGCTAAAAAAATGATGTGGTGTGTCAAAAGGGCACAGGAGCCAGCTGTAAGGGACTCCTAATGACCATTTCTCAGAGAATTTGAGCATGAAAAGAAATGATGATAGTAAGCTGTTATAACCCACTTAACAAAGTGAGAAGCCACACACACACACAAAAAGAATCAAAGAGTTCCTACTGATGTAAATAAATAAATCATTGTAGGAGAATGGAAACCCCTTCCATTACATTACTGTAGGGAAAGCTCTTCCAGACAATAGAATGCCAGCTAACAAACGTAGAAAGAATAAATTAGAAAATTATCATTTGGCAACCATCACAGGATCAGGTGATTCAGGTGGGAACCATCAGTGGATGCTAAAACCACTGGGTGAAAGTTTGACGAGAAACAGGATATTTACAGTCTCAAAGCATCACCTCACAAATTACTTATCAATTACAAAGGGAAAGATAATAACTTGACAGTGGATAAATCTGGTAGACCTACCAAAACCAAGTAACCAAAGTTAACATCACCAGAGGGAATGTAAATTGGTGCAGCTACTATGGAAAACAGTATTGAGTTTCCTTAAAAAACTAAAAATAGAGCTACCATATGATCCAGGAATCCTACTCCTGGGCATATATCTGGAAAAAACAAAAGTTCTAACTCAAAAACATACATGTACTCCAATGTTTATAGCATCACTATTTACAATAGCCAAGACATGGAAGCAACCTAAGTGCCCATTGACAGATGAATGGATAAACAAGATGTGGTATATATATATACAATGGAATATTACTCAGCCATAAAAAAGAATGAAATATTGCCATTTTCAGCAACATGGATGTACCTAGAGAATATCATACTAAGTGAAGTAAGTCAGACAGAGAAAGACAAATAGTATATGGTACCACTAATATGTGTAATCTAAAAAATAATATTAATGAATCTATAAGCAAAACAGAAACAGACTCACAGACATAGAAAACACAACTTACCATTATCAAAGGGGAAAGGGAAGAGGGGAGGGATAAGTTAGGAGTATGGGATTAATAAATACAAACTGCTATACATAAAATAGATAAGCAACAAGGATATACTGTATAGCATAGGGAACTATATTCGATATTTTGTAATAAACTATAATGGAAAATAACCTGAAAAAACATACATATATATGTGTAACAGAATCACTTTGCTATACACCTGAAACTAACACAATATTGTAAATCAATTATACTTCAATTCTAAAAAAAGAACCACAAAGTTATCACCAGAAATGGGACATACAGACATCATGGGACTCCTGATATAAGGAAGACACACATTACTTCACTGATATTCTGACCAAACATGTATACCTAAATCTAATTGTGAGGGAACATCAGACAGACCCAAACTGAGAGACATTGTAAAAACTGGCCTTTACTCAATAAAAATGCTAAGACCACAAAAGAGAAGGAAAGGTTGAGGAAGTGCTCCCAACTGAAGGAGACTAAACAGACTTGACAAGTGAATGTAATGTGTGATCTGGGATTTTCATTTCTGTAAAAGATATTTATAGGACAATTGGTGAAATTTGAATAAGGCTGGAAATTAGCTAATAGTCCTGTATTGATATTAATTTCCTGATTTTGATTATTATGTTGTGTTTATGTAAGAGAATGTTCTTGTTTTTAGGAAATACACACTGAAGTATTTAACGGTAAAGGACTGATCATGTCTGCAACTCACTCTGTTCTTTTAAGTATGGTGTAGTGTGTGTGTGTGTGTGTGTGTGTGTGTGTGTGTGTGTGTGTAGCTGGGAGAGAAAGTGATTTTTTAAATGTGGTAAAATTTGGGGAATCTGGGTAAAGACTATAGAGAAGTTATTTGTACTATTCTTGTGGCTTTTCTGAAATAACATCAAAATTTTTAAAAAGTTTAATTGAGCCAAAATGCAGCTATACTCTAGGGAAGCAGCACTTCATACCTCTAAAATGACTTAAAATCTTTTATGAACCCATTTCTAAGTTCTCCTACTATTTCACTGTACTCACTGTCCATCTGCTCTGTCACCTGCAGACACACACCCCGGGGGGCCTCTCCCCACCCAGCCCTGCAGGGTCCTCAGGAAGCTGAGGTCAGCGGGACCCCCTGCCTCCCACCAGCCCTGACCAAGCCCGTTACCTGTGGAAAACCCAAATAAGAAAACGAGGTAAACAAACATGAAGCGACACAGGTCTCTCAGGATCATCTGCAGGAGAGAGCAGGCTTGTCAGAAGCAAATCAAGGCCCGGGAGGGGCCAAGGGAAGGGCCAGGACTGTGTCGGCCTGGGGGGTTCATCTTGAGCCCAAGTGGAAGCAGAGGACAGACAGGTAGGTTTGGCTTGGTGGTTTTCAGCTCAGGTGTCATGAGGGAGTCACCACAGCTCCCCCCACCCCCGCCCATGGGTCTTTTTCTGGTGGGAGAGGGGGGCCTGGCATGTGGCGGGTCAAGTTTCAGGGGAGCCCCCCAAACCTGGATCAAGGCCAGATTGCCTCATTGTTCGGGAATTCTCTGCAAAAGTGGGTCTTAAAGCAGCACCTCCCCAGACAACGCACAGAGTGTGGATGGAGTGTGTGGGACCGGGTCCCACAGACTCAGGAGGTAAACGGGCTCTGCGGAGAACCGCTCTGGCACCGGCACCCACCTTCTCAATCATGACAGCATAGATGCCCATCTGCTGGAAGCCACGGGTGTAGTAGAGCATGTTGGTCCAGCCCATGGCCAGGGAGAAAACCATGGAGGCCACGTACTCCTTGCAGTGGCAGAAGTATAGCGCGACGGTCCCCAGCATGAACAGCGACTGCACGAAGCTGACGGGGGAGGGACAGCAAGCCCTGTCCATGGGCACCGGGGGGCCTGCACCCTCACAGACAAGACCCCAGATGCCTGGACCTCTCCTCAGAGGCACAGCCCCAGGCCACGGGTGAGCTGGGGATGGCTGTCCTCCCTCCTTTAGCCCATGAGTCTCAGTGGGAGGAGTATCGCTCCCAACAGGCAAAAATGGGTTCGGGGGGCGGGGGGAGGGGGTGTTGCATGTGCAAAATCTTATTCTTTTTACACACAAAACACAGATATAAATACAGTACATAAACGCATATATAGTATATTTGCAGTAGGAGATTTCATGGGAGGGGCAATTAGGAAAAAAAATTTCTAAAAAGGCAATAATGAAAAAAGGCTGAGAAACAGGGCTGTAGCCCCAATAGCCTCCCTGCCCAGTCCCTGGGAACAATAGCCTCACGGACAACAGAGACCCTAGGAGGCCTAGGCCTCTGAGGAGGGCAGGCTGTGCTCTCCTGAAAGAACCACAGGTAGACTCTGCTGGTCACACCCTCAAACTCAGGAGAGGAGCCAGGGAAGATGTCCTTTCACTCTTTAGTTTGGTGAGGGCTGCCCTAGTCAGAGCCCTGGACAGGCTGGAGGACGTCTGGACGATCCTATGATCAGTATCCTACGACGATCCTATGACAGGGTCTGCTCAGTGGTCCCTTCTTTACTTATTCGTCCCAGGTCTCCTTGTTCATCATGGCCTCTTCCCGGAAGTGCCCGCCCAACAGCTGCATTAACACAGAAGCCTGCACTGACCACCCAACCTCCCATTTCTGTGCGAGAACCCAGCAAAAAGTCACTGCTGTGCTGATGTGAGTGTACTGAAAACTAGTGTCCCTAAACTGGCTCGTTAATTGGAGTTCTGCTGCAAAGAAAAACTATTCCTCGGCATCTGCAGACCCTTGGCCAAAATAAGAACTGATGCCAGCTGACACAGGCAAATGGAGTCCCCACCTAGGAATTCTGGAAGCTGGGAAGTAGTGAACAAATGGAAACTGACCTAGCAGACGCAAGAGAGCCAAATCCAAATCCATAGTGGGGAAACCTGAGAACCCACTCGTTTCATCAAGGAAACTCAAAAGGCTTAGGCACCCTTGGAGGGGAGGTGAAGAGACCTGAGGTGAGTAACAGTGGAGGTGCTGTCTCTGAAGAAGATAAAACAGAGGGTCTTTGGACCCGGTTTCATCAGACACCCATGAAAGCATTGGTATTTTACCCAAAACAGGAGATTATGTGATTTCTATACAAGACATTACGTAAAGCCCTCTCCTCCACTCAGCTCTCAGGAAGCTGGCAGCTAGACTTCTTCCCTCCGGATAGAAGATGGAAAAGATGCAACAGATTGACTTTGGACATTCTCCAACAAATTGTTTATCTAGACCAGACTATAATGCAGCTAAAAATTGATAAGCCCCATTCACACATTAAGAGCTTCCAACCAGCTTTTCAGTCCTCCACTCTTAATCATGAGCAGACGTCAAAGATTTCCAAATATTCTGAGAATGAAAGAGAGAACATGAAAGAGAGAACAAAACAAGCAAATGGGAATCAACAATTTGGAGAAAACAAAAGCTATGCAAAAAGAAAAAAATTACCAAAAACTATCTTATTAGTCGTAGAGGGACAAAAGAAGATATTGCATCCATGAAACAAGAATAAAGTGTTATAAAAGGGAACAAATAGGAGCTTCCCTGGTGGCGCAGTGGTTAAGAATCCACCTGCCAGTTCAGGGGACACGGGTTCAAGCCCTGGTCCAGGAGGATCCCACATGCCACAGAGCAACGAGGCCCGTGCACCACAACTACTGAGCCTGCGCTCTGGAGCCTGTGAGTCACAACTGTTGAAGCCCGCACGCCTAGAGCCTGTGCTCCACAACAAGAGAAGCAACCGCAATGAGAAGCCCGCACACGGCAAAAAAGAGAAACCCTGGCTCGCCACAACTAGAGAAAGCCGCGTGCAGCAACAAAGACCCAACGCAGCCAAAAATAAATAAATAAATAAACTTATTTTTTTTAAAAAAGGGGGGGAACAAATAGAATTTTTTTAAAAGAGCACTTAGGAATTAAAAACATGATATCAAAAATAATAAACTCAATAGAAAGACTGGAAATTAAAATTTATTTGAACCTCCCAGAAAGAAGAGCCAAAAATAAAGAGACAGAACCCAAGTGAAAAAATGTAAGAACTAGTTCAGGACAAGGTCAGGAGGTTCAATATACAAATCACAGGAGTTCCAAAAGAGAGATCAAGAAATAATTCAAGAAAATATACAAAAAAAAAAAGGACATAAACGTATAGATTGAAAGAGCCCACTAAGTACCCAGAACATTGGATAAAAACAAATCTGCATCAAGAAACATCAAGTTTCCAAACACTAGGAATAAACAGAAGATACTATAGGTTTACAAAGAGAAAAACCAAAACAGGTCTTAAAAGAGGATTCAGAATCAGAATGGCTTTGGACTTGTCACCTTTAATATTGAAAGCAAAGAAAAAATGGTGAAATATCTTCAAAATTTTAAAAGAATTTTATAGCCAACCTCGCTATCAATCAAACGTGAAGGTATAGTAGAAATATTTTCAGATGTGCCAGATTTAAAAGAAATTCCCTAGCACCTGGAACATACCTGGCACAGAGTGGACCCTCAGTATTTCTCACCCAACAAACATTTATTGGGTGCCTTCCATCATTCTTTCAACATGTTTGTGAAGCCCTACTATGTTCCAGGCCCAGCGGATGTGAGAGAATGAGTGAGAATGAGCTGATTGCTGTAACCCCAGGTCTCATGGCCAAAAGATGCTATCTGCTACAGAGGCATAAGAGTCAGTATCACTTACAAAAGCATCTCACTGTAGCTGTCCACAAATAAGGTCTTCAGTGATGGCCGTCTCTGCAGGAAATATTGAATCTGCAGGTAAACAGAGTAAGATCCCAGGAAAGGTTAAATGGTGAGCGCCCAGAATGCTTCCTAAATGGAGCCACGATGGACCATGGGAGTGCATCAAAGCAAAGATAATGAAGACAGTGGAACAGGATGGGTCAGGCTAATGGGGTAGTGTTATGTACTCGGTCAGGAAGATTTTAAAAAATAGAGCGGAATTACAGCTATACCTAGAAGCAAAGATGGGAAGGAAAACCACCAAAACGTTATTAATTGCTGTGCTTGAATGATGGAATTGGGTGATTTTTTTCCCCTTCTTTTTAATTTGTACTTTTTCTTCCTAATTTTCTTAAAGAAGTTTGAATTACAGTAAAAATTCTTTAACCATCCTCCACCGAACTAACTCTCCAGGATAAACCAGCACTCTCCACTCCCTGAAAACATTCTGACTGATGCCCACAGTGCATGCTCCTCTCCAGGACACCCACACCCTCCTTGCCCTCTCACTGGTTAATCCTGTTTACCAATAATGCTTTTTGCCCACTGCACTTGCTACTGCAGCTTTGTACTTTACTATAATATAAACTAGGAGGGTGAAAATAAACAGAAACAGTTGTTTCTGTGAAGACAGAGTCCAGTGATTTGGAAAGACTCCTTAAAGGTGAGTTACTGAAAAAAAAAAAAAAAAAAAAAAAAAAAAGAGGTGTAGCTTAGATCAAAAAGATTAAGGGAAAAAAATCACAATAATCTCAAATTCTGCATTCAGGTCCCTTCGTACGTGCCACAGTGGTTCCACATATATTAGAAGAATGGCCAAGGAATATGCATGTTTGAGTTTTTAGTTAAAATAAAATGGTTCCAGTATACATATAGATTTCTTTCATTATTCTGAGCTTTAATGGGCTGTTTCAATTAATTAAACAACTACTACTCATGATCTTGTCTCTTAAGAGGCTTTCACTCTATCTCTGTAATTAAATATTACATTCAGTGGGGAGTCCTGACTGCCTGTCTTCAAGCATGACTGCCCTGGGTCTGCAGGGACCCACTGGGCAAACCTGCACCCTCCCACAGCCGTGAATGCCTGAGGGTTCTCATCTTCACCTGTGCGTCTCTAAGCTCCTCTATCAGGGCCATTATGTGGCTGATGAATTAAAAAGTGGGTGAGGGCTGAGTGAGTCTCTTGACTTGTTGTTTTGGTGATAGTGGAAACTCACGGAGTTGGAAGGAATGCTTACCCCTCGGAAAAAGAAGTAGACTCCCCCTGCTACAGAAAGAATCTCTCCAGTGACTCGGAAATAGCCCCCAACGGTGTGTTTCAGCTTAAAGGGAGGCTGCAAAGGGCAGAGAAGTTAGTGATTCCATTCACTCATTCATTCATTCAACAAACATTTACCTGGTACAGAGCCCTGCGATTAAGACCCAGCCCCTTCTGGAGAGGCTCAGCCTCCATCAGGAGAGAGACACAAATAAAGACAACGCATAATTATGGGGACACCTGCAAGGAGGCCCCTCTGTGGGACCTGATTTCCAAAGTGGCAGCTTCCAGCTGCTAAGAGGAGTGTCCTCACTGTACTCTGCTGTCTCCTGGATGATGTCCTAACCTGGAGCTCTGCTTGGCTGGGAGGACGGTGGTGGCATTAGGTGGAGGCACCCTTACAGATCCAATGTCATGTGCTTCCTGCTGTTCCCACAGCCTATGGCGAACCCCTGGTCTCCCAGAACTGTCAAGGTTCCCCACGGATGGTGGAGGGAGAGACGTCACACACACACACACGCACGCACATGTGTGTGTCGTCCTTGTGTTTCAGCCACAGTTTTCCAGAATGGGCTTCCTTCCAGCCTATCATCCATGTTTCATAAGCACTAGTTCACTAGCTTGTCTCATTAGCACATATTTCTTTTCTCTTAAAATAAAGTCATTAGATGGCCTTAATAGTTGTATAGAAATCAGGTTTCACCTAACTAGGAAATTGAGTTTTTCAACCAAATTTACAAGCAAGGCAACCTGGAGATAAAGGCAGCAAGTTAAGTGCTTGGATACTGAATGGAAAGGACTCAGTTCAGAAACTTGAGGGAGTCTATGGCTCCTGGTAGCGGAAAAAGTCTGGTCTTAAGTTAATTTGATGCATAACCCAGGGCCTGGCTTAGAAGAAGCCCTCAAAGTATATGTCCAGGGAATGAATAACGTGCAAGTGAGTGAACAAAAGCAGGCAGGTGAGAGGGCTGGCAACGTGCTCAGGGCTGATGCCACCTGGGGCCCTGAAGACACCCAGCCGAGCGGAGAGCTGCTTCTGGAGCCCCAGTTCCTGCATCCTTTCTAACCTAGTACTCCCCCTCTGCAATCAGGGACCTCAGCGACCACAGGCTCGGCCTCTCAGAGCCCGGAGGCTAAAGGAGGGGCTGAGAACAGGAGAGGGGTGTGAGACGACCAGGAGAGGGAGGACTGAGCACAGGGACGTAAGATCTCCAGGTGACTCTTCCATGTCTCCAGGGTCTGGCCTGGGCCCGTGGTCCTGGGGTCTTATAGGAACGCCCGCCCCCCTCCCCTCATCCCCCGCAGAGGCCCGAGCCTCAGGCGCACCCGGCCTTCCACAGGCCTGTAGTAGGCGGCCGTGGTGAAGATGATCATATACAGGCAGTAGATGAAGAAGTTGAAGTAGAAGATGCGCTTGACGAATCTGTCCCACTTGTCCTGCAGAAGGCGGTTGAGCGGCTCCACTAAAAGCATGTCATGGCGGTTCTAAGGGGAGCAAAGAGGAGTGAGGCTCACCCCCACCCCGGACCCGTCTCACAGGACCACATCCCACCCACGTCTCTGCAGGACCACGCCCTCAGCTCGGGCGGCAGCGGAGGGTCACGGCCGGCTCCCCACGTGGCCCACCCTGTGGGCCTCAGTGTCTCTGTTGTGCAGCGACCAAGGGGTGAAATTGGACACATGACCCTAAGAGCCCCTGACACTCAAGAGCGTGCCAGTGTCGCCCGACATTCTACGCCCACTCTGTAATCACGCTCTCCCAAGAGCCTACATCCTTGCTGTTCCCACAGTGTCGGGAAGAGGCTGGCCCAGGCAGAGCTTAGCATGAGGCTGCTAAGGGAGAGGCCTCTGAATTCCTTAATTCTCCCATTTCCGGCCCTGAGTCAGACAGGCTATCCAGGTGGGAGTGGCAATTACCTATGCATGAGACTGGAGGGAACGAGGGAGTCTTTCCTGCCGTGAGTGGGCCCCGTGCCTGGGATTCCACCATTACAAGTATTGCTTTGGGGCAGAAGTCTCACATCAACGAGCTCTCTGTAAAGTTCAAGTATTCCTAGGATGTGGATGAGCCCAAATCAGGTCATCCTAGCCTTTTTGGGCCATTGAGTGCAACTCTGACCCAAGCTGGAGCTCCCCAAATAAGGTCCATGTTCAGTGTCTTCTTGAATACCTTTGGGGATGGGAAGCTCTCTGCTGCCCCAAGAAGCTGGTCGGGAAATTCTGCTCTCTGGAGTAAAGTTGGTCTTCTCTGCTTCCCACCAGTGGTCCCCGCTCTGCACTCGGGGCCCCAGCACTGCATTCCAGCCCTTGAAAGCCTCCAGAGATGTGCAGGTGGCAGCCGTGGGCCCAGAGCCTTCTCCACTCTAGGCCAAACACCCCAGTCCTTCCTGAGGTTGTTTCCTACCTGGGCCAGCCCTCTGGGAACACTTACGTCAGGGATTCTGAGTCAGAGGCCCAGATGCAGCACGGCAGCCCAGGTGGGAGCTGACAGGACAGAACAGAGCAAGCCAGGCCCCTCCCTCCTCTGGATTCTGCCCCCTGTAAAGGCAGCCTCTGCCCTGTGAGACATCATGGCAGCCCATCATCACCAACAGCACAGACTACAGCTCCCAAAGTCAGCCTCAGGGCCTGGGGCATCTGTCACCTTAGAAAGGTGGGACAGCAGTGGTGGCAGGATAAACTTTTCGTTAAGTGGCATTGGGACCCTCATTTGTAAACAAAATAAGTAAGACACCTACCTCCCACCTACGCAAAAATCAATTCTTGATAAATTTAAAAGCCAAACATAAAATACCTACAAAGGAACTAAATATAAGTATTGGAAGATGTGTGTGCAATCTTGTGGAAAAGGCTTTCCAAAGCGAGACACAAGTCACAAAAGCTATGAAAGAAAAAGTCTAACCAATGCGACTCTCAAAATGAAAACTTTTTATAAGCAAATGATGCAAATGAAGTTTGCAAGAGACTAGGAGACTAGGAGAAAATAAAATATCTGAAACATGTGCAATAGAGAAAGGATCAATTCATTTCATAACGAGAGCATCTACACACTAAAAGAGTAAGGCAAACAGTCCAGTAGAAGAGATGGCAAAGGACAATGAATAGGAAATCTACCAAAGAAATATGAATGGTTGAAAACACATGAAAAAATTCTCAGACTCACGGTAAGCAAGAAAACAAGAATTAAGACATCAGTGAGATAGCATTTTGGGCTCCATGGGCTTAAACTAGGTTAAAAAAAATAGATTGGTAATACCCAGGTTGGCAAGGACACAAGTAGATGTGTACCCATGCGTGGTGGGCAAGTGCATTCATGCAATCTTTTTGGAGGCCATACTTTCTGACTTAGCAATTCCAGTTCCAGGTGTCCTTCATAGAAAAATTCTCAAACCCATGCCAAGTGGCCGGTAGCATTGTAGTAGAAAAAAAAACAACAATGAAATAACTCAAATGTCATTCTGTGGATATTTACTCCCCATTCCTACTATGGAATAATTGCAGTAATTTTTTTTAATAAAGCAGACTCATATGTGCTGATATAAAGCTATCTACAGGGACTTCCCTGGAGGTCCAGTGGTTAGGACTCCGCGCTTCCACTGAAGGGGGCCCAGGTCCAATCCCTGGTCGGGGAAGATCTCGCAAGCTGAGCAGCACAGCCAAAATAAAAAAAATTTTAATTTAAAAAATAAAACATGCCACTAAGTGAAAAACATGGTTGTTCTGTACTATATATAGTATAATCCCATTTATATAAACAAAATGAAGCTACATGTTTTTATATGGTAGAAAAGGAGGATTCTTTTCTTGTCTATGTATTTTTGAAATATTTATGTTTTATGGGAATATTATCATATATTGACTGTATGATGCAGGAAGAAATTCAGTGGGAATGAATGGGGAGATGAGACCGCGGGGCATAGGCCCTGGGTAGCAGGTTTCCATTGATGGGAGGACAGGCAGAGCCAGATTAGGGAGTGGGAGTAGGGGCTGGGGTGCAGTGAGACCCAAAGCCCTTCCTGGCTGGGTCCCAGCCTCAGCCCACTCACAGGCGTCTCACTGCTGCTGTAGGCAATCACCTCCAGCACTGAGTTCTTCTCACAGGTGTCGATGCAGGACAGGTCGTACAGTGAGGAGTGCACGGGCCCGTAGGCCCACTCGGTGAACTTCCTGGACAGGTGCCTGCACTCGGGCTCCTGGATCTCCCTCTGGAGAATATAGGCCAGGACCTGCCGCAGGGATACAAGAGCCTGTTAGAGGCCAGGCTGGGGCCCTGCACAGGCTGCATCCCTACCAGCTCTGCTCCAAGAATAATTCTGCTTCCCAGCCCATTGGAGACCCCACCCAAGGCCCAGGAGAGCCCCGCCCCCGTCTAGCAGCCTCCTGACCACCATCAAGATCAACTTCCCACTGCCTCAGACCCCAACTGCAGCCACATCGGACCCATCACCTGATCACACCTGGCCCCCCATTTCTCCCACCTCACAGTGAAGGACTGCAGTGGTCCACTCTAGAAAACCTCAAGCCAGAAGGAAATAAAATCCAAGAAATAAAACCAAGTTTATAAAGTTTATAAAACCAATGTTCTCATCCTAAGAGACTCAGTATGAACAGAGTCAAGTTCCCAGAATCCTCTGGTACTGAGAAGCCCCTTCCTCTCCAGTTCCCAATTGCCCAGCCCCACCTTCAGCCTTCCATGGCCTGACATCATCCACAGGCTTGGGCCTGCCCCACCCCATTAGGACCCCATATCACCCAAAAGTCCTATCTTCCATGAAAAAACACCAACAGCTTCTCTTTCCATTTCACCCTCAGCTCAACCCACCCCCATCCCCAGACTCCAGCGCCCCACCCCCATTCTGTGTCTTGTCGGTGATGCTCAGAGTTGGAAATCAGAAACGGCCACGTGTGAGCTGAAGAATTCTGCTCGGCATCTCACAATGCCCCCGGCTGACTCTGATGCCCCCTGCCCTCCCTCTACAGGCTGGTGGGGCAGCACCAGGGCTCTGCGCAGTGGCGATGTCAGAAGCTTAGGAAGGTAGGCAGGCCCCTCCCACAGCACCCCGTGCTCGGGCATGATGCCCCCTCCCTACCCCGATCTTCCCACTCCTGGCGGCCAGAGCCAACGGCGTCAGCCCCTTCTTGTTGGTGAGCTCCTCCAGCTTCAGCGCAGGGTGCAGTCTGGCCCCCAGGATCAGAATCTCATTGTACATGCTCGTCACAAACTTGGTGTTGTCGGCCGTGTTGTCAGCCACCTCCACCAGCGCGTGCAGCACAGTGTTGCCCACCGAGTCCCTGGCACTGATGTCGGCCGACTGCCAGGAGTTCTGCAGCAGGAACTTCACGGTGCCCAGCTGGTTGGTGCACGCAGCCAGGGAGAGGGGCAGCTCACCTGCAGCCAACACAGGCAAGCAGTGGGCTTCCCCAGGAAGAGACTGGCCCTTGCACCACCCAGCCTCCAACTCCCCCCGTCTCCACCTCAAACCTCCCCTTAGCAATCATCAAAAAGCCAAGTGTCTACCGCGTGGTCTCCCCACCAAAATAGAAGCCTGGCCGCCCTTTGGTTTTCTTAAAGAAGTCCCCATTGGCCGCGGCCTGGACGTCGGCCCCGTTCTCCACCAGGAGGGTCACCAGTGCCATGTTCCGTCTCTCGATGGCAATGTGCAGTGCCGTCTGGCCTGTGGAGGACGCGTGCTGTTGGCTTTGTGCTCGTAGTCCTGTGGGGGCTGCCCGGGCGGGTGCCAGGAGTGGCCGTGGGCAGAACATGCGGTATGACCCCCCACCAAAGGAGGCCCAAGGAGGCCCTGAGGCAGGAGGAGAGACCCCCAGACAGGCAACACCAGACTGGGAGCTGAAGGAATCAAAATGGCCCAAGTGTAAGGAGGACCAAGCCATGGCGGGTGGGGGAAGGTGCAGGGACCCCCAGGACCAGGAGATCCCGACTCAGTGGCTGGACAGGGAGTAAGAAGCTCAGAGCCTTTCCCGGGCGTGACGGTGCCCCCCTGGCTCCAGGCAAACTTGTGGGCAGAGCCATGCCGGCCCGGGCCTCCCTCACCCTTGTAGTAGCTGTCTGTGTAGCTGGCGTTGACCAGCTCCTTCAGGCTGTCCGTCTGCCGGGCGATCTCCAGGAGAAGGGGGATGGTGTCGTTCTGCCCATTGTGCAGGTTGAGCATGGCTTTCAGCAGGCAGGTCTTCCCTGTGTCCGGGTCTGCAAGACAAAGTGGGGGTCAGAGCAGGCAGCACGGCGGGGCCACTCCCGGCACCTGGCGGCTTCCGGGCCACCTTTGAATTCGCTGTCCGTGAGATGCTTCTTGCTCTTCTTCAGAAAGAGCAGCAGGCTCTCCAGCTCTTCACAGTCATTCTGAGCAACTGCTTCGAAGATCTTCCTGCGGTCATAGAGCTTGAGGTTCTCGGCAGCAGAGTCCTGGGATGGCTGCCTATGGACCAGAAAACACCTTCGTCTCATACTCTGGTCTCAGCCCTGAGGCCTTCAGAGCCTGTCAGGGAGCACAACTAAACCCCGAGGCAAACCAAAAGGGGAAAAAACATGATACAAAACCCACCGCTCAGTCCAGGCTGCAACAGGGAACAGTGGGGTGCGAGTTCTGTTCTGTACCCACCCTGTGTGTAGGCATCATCTAGAAAGTCTCTGCAGCCTCCACTTCCTCCAATACCCAGGCCACTCACTTCTCTGCCTGCTCAGAGGCTGGGGGAGCCTGGAGGGGATGGAGGGCAGGGGTTTGGCTGGCCTCTGCTAAGTGAAAAAGCATCCTCACAGGGCCACAGCAGTCATCCAGCCCTGTGCAGTCCCTGTCCTGCTTCGGAGGAGGTGGGAGGCCTGGTGGACTCTCACTGGAACTGTTTTGTACTCTGTCTAAAAGCATCCTGCGCTTGAGCCTTCCAACTTAAAGTCCTCAGGATTAGGGCTGGTGAGCATTCTAAGCCTGGACCCAGAGATCAGCCAGCAGCTAGGATCTGCATATATGCCAGCATGTGTGGCCACATGTCCCGAAGGTCCTATGAGTACAGACGCTGGACCAGGAGACCTCTGGAGGCCCCCCAGCTCCCTAGCTCTATGGCCTTCAGCCCATAAACTCGAGTATCACATTGTGTCTCCATGGCTGGGGCCTCAGCCAGCTGGGCCAGTTAGGCTCCTGGTGGAGAGGGAGGCTGAGCTCCAGATGCAGCTTACCTGGCACAGGTGGGACCATCCCCAGGCCTCTGGACGGTGACAACAGGGCTGACTGTGATGGCCGGGCAGGATGCCAGCTGACCTTCCTCATAAGAGCAGTCCATGAGGGATGTGTCCTCCGAATCACCCTTTCCAAAGAGCCGGCTGTGGCCCTTGGCCGCAGGGAAGCTGTGGGGCTTGGCTGGAGCTGGCCTGGAGTTAGGGTCTCCATCTAGGGGCTCTGGGCAGGAGTCCTCTTGACACAGGTCCTGAGATTCCCGTAAGTCTGAGCTCCCCCATTTCTTCATCCTGCCAGATCCTCTGTGGCCTCAGAGGTGGCCTGCGGGCAGCCACCAAGATCGGGTTTGTTCCCAGCTGGAGGGCTGCATGACCCTAGCCCCCACTGCCCTTGTTGCAAAGGCCCCTGTGAAACAGGACAGCCCAAGCCCAGAAGTCCAACAGCTCCTGCCCCCAGCCTTCCAGAAAGGAAGCTTTCAGGGGTGTTGTACCTCCCACCCCAGAGGCCTCAGGGGGAGCAGGCCTAGCAGCCGCATGGCCAACAGCCTCCAGGGATGAATGAGCCTGCAGCATGGAACCATCAGGATGGATGGATCACTCCTCTTCTCTGGGCCTCAGTTGCCTTGTCTGCAGAGTAGGGATGATAACCACTGGTCTGCCTCCCTCCAAAATCAGAATAAGGGAAACAGGAGGA
Source organism: Mesoplodon densirostris (assembly GCF_025265405.1). Taxonomy (NCBI): domain Eukaryota; kingdom Metazoa; phylum Chordata; class Mammalia; order Artiodactyla; family Ziphiidae; genus Mesoplodon; species Mesoplodon densirostris. Next base: position 46,854,339 of record NC_082678.1, on the reverse strand, counting down.
GAGGCTAATCTCTGGCTGTGCATTTGGGGAGGAACTCAGTGATGAGGATGGCTCAGCCCCAAAGAGCCGAGCAGTCTGCGTCCCCAGGAGCAAGGTGGCTGGCAGAGACCGGCACTCACACTCCACGCTGCATGGGCCCTTGGGTGCTGTGTGTCGTCCCCCATCAGCCATGCACTCTCTTGCCTTTGCTCTTCGACCTGGCTGCTGCAACTGTTGAGTTTGCAGGGGATTTTTTGCACTTTTTGTCATCTTTGTGAAACTAGTATATTTCAAGCATCCTGGCCCTGAACTTTTAGACTTTAAGTGATTCAGTGTCGGTGGGCCTTCTAGGCCTGAACACCTGGAGTTACACTGGCAGCTGGTGCCAGCACCTATGGCTGTAAACTTGTGTTGATACTGTTTTCCACTCTTTCTTAACGGCTTTTCCTACTCTTCCCCTCCCGACTGGGCATCATCACTCCCTGGTACCCAGCGCTGCCCCACATCTCAGGGACCTTGGCCTCCACAGTGCCTCCACATGGGGTGCTTTTTCCTCCTCCTCCTCTTATCCAAACCGCACCACCACTCAGATGCCACCTCCCCACTGATGCCACTTCCTCCACGTCCCCTAATCCCTGCGTTGATCGTGCTGCTCCCCTCCCCCTCCAGAGGGGCCCAGCTCATTTCAACCCTCCTCACAGCCCTCTTAGCACCGTCCACCATGCAGTCTAGCAATTTCTATGCTTCACCGTTATCTCTGCATCCTGCCCTGTGAACTCCACCTGGGCAGGGCACTAGCCAGATCCATGTCTTTACGAAAAAAAAAGCTGTGCTGGGAAAGGAGTGAGATCAGATACAGACCCTTCTGGCTCGCATTTCCATAGGAAGTTAGAGAGATTCATGTTCCGGCAGTGGCTGGATTCCAGAAAACAGCCACTGAAGGAATGGGAGGCTTCTCAAGCCTGCATGTTCAAGTGAAAGTTCAGGCAGTGAAAACTCAGAGCATGTGGCTGGGCTGTGACAATAACTCGACTATGATCTGATGCCCAGATCCACGCAGAAAAAGAGGCAGCCTTACCATTTCGCATCCTGTGAATAGGACAGACGATGACTACAGGCTCGTTTCCACTCCTGCCTGTTGTTCTGCATTCAGGAGGGCCTGAGTCTTTCTCTGATTCATCCATTAGGTGGAAACCCTGCTGCAGGAAGTATGGCCAGCCACAGAAAGCCCCACTTCCAACCAACACCCATGTGTGCATCCCATCATTCAACACCCATCCGCTGACGCTACTGGGTGCCCAGCCCTGTGTTGGGGGCACAGAGAGGACTGGGACCCCATCGGAGACAGAAACCAGGTGCTGGCTGGGGCAGGGGAACCACAGCAGGGCCGGGGTGCTGAAGAAGTCTTCGTAGAGGAGGTGACAGATGAGCTGGGCCTGGAAGTGGAACAAGGCTGGGCTGGGACTAGGGAAGAGGATGGAGATCCCCAGAGTAGCTGATGAAGAGGAAGTCAGTGGGGTCAGAACGAGATGGCTGTCAGCCCTGAACACCAAGGAACAAGATGTGGACGTTATTGCTCAGATGGCAGGAAGCCATGAGAAGCTTCCCATCAAGGCCTGTTCATAGGATGGGGATCGTATTGGTGATTAAAAGGCACGGGAGGGCTTCCCTGGTGGCGCAGTGGTTGAGAGTCCGCCTGCCGATGCAGGGGACACGGGTTCGTGCCCCAGTCTGGGAAGATCCCACATGCCGCAGAGCGGCTGGGCCCGTGAGCCATGGCTGCTGAGCCTGTGCATCCGGAGCCTGTGCTCCGCAACGGGAGAGGCCGCAGTAGTGAAAGGCCCGCGTACCAAAAAAAAAAAAAAAAAAAAGGTACGGGAGGCTAATGAGAATGAGAAGAATTGATGTGTTTGAGCCCATGCTGTGCAAAGGAAAACACTGTTCTAACACTTTACAGGCATTCACTCACCTTATTCTCACATCTCTAAGAGGGAAATATTTTACAGATGAGGAAACTGAGGCACAGAGCAATTATATTACTTACCGGAGGTCACACAGTTAGTAAAAGGTGGAACCTGGATTTGATCCCAGGCAGCCTGGCCCCTGAGCCTCTCTAGCACTCTACCACCCCACCGGAAGGCTCAGGGCTCTTTCTCAGTCATGTAAATCAGCCCCAGACCTCACACCAAGAGCTGGGGGCCAATCAGACCAGGCCCTCCCAGCCCTGGGGCCAGGCAGGTGGGGACAATGCCCTTTCATTCAGAAGCCCCAAACCTGTAGCACCCTCCTGCTCAAAACAAGCATCCCAGGAAGCTCAAAACCCCACAACAAACACAAATCAGGTCCAGGCCATATGCCAGGCCTGGCTCTCCCAGGAATGTCTCCCTCTGGATAAGGCTGGCTGCAAAACCAAAAATAAACCTGCTTCCCAACTAGCAGCTCTTAACAGCCCGACAAGAGAGCACCTATTAGCAGGAGCCTCAACAAACCTTTCAGTGCTGTTCTTTCTTGAAGCTTTGCCTCATTCTCTGACTGGTCCAAATCTAACCAAACTCAGTAAGCATGAAGCAGCCCACACAGTGCTATCAGTCAGTCAGTCAACAAACCCTGAATCTGCCCTGCAGGCCCTGTACCTGATTCCCTACTGGAAACCAAGCTTCTCCCAGGACAGAGGGAGGGACAGGGACTAAGAGGCCATTTGCTCTAGGCTGGGGGTGGGGGGGTGAACAGGGACAAGATGGTCTGCACTGCCGGGCCTGAGGTGTGCCCAGCACGTGCACCCCATGGCAATGCACCTGTCAGAGCCAAACATTCTATAGAGATGGGGGAATTTCCAACTGCGATTTGGGGTGTCGGAAGGAGATGGTGCTTCTGTTTTACATAAGATTCACAAATTCACCAATCTCGACTAAAGGATGGTCTTGAGAAAAGACTCTGCCCAGCAAAGGCCTGGTTTGGCCTCTGGGTCTTTCTCAACTCTAGAGCCAGGAAGGACACTGCCCATCACCTGGGAGAGGCCTCCCTTCCCCTCTCCCCAGTCCAGGTGAGACATCCTGGGATACAGCTCTCCTCCTCCCCTCTCTGCCCAAAGCATCCATCTGCATCTGGCTTCCGTTCAGGCTTTTGGGAGCTGGTCCAGCACCTGGCCTTGATCATTCTCGTCTCCTACTAAGCATCTCCTAAAGAGGGATGGAGAGCTGGGTTTGCAACCCGTGGATGAAGAGCCAAAAACAGAGAGTGGAGGCTAGACAAGGACCCAGGGCTCCTGCCTGCTGGCCCAGCGCTCCCTCACTCCAGAGAGGACTATGCACCAAATCCTCCAACCACAAACCGCTGGCCTTTGCAGCAGCCAAAGCTTCTTCACCCCAGGATGCCTCGGGTGCAGATAATACACAGTGATAACAGCAACCTCCACTATCACTTACCAAGTGCTCACGATTAGCTAGGATATGTGCCCCACGACTCCGGCACCACTTAAGACTGACTCACCATGGGCTTTGAGGAAGCCACTGTTATCATCCCCAGGTTTCAGATGGGGTAAGTGAGGCGCCGAGAGGCTAGCTGAACAGCCCGTAGTCACACAGCTGGGAAGAGGCATACCCCAGCTTTTGACAGCTCAGTATGCTGTCAAACGCTTTTAGATGTTTCTAAAAGCAAACATCCAACTACAAAAGGGACTCACCAGCTAGACGCAGGCACACCCCAGAGCCAGCAGGCGCGGCGAGCTCGAAGGCCGTTCCACTCGAAGGGAGAGTTGAGCTGCTGTGGGGAGAAGAGGTGCCTCCCCTGCCTCCCTCCGTGAGGGTCCACGGCCCCTCCCCGGGCTGCGGCTGCTCCGCACTGACAGGGATGGGCTGTGGGCGCGCTCTGGCACTCAAGGAAAACGTTTCCAGCAATGGTAGCAGCTGCTGTTGCTGCGGCTCCGATTCCCAGAGGATCCCAAAGTCTTTCCCATCATTTTTGCCCTTTTTTTTTCAGAAACCACTTAGCTGCTGTCCTTCCTCCAACCGTGCCAGGGCCACAATGCAATTAGCCACACGCAGCCCAGAACCAGCCAGAGCTGGTGACCTCAGCTCTCAAGGAAGAAGGGCGCTGCTCCGGCCTCCCAAACCCACCACTCTTGCAGACAGGCTGGTCTGGGGAAACAGCTCAACAAATGCACTTTCACAACCAGAGATGTAAATGGAGCACTGCTCCATTTTCAAAATGCAGAAGGAATGGGAAGGGTCGTGTCACCCATCATGCAATCCTGGCCTGGCAATAAGGGACCTCCTGGTTTTGAGTGCTGCCTTTGCACCAACTCTGTGTGACCTGGGACAAGTGCCTGGCTCTCTGGGGCCTCTCATTCCCTGTGTGCCCAAATCTGGGGCAGGGATGATGGTGGGGGCACTTCTTCATCGGCCAGTTCTGGCCTTTCTCAATGGGGATTCCTCACGGAACCGCAGAACACAGAAAATGATGAGGGTTTATTTTCTAACGCCTCCTAGTATGATCCTAAAGGAACAAAAGAAAAGTTATTCCATCACTCCCAATAAGGCTTCATTCCCTCCCGGAAACTGGTTGAGAAAAGTCTCAAAGTCTTTCCAGGTGTGCATACAGGCTGTCGCCCAAAATGCCTGAGAAGCTGACCTAGCAGCTGCCCCTGGGAACTCAATAGGACTCCAATAAGCTGCGGGTCAGACACAGCCTGAAAAGAGCAGCCACATGCCAGAAAGGCCCACTGTAGCCCTGCCTGGAGTAACTTACAAGCTCTGACCCTTGAGTCAGACACTGAAGTGCAGACACCACATGGATCCGGCATGCCTTTCTACAGTTTACAAAAAGCTTTCACCACCCACTCTCCTAGGCCACGCAACAATCCTGCACAGTGGGAGGGTAGAGACTGTCGTAGCCATTTTACAGATGAGAAATCTGTGACATCTAGCAATTAGATGATTGCCCAAGTCACACTGCTGGTTGGGCCAGGAAGCTGGGCCCATTCCACCACGCCATACCATGTCCTCTGCTTGCACACCTTTTCATATGTGTGCCATTTGATATGTGCCTTAAATTGAAGCTAAAATGCTTCAATTAAAATGAAACTTGGGGGACTTCCCTGGCGGTCCGGTGGTTAAGACTCTGAGCTTCCACTGCAGGGGGCTCGGCTTAGAACCCTGGTCAGGGAACTAAGATCCCACATGCTGCACAGCCAAAACAAAAATAAAAAATAAAATAAAATGAAATTTTGGAATGACTAAGAACCTGCTGTATAGTGCAGGGAACTCTACTCAATACTCTGTAATGGCCTACATGGGAATAGAATCTAAAAAAGAGGGGATATATGTATATGTATAGCTGATTCACTTTGCCGTACTGCAGAAACTAACATGACATTGTAAATCAGCTATAATCCAATAAAAATTAATTTTTGAAAAAATGGAACTTGGAATTCATTCTTTTTTTTTTTTTTTTTGGAAATTGTGGTAAAATACCTATAACTTAGAAGTTACTTTTTTAAGCATTTTTAAGTGTACAGTTGAATAGCATTAAATACACCTCGGTATGGAGACAGTGCCATGCAGACACTGGGTCAGGCACAGCCCCTGGCTCACACACTGCCTGGGCCAGGCCAGGGTCTCAGCCCTGAGCTGCCCCCGGGCACAGCGGGTGAGACATCTGAGAAAGGCACTGAGAGAACCGGCCAGCCCAGGAGCAATGTCCAGCAAAGTGGTGGGTCACACACTTCTCCACCAGGACCGTCCCCTTAGCCTCCAAGGTGATTTTTGCCTCTGGTGAGGACAACACATGTCACTAAATGTGTCCCCTTTGTAAGAGAGCCATTGGGGCTGACAACATCCCAGAGTCTACCTGGTACCGCACATGCTCCGAGGGCTGCAGGGGAAATCCTGGCCCTTCTCCTCCTTCCCCGACAGCTCCATGTTGGTCTGCTTGGCTGCCTCTCCTCGCCAAGCCTTTCCCCTCCACACAGGTGCTCCTCGGGACCCTTACCTCCTCCTTCCCCTCTCTGAGACCTTCACCCCTCCAAGAACCCATCTGACATTCCCAAGCCAGCGACTCCTTCACCCGGGCGTCCAGCCCTGCCCTCTCCCCTGGGCTCCATCCCTGCCTCCCAGAATCTCCAGGTAAACACCGCAAACCCCTTCCCCTCAGCACATCCCAAGATGGACCCCTCTTCCCCCCACATTCCCTCCCCTCAACACCCCTGCCTATAAAGGCACCAACTTTCTTCTGGTCACCAAGTCCGGCATGCTTTGTCCTCTCTGCCCTCTTCTTCCCTGTCCTCGCCGTCTGGGCTGTTTCTGTGGCTCACGTCCATCCCTCTCGGCAGCTGGCAGACAGTTCCCACCAGAAGCCCCAGAAGTGCCTCCTTTTCCCAGTCTAGGCTTCCCAGCCTGCCACCTCCCAGTCCATAGTCCTAGAACATTGCCCTGATCGTGACCCCCTTACCAATCAAGGCCCCACCCCTCCACCTGGCACCCTGAGCCCACATCTCCGGTCCCCTCTCCCACCGTGGCCCACCTCCTCCTGTCACCTAGACACACCTCCTCCCCAGCCACACCCACGGTGCCTGCCTCCACGCTTTTCCCCTGCCCTCCCTCTGCCCAGCATCCACCCCACTCAACCCACCGTTACGGCCCGAGTGGCAGGTGAGACCTATGGATGATGAGATTCTATCATTCAAATCCCACCTCCTCCAAACGATGCCTTCCTGGGTACATTTGATCGCAATGACAACAGTAATGGCAGACAGAGTGCCAGGTTCTGGGATAAGCACTTTAGAGGCACTATCTCATTGGACCCTTGCAAAGCTTCCCGAGGTGAGTACAATTTTGTTCCCACTTTACAGATGAGGAAATGAAGAGAAGACAGGCTATGTAACCTGCCCAAGAACAGTGACAACTGTACTAGTCTCAGCTGGAGTTTCCTAAAATTTGTATTGAGCTTTAACTTCTCTGATGTTTGTACCCGGCTTTGCAGATTTTAATGGCTCCTGGGCGACACAGGCTCTGGCGCCCTCCGTTTCCCTTCTCCAAGCCTAGCTCCGTGCCTTCCCCAAAGGTGCACGCTGGCCCGGCTTTATCTGAACAGCACCTGCCCTGAGTGGTTCTACTAAAGTTCAGAAAACAGTGTTGGGACGGGACCTCAGGGCTGGGCCTCACCACCATCAGTGTGGTTTCTGGGTCGTAACTTGAAACTCTGTGTTCTTGGATCTATGTAATGATGTGCCCATTAAAACTCCTTGTAAGTAGATCATGTTTTAATGATGACTTCTGGGAGGGGGCACTCCCTCCAAGCTCTGACGGGTACCAGAGGCAGCACGGGAAAGTGCTGGAGGTCTCACAGCAGGTGGTTGGGCCCCAGTCTGGTGTGACCTAGGCTAAAACTGCTAACGTCAATAATGGTCACAGGTCTCTCTCTCTCTCTCTGTGTTACTACCATGGGGCACACTGACCCTGGCAATGGGAGCCTAATAGATTTTTTTCATCCACCTGGGTTCTTCTCAGATTGGAAGCCAAAGTTTCTGGCACAGCTAGAAACCAGCAAACTGCCATGTGCTGAAAAAGGCTGATTACCAAAGTCGGGAACACTCATCCTGCCAACTCTGGGAGGAACCTGGTGGGAAGCAGGCCGTGCTAGACCCAGCCCCATGGAGACTGGTGAAGGCATGACCGCAGGTGCCCGTAACACCCGCCCCCCTGCCAAGGACAGTGACAACATTACTAGTCTTGTCTTGAGCTTTCTAAATCTTACACTGAGATTTCTAAATCTTGTCCTGATTTATGCGTCTTGCCTCCCAAATTTTAAATGGCTTCAGGGGTCCAAGATTCAGATGGAAAACAGCAAACCTGGAAGAAAACTACTTTCCTTTTCGCATTTGGTCTGTGCACTAGTGTCACGGGTACTCACATGAGTCAGCTCCCGTGGAGGGGAGGGCTCTGTGGGAGGGGTCCGTGTGCTGCAGAAGCAGATGCGCTGGCCATCTGAGCTGGGGAGGGAGCCGACATCCACTCGGCACCCCACGGCTGAGCCCTGCCCTGCAGAGCTGGGACCCAGAGAGAGGGACCAGAACAGAGTGAGAAGTGGTTGGCGGGGTGCAGGCAGAGAATGGAAGCAGGAGTGAAGAGGCCCAGCTGTGTCAGACGCCAGCTGCATGAACTTGGGCGGTAGCTGAAGCTCCGGGCCTGCTTCTTCATCCACAAAACAGGTGAGAGCACCTACCCGGCCTGCTTTCAGGGGCTTTGCTGGGGATTAGCAAGGATGTGGATGTGAATGAGCTCTGTGAGCTGGTGAGTCTCCAGGCAGGTCTGGGGGGTTGTACATCTCCTCATTATTTCAGCTCACATCTGCTGACTGCTGACTACTGAACTGTATCCGGCCATTAGCTCGAGGTGGTGACTAATTGTTTTCTGATGAAAAAAACAAGATTTCCTTAATGTTCATGAGTCACGCAATGAGCATCTCTATACCAAGAACATCTCATTTTCAAAGATGTGGCCTGTTCATCTAATCATGCCTGAGAAGCGGTCAGGTGTGACCCACCCTCTTTCCTGAGGCCCACTGTGCACTTTGCGAACCCAGAGCGGTGGGTAGGGTGAATAGGGTGGTCTCTGCCCTCCAGGAGGCTGGAGGATGGATAAGGAGGAAGACCTGCTAGGCTCTCTCTGACACTTACAGGGTGGGGCTCCCTGTAACAGGCACAAACCGGGAGCCAACAGGCCGTGCCAACAGCAAACACTGAGCGAGGTCCTGGATGCAGTTGTAATCCGGTGGCAGATATGCTGCAGGGGGACTGCAGCTGGCGGACGGCACCAGAGTCAGGCCTTGGACAAGGTGTAGGGTTCTGCCTTGTGAGGTGGACATCAGCCCAAGTTCAGATACGGGAGGAGGACAGGGCAGAGAACACCTAATAGGGACCCTGCCCCCAAGGAGCTTTCAGTCCACTTGAGAAGAAAAGGAAAACAGAGAACATGAAAGCCACGTAAACATCATATGTATGTAGTCAAAGGCCAAAGGATGGTGTGTGTGGCCGGGACAGGGGAGCGAGCGGGAGGGCTGGCGTTCACTCCTCTGTGCCTGGCTGGTTCCAGCCTCACCATCTCTCACAGGCTGTTTTCTAGGTTCCTCTAATTGGGACCCTTCTCCTAACATCCATCCTCCAATCCAGAATACACACTGCCAGCTATTCTCCCAAAGCCCAGGAATCCCCAATCCCCTCCCTCCCCTCCGCTGCCCACAGGAGAAAGTCCAAACTCTCTGGCATCCACCACCCTTCCCCGTCTGCCCAACATTTCCAGCCACCACTCCCACGACACCCTTGCACCTGCCCTATGACCAAGTGACACCAGACAATTCACACACCCTGGTCAGGCCAATCACTTTAACATAAGCACATTTGCCTAACCTGACCTCGCTACCTAGAATGCCAAAGAAAGCGGGCTCTGGGTTTGGAATCCTAGAGTCGTGATCTTACATAAGTTACTTAACGTTTTTGTGTTTCGGTTTCTTCATCTGTGAAATGGGGATAATATATCCACCTTCTAGGATTATTGTGAAGATCAAATGAGTTCAAACAAGTAGAGTCCAGATTAGCTTCTAGTCCATCGTAGGTACTCAAAAAACGCTAACTTGGGCTTCCCTGGTGGCGCAGTGGTTGAAAGTCCGCCTGCTGATGCCGGGGACATGGGTTCGTGCCCTGGTCTGGGAAGATCCCACATGCCGCGGAGCGGCTGGGCCCGTGAGCCATGGCTGCTGAGCCTGCGCGTCCGGCGCCTGTGCTCCACAATGGGAGAGTCCACAACAGTGAGAGGCCCGCATACCGCAAAAAACAAAACAAACAAACAAAAAAACACTAACTTTTGTTAGTAGCAATGGACTGAAACTTTCCAAGGTTTCTTTTTTCGATGTCGCTTGCATGAAGAATGAATTGCTCCTCCTTCTGGGCATGTGGGTAAATCTGTTATAGCGTTTATTTCATTCCCTAGTGACAGGAATTCAACAATACATCACCGTGCCTGATAGAACACCCATCTCCTAGTAGATGCTTCATAAATATGATTCACCTGGGTCTATGCTGGGACTTCTCAGGCACAGTGTCTACCATGGCTGTAGCAGTCAGGATGAACTAAGTTATCCTGTGGTAACAAACAGCTCCCAAATCTCAGTAGCATCAAACATCAAAGGTTTATTTTTCAGTCACACTATGAGTCACTCACTGTTTGGTGAGGGCTCTACACCACATTGCCCTCATGTGGGACCCAGGGCAGCAGAGCCTCCTCTCTGGGACACCCCAGGTCACTTACAGCAAAGGGAAGAGAGTGTGGCAAATCTCACATTGGTTCCAAAGGGCTTCTGCCTGGAAGCGACAAACTTCTGTTGACGTTTTACTGGCCAAAGCAAATCAGGTGGGGAAGTGCCAGCCTACCATGTGCTTAAGATCAGGATATCGGCAAACAGCCCTAATGACCCAGTTCCTCATCTGAGGATCAGGATGGTACCTCCTGAGAATGAGAGCAGAAGCAATGAGTGGTTTATGACTTCAGGCTGGAGAAATGAGGCCCTGGCAGCTGTACTCAAACCCCTGCAGAGGCTCCAGGCCAAGTGCAATAGAAATGACAACAGGACTACCAGCTGGCAAGCTTGGACTGTGCAAGGCTTAGCCCTCAGAGGTAGAGTGGACATACGGAAAGGGGACAGAGAGTTATGGTGCGTTGCAGGAGACCTATCCGGCTCCTAATTTATATTTAGACTCCACCCACAGCATCCTGGGAATGCAAGACAGGCTGCCTCCCTGACATCGGAGGGCCAGTTCCTCCTGATGGACAGGGCTCTCTGCTATCCTTTGGCCCATCCCGAGGTGACTTCTCTCTCAAAATGATGGTGTCAACTCATTCTGGCCGAGAGGACAATTACATGACGTTCCTGAGTGATCTGCAGCTGTTTGTCCCGGCAGAGCCATGGGGCAGGCAGGGCTTCTGCAAGGACAACCTACAAATGATCCCCAGAGTTACGTCCAACCTCCCAAACCCAGCTCTGCAGCAGTGCCAGATTTATAGTCTTCCCAGCGCAGAGAGGTGTGTTTTACTAAAGGGACAAGGCTCTGGAAGAATGAACTTTAGTATCTGAAACTCAATCAGCACAGCCAGGCAGCTTAAGAGTTTCAGACCGTCACATAAAGTGGCATTTACAAAGGGACATGACTGATCCCAAACTCACAGTCGCCCAGGTGCCTCAGAGTCAGGCACCTGGGATCACCCTTGGGAGTGTGGAAGTAGACACAGCGATGGTGGCCCTCTCCTGGAAGCCATTCCATGGTCATCCTACCAACCACGGGAAGGTTTAAGATGCTCTGGGATCCCTGCAGAGATGCCGACTCAAGTGGGATGTTTCTGCGAGCCAGGCACACATGGCGGGCCAGCAAGGCCCACACCAAGAGAAAGAAGAGCTGGGGCATTTGAGACAAGGGATTCTCTCTGCTTTCTCTCTAACAGGAGCATGCGCAGCTGCATCCCTTCCCTTGGAAGGCTTCCCAGGGATGCACAGGGGCAAAAACACACCGCTGCCCAGACACACTCTTGGAAAAGAGTCTTGCTGGTGTCTGGTCAGACTCTTGGGAACAACGTGCCTGAACGGTGGCGTTATGCAGCATCTGTCCCCTTGGCTGGTCACGCCATCCACATTTTCTTCTCTGTCCTGTGCCTTCAAGCCAGCTGTGTTGTGAGGAACCATGGCAGCACCGAGCAGGCTCTCCTTGGAGGGGAGGTACATGGCAAGAAGGCCAGCGCAGATCCCTGCATCTTCATCTCAGCCAGCCTGCATCACCGTCCTTGGGTCGCCTCCTGCCCCAGCTAGCTGGCTGTGGCCAGAGAAGAACAAGATTGGGAAAGGGGCCTCAGGGTCACGTGGCACAATCCGGTAGGGAAGACTCTTCCAGCAGTACATGTGACCCATCTTTCCCTTTCTCTCTGTCTCTCCCACATTTACATTTGCAGCCAGCTCTCAGGTGAGTCTCTTTCAGAAGGCACGGACTTGGGATCTGGTTGACGACTCCTGGCTGCATTATTAGAGTGCGCCCTGAAGATTGGTTCTTGGTCAAAATGATGCCCTGAGAACAAGCATTGCTTAAAACTGCCCACAGAGCTGTCCAGGAAAAGCAGGATCCCAAGATAAGGAGAGGAACGTTAATTAGGTAAACTTTGCAACAGTCCTTTGGCCAATGAGGGTGCTAATACTCCTGCTGGTTAGGGTTTCTCTGGAGCATAACCAGAGCGGCCCCCACAGCTGCGTCTACATCCTGCCCATAGGACACTGGGAAAGGGAAAGCCTTCTGCACCTCCTGCTTCAGCACCTCGTTCCTGGACAGCGCACTCCCACTGCCGATCACCCGCTCCACGCCCCACTCCTGGAGCTGCTGAAAAGGAAGCATTGAGTGCAGGTTCTGAACGATGCCTCTGCACAGGGCCCGGGTCACGTGCCCCAGGGAGAGGTCAGAGGAGGAGATTCTGGTCACTGAGGCCAGCTGGTCTGGCAGGTGCCTCTCGCCCAGCACTGTTGGAGTGATGGTTAGGCAGGTGTCTTTCTGCTGCGCAGCAGCCTGGATCATGCGTGAGTACACAGTGGATTCTTCAACCTCCAGGCCTGCCAGGAACAGAGAAGGCCTGTGTGAATTCGTGCACCCCCTCGCTGCGGGCTATAGAGTTACCAGGGGGAAAGGATGGGTTGACTTGCTGCCTCTCCTCACTGTGGCTGGCTGCTTCCCAGCTCGGGACTCAAATATTCTGGCTAGCTGTGCTCTGTTCCAGACCCCAGCCAGCTTTCCCACTACAGACCCCAGCCCAACCTTCAAGGAGAGATCTCGTAAGCGCTACTGTGAATCCTTACCATCCCGCAGCTGTGGGACTCTTAGTCCTACGTGGACCAAAAGCATACACTGATCAATAAGTATCATCACACCTGTTATTAGTGTCACAGGAATCCCAGGACCACAGTGCTGATCGCAGTCCAGCCTGCCCCTTGGCAGAGGTTACGAACAACCAGTCTAGACCAGAGCTCAGAGTTGAATAGGCATATGAATCACTCAGGGATCTTATTAAAACACAGCTTCTGATTCAGTGTGCCTGGGGTGGGGCCTGAGATTCTGCATTTGTCATCAGCTCCTAGAGGAAGCCAGTGCAGCTGGCCTGAGGACCACGCTTTTTGAGTAGAAGGTTCTAGATCAGTGCTTACCAACACTTGAGGGCATCAGAATCACCTGAGGAACTTTTATAAAATGCCGTGCTCAGGCCCCACTCCTCTCCCCCAAACCAAATAATCAGCTTTTCTGGGGGTGAAACTAGGACATCAACATTGTTTTTAAAACTCCATGAGTATTTCCAACGTATGGCCAAAAGTCCCCACGGAGTCTCAACATCAGCACATTTAATTTATACAAACTCAACTATACACCCTCAGGAATGAGAAAGAAAAAAAATATTTTTTTCAATCAAATGAGACAATGTAGACATTTCATAGGAGGTTAAGTTATATAAACTACTAGCCTTCAAAGCACCCTCTGTTTCATCAAAATAAGAACCATGAAAATGCAAAAGACTTTTCTTTTTGAAAATCTTAGAGAAAATTTAAGTATTACCTACTCTTTCAGGGGTGGGCGAAACAGTCACTTCTGTATAAAGAGAAACACCAGCCAACTCAGTAAACAGTTGACAGACTCAACCCAGTTAAAGCAGTATCTGAGTAAAGGGCTTGCCTGAAGGTTCTGATGACTGGTTCTGCATCTTTAGAACCTTTCTTGATTCAAGGCAAAACAAGATCAAAGTTCTGTTCTTTAAATGGAGCATTCCTGAGGGATTCCCAGCCAAGGGGGCAGAACTTACCCGCAATCCTGACACTCCCAGCCAGCCTGGAAGGACCGACGTGGGTCAGCAACACCTGTCTGCATGACCAGTGTGAACTTCCCAGATGCTCCCTGTGGCCTGTGCCCCACCTAGTTATTCTGTTGGATGTTTCCTGGAATGACCTGATTTTGAGCTCCTACAAGTGACCCATGCATCTGATAAGCATGATTTCCCTATTTCTAGACAGCTGGCCAGAAATTTCATTTCTACCCTAAGTACTTAGAAAGGGAACCTCTCCTGGAAGAAAGAGGTTACATCTTTCTCTGTAAATGCAGAGCAGAGGAAGCCCTGATCAACTCCACCCTGAAGAGAGCAGGAAGACATCAGAGTTTCCAGGGACCCTTCCAAGAAAGGAGGAGAGGTGCTACTTGCCAGGAATAAGTGCTACCGGTCTTTTCACTCATTCATGTTTGATCATTTTAGTCTCCGCTGTCTGTAGCCATCAGAAGGCAAACCTCAAATGCAAGGTTACTGACAGAGAAAGTAATAGCGGGGCCAGGGAGAGCCAGGAGACTATTAGGATACTCCACAGTTAAGGTTAGGGAAGAAGATACGCCTCAAAGAAGAGAGTAGGTGATGGCAGCTCAGAAGATGAAAGAAGGCTACAAGCTCAGATCCCTAAGGACAGAGGGAATGTGCTAGAATCTGGCTGGGTCTGAGATAAGAATCTAGAAACTTACAGCACATTCAGCACCAGGACCCTGCCACATAGAAAGGACAAGCAGAGAACACACCACCGTGTGGGCCACCCTTACCTAGATCCGCCGTCCACTGGACCAGCATGTGGACAAACATGGCCAGCACGTTGCCCCCATTGAGTGATGCTGCTACTGCCAGGTAGGTCCTGTCAAAGTACGGGAAGTAGGCGACGGGAGCTGCAGGGTCTGGAGTCTGCACTGGCTGGAATCCTGAAGGCATGGAGGCTACCAGCTGCACCGAGGTGCTGATGTTGAGAACTGGATGTGGTCCAAAGAAAGCAGAGGTTAGGCCTGTTGGGATAACTCAGAGGCCACAAGTCACAACAGGGTCGGAGAGTGTGCCACAGATTCCTGCAGACTCCTCCTTGCAGGAGGAAGAGCCTAATTCTCCTCCCCTGAGTGTGGGCTGGACTCAGTGACTGGCTTCTAATGAAGAGAGTAAAGCAGAAGTGACAGTGTGTGACTCTGGAGACCAGGTCATAAAAGAGCACTGCAGCTTCTGTCTTGATCACTTGCTCTAGGGGAGGCAGGTACCACGTCGTGAGCAGCCCTATGGAGAGGCCCACTGGATGGTTGCTGGCATAACTGAGCCCATCTTGGGCCCGTACGGTCCCTCCTGTCCTTCCGCTGACCCTACCCAGGACTGTACTAGGTGGCGAAACACTTCTCTGTCGTCAAGGGCTTTGTAGTTAGTAGATATTGTTTAACAACGGTTAGGGTCAGGTGGCCTCTATGCTCTGTTAGTTCCCAAACTATGCTGACTTTTGCTGATGTGTTCCCAGAGCCCATGAGACTAGTTACCCATTCAATCATCTTAACTTAGGAGTGTATGTCCTGTTCCCAGGCACCCATCCTCACATCCTAGGTTAACTGTAAAACTGTCCCAAAGGCCCCTTGGTGGTGCAGAATGCAGCTGCCAATGCTTCCAGATCATTGTCTGCCTGATCCCACTCTGTAAGTTACCCTAAAATAAACTGACCCATTGATTATATGGGGCTGCCTGCCTCAATTTTCAGTCTCAAGACGCATTCTCAGTTCGGTGGGTACTTTTCATTCCCTCTGTCCTCCAACATCTACAAGGAGCTGAGGCCTCCTGCCAAGAGCCACATGAGTGAGCTGAGAAGTGGATCCTCCAGCCCAGTCAAGCCTTCAGATGACTGCAGTCCCAGCCGACTGACAGGGTGATTGCAATCTCACAAGGGACTGTGAGCCAGACCATCCAGCCACACCTAGACTCCTGACTCTCAGAAACTGTGTGAGATAATAAGTGTTTGCTGTTTTAGGCTACTAAGTATTGGAGTGGTTTGTTACACAGCAATAAACTACTGTTCACAGACAGTCAGACCTCAGCCCAAGTGTTTTATTCTTTGGGAGGTTTCATTCATTTTTGGTGGGTACCACCTCCTTCTCATTTCCAAGGTGTGCTTCTCAACCTCCCTCTACCAGCAGGGGGGATGCTCCCAGATCTAGAACAGGGGGGATGATTTTCTCCTCTAGATGGAAGCCAGAGCCTACAGACTGTCCCAGGAGTCTCTCCTCCATTTCTCACGAGACCTGGCCAGAAAGCCTTTTCCTCTCAGTCTGTTGGGGCTAAACTAACTGAGGTCAGCATCCAACTATCCTACCTACTGGGAGGCAGAGGCAAAGAGAGTAAAAACAAGTCTCAGAAAATCAATAACCTTGACTTCCTGCCACATCAAGCCTTTCACCATGACGATAAGCCAGAAGCATCGTGCCCTCCACCTATCCCCTCGGGGGGAGTGTCAGTGAAGGGGGCCGACCAGCCTTGCCCATGGACACCACACAGCTGAGCACAGGCCAGCAGCCCCAGTCTAGAACCAGAGACCACAACCAGCTCAGTGAAGGTGGAGACTAAATCTTAGCTTCTTCCCATTTGACCAGCCCCTCACTCACCATCTAGAAAGGACATTTATATCCAGGCACATGACAGCTCTTTGTGGAGGGAACAGCCTAAGATTTGAAGACTACCAGGTAGGCGGAAAGAGCCAGGCTCTTTATAGGCACCATTCCAGTGCATCATGACAACTGCCCCATGAGAAAGGCATCATCATCCGCATTTTGGATGATGACGAGGGCTCAGGGAGAAAATTCGGGAGAAAAAGATGGGGTTTTTGACCTTAAAAGATTTTATCACATATCTGTGCAAACAAAAGTGGCAGAATCTGGATATATGTATATGTATAACAGATTTACTTTGCTATACACCTGAAACTAACACAACATTGTAAATCAACTATACTTCAATAAAAAAAATTTTTTAAGTGGCAGAATCTCACCTTTCCCTCTCACCTAATCTTGAATTAAGAGGAATTACTACCAAAAACCAAACAAAAAGTCACTTGAACTTTTATTTTTTATGAATGTAATAAAATAGGAATAAACTACTGCTTCAGAGGATAGTGCTGGTCAGAGTTTTTAAACTCAAGGTTAAATTGTAATAGTTCTAACTGATGGAGGAATAAAAGATGTGATGACAAAGAAAATCCGAGTAAGATGAATGACTTCTCTGTTCCCCCTGATAACAAGGCGGGGCTCTCAGAGTGGGCCCATTCAGCCAGGCTGCCCTGAGGATCAAATGAAACACACAGCCTGCAATCACCCTGCTCGGGAAGGCAGACCCAAAGTCTACCCCAGCCCCAGGAGGGGCAAACGACGCCCCCCAGGCCATATCCAGCCTGCCATCTGTTTTTGTATGGCCCAGGAGCTAAGAAAGGCCTTTCCTTTTTTTTTTTAATGATAGCTTTATTGAGATGTAATTCAGAAAATTCACCATAAAATGCACCCTTTTAAAGTGTACAGTTCTGTGCTTTTTAGTATATTCACAGAGTTGTACAAACATCACTGAGATCTAATTTTAGGACATTTTCACCACTCCAGAAAGAAATCCCATACTGGTTAGCAATCAACCCCATGTCCCAGCCCTAGACAACCATGAATCTGCTTTCTATCTCTATGGATTTGACTATTCTGGACATTTCACAGGAATGGAATAATACACTATGTGACCTTTCACTCTCATTCACATGTTATAGCATTTTAGCTCTGTGGATACACCACATTTTTAAAATCCATTTATCAGTCGATGGGCATTTGGGTTGTTTCTACATTTTGGCTATTATGAATAAGGCTGCTAGGAACATTTGTGTACATGTTTTTTGTGCGGACATGTGTTTTCAATTCTTTCGCATATACACATAGGAGTGGAATGGCTGGGTCCCATGGTAATTCCATGTTTAACTTTTGAAGAACTGCTAGACTGTTTTCCAAAGGGACTGCACCATTTTACAATCCCAGTAGCGTATTCTTACCTTTTTAAAAGGTTGAAAAGAAATGAAAAGGAGAAGAATATTTCATGACACATGAAAATTTTATGAAATTCACATTTCAGCATCTATAAATAAAGTTTTATTGGAACACAGCTACACCCACTCACTTATGCATTGGCTAGGGCTGCTTTCCTGCCCCAACAGCTGTTAAATAGTTATGATAGAAACAAATAGGCCCACAAAGCTTAAAATATTTACAATCTGGCCCTTTACAGGAAAACTTTGCCAGGCCCTGCCCTGGATTGCTCTCTCCCCTTCACTGTGACTCTCTTACATGGAATACAGGGGCATCTGCGCTTCTACTCAGATCCGAGGAACTTTCGTTGACAAACACACAATAACAAAAACCCTAATCTATTGAATAACAATCTATTTTCTTGGTCATGGAGGCACATAGAAACCAGCCAACTAGAGAGAGTCATTTCCCTCACCTATCTCTAGAGAAGAAAGGCACAGACTGTGGTCAGGACAGAAATTGCCCTGCTGAATTGTAAGCTCCCGGGGCAGGGGCTTCACCTGTAGGGATGAGGGTGTTTTTCATGTTTGTAGCATAATGGTCAAGAGGATGCTGCGACTGCTGGCGATGTGTGCCCCTCGGACCCTGGCCCAGAGCTGGGGCTTAGGAGGCCCCAGTAGAAGTCGGAGGAGAGAACCAAAGACAGACTTACCTGCGTCTGTCCTTTGGGTCATACAGGAATAGACAGAGGCCTGCAAATCCCCCAAGGCCACGCCCACCTGTGTCCCCTTTGGGATCTCAAACCAGGCCTGGGAAGTTCTGCCGGCCACGTTGCCAGGCTCGGTGACGTCCGGGAGCAGGTGGATGGGAAAGCCTGCGTCTCTCAGTCTGCAAATCAGAAGTGGATAGCATATCTACCTGGTGCTTGGTTTTCTGTTTTCTGTTGTTTCCAGGAAACTCAGCAACGGAAAGCGCAATAGGATACACATTCAAGAAGGGAGGGCGGGGCTTCCCTGGTGGCGCAGTGGTTGAGAGTCCGCCTGCCGATGCAGGGGACACGGGTTCATGCCCCGGTCCGCGAGGATCCCACGTGCCGTGGAGCGGCTCGGCCCGTGAGCCATGGCCGCTGAGCCTGTGCGTCCGGAGCCTGCGCTCCGCAGGGGGAGAGGCCACAACAGTGAGAGGCCCGCGTAACGCAAAAAAAAAAAAAAAAAAAAAAAAAAAAAAAGAAGGGAGGGCGGAATCCAGTGTTTTCACAGAGGGCCTCTTTGGCTTTTTTTAAACCATGAGGAAAAGCCTTGAGTTATTTAAAGAGTGAACCCTGGCTTTCAAGAGCTTGGGATGGGCCTCTTGGAGAAGAACACAACCAGTTTGAGCAGAGGTGGTCAGAAAGGACTGGATAAGAAGCAGATTTCATCGGCATCCAGCCTCCTGCATTTGAAAGGAGAGCAAACACTGTGCAAAGGGAGGAAGCTGGAGTTTTAGAGCAAGGTCGCAGCGGGTTAGCACAGGCCAAACCAAAGTCAGACCCAACAGTCTCCTGAATACCAAACGCATCCATCACTCGTGGTTAGTGAACACGGGGCTGCCAATTTTATAAAACATGCTGGAAAGTCCTTTACCTGAACTACCAGGTGCGTTTTGTTTTATTACAGAGCTCAGAATTTGGGCCCTGAAGTCAGTGAACTTATAGGGCACTGGACTTCTGGACCTGAAAAGGCAAATGATTGTTTAAAGGGAACTTAAAAGTCATCCCTTAAGCCTACTACTTCCATTTCTTAACCCTATTTTAAAATACATTAGGGTGGGGGAGAGAGATAGTTAGGGAATTTGGGATTGACATGTACACACTGCTATATTTAAAATGGATAACCCACAAGGACCTACTGTATGGCACAGGGAACTCTGCTCAATATTATGTAACAACCTAAATGGGAAAAGAATTGGAAAAAGAACAGATACATGTATATGTATAACTGAATCACGTTGCTGTACACCTGAAACTAACACAACATTGTTAATCAACTATATTCCAATATAAAATAAAAAGTTAAAAAATAAAATATGTTAAAGAATGAATGTTGTTCTTTGGAATCTACGGGCTGGCTCAGGGCACAGAAAGAACTGGGGAGCCCACCCTAGGTCTGGGCAACAGTGGAGGAGCAGGCAGCATGGCGTGGTGGGTGGCATCCCTCCCCAAGAACTTCACTTACAGTCAGGCCCACCCATGCCCAGGGACTGGAACAGGCTGGAGGGTGTTGGAACCTGATTTTGGCCTCGTGGAATCCTCCATTATTCCCAGATGGGAAAGCCCCACTGAAGCTCCCGCTTTAGAGATCCTGCCCTTCAGCCTCAAGCCAGCTTGCATGGTTATACTCACGTCTCCAAGTTCCAGCTTTGGCTCCTAGTGTTGAAATATCCCCAGCTAGCGGCATTCTGGTCGGACATCAGGGGTCTCGTCAAGCCACACAGCATGGCCACCACATAGTCATGGATAGTGCCAGCTGCATCGTAGGACTTCAGGAACTCTGGGCTGTTTTTCACACCCCAAACAATTCAACGTGGTTTAATATTGACTTGAAAGCATGTGCTGCACCTAACTGTGGGCAGTGTGGACTAGACATGGCATAGCTGAGTAGCAGCCAGAACCCCACAGGCTGTGGATCTCTAGCAGCTGAACCTCCCAACCCCTCCAAGCCAAGCTGGACAGTCAGCCTTAGGGGAGGGTATTCATAGGAGGACACACTGTGCCTGGGAAAGCAGGACATCAGTCATTCTCAGCAGCCCTGATCCCACCGTGAACCCATCATGTGATCCTTGGCAAGCCACTTGCCCTCTCGGGTCTCTTCTTTCCCCCTCTAGGTGAGAATCAGAAAACCAATAAGGGCCCTCTGCAAAATGAAGCAGTGGTAGATCAAGTCTAAGTCTTGACTATACCCTGTGCTGGGCCACACTCACTGAGGGACAATCCAGCACGTGGAGTGATGCTGGCCAGCTAGAGGTACAGCTCCCTAGCCACTCTCGTTCCCCTGTAAATCCGTCCCCCAATTCAAAGAACAGGTGTCCATACCTATTTTTCAAAAGCCAGAAGATGGTTGCACAGCCAAACCCCGTGGCCACACTGAGATGAGACTCTGGCCGAGGCAGAGAAGCCAGGAACTTGCTGCCACACCGGCCATCCTGCCACGTTACCAGGTGGCTCACGGCTCTGGGCTCGAACACAGGCGCAGCCCCTGCCTTTTTCCATTCACAACCTGGAATGAAGGAGATGACCAAAAATGGAGAAAAGAGTAATGGACTGGCACCAGCATGTCCTTGAGACTACTCTGCTAGTGAGGTTATAGGACAGACTTTATCACCATGACAGCACTTCACTCACACTCAGGGGTTCTGGCCAGTACCCAGAAGAGCAGGGAGTGGATGGACCTAGAGATTGTCATACTGAGTGAAGTAAGGCAGACAGAGAAAGGCAAGTGATATAGTATGATATCACTTATATGTGGAATCTAAAAAAAAAAAAATGAGGTACAAATTAACTTATTTACAAAACAGAAATAGAGTCACAGATGTAGAAAACAAACTTATGGTTACCAGGGGAAAATGGGGTGGGGGAGAGATAAATTGGGAGATTGGGATTCAGATATATACAATGCTATGTATAAAATAGATAACTAATAAGGACCTAACTAATAAGGACCTGGCGGTCCAGTGGTTAGGACTCAGTGCTTTCACTGCTGAGGGTCCAGTTCAATCCCTGGTCAGGGAACTAAGATTCCACAGGCCCCAAGGCGCAGCCTTAAAAAAAAAAAAAAGAAAGAAAGAAAGGACCTACTGTATAGCACAGGGAACTCTACTCAATCCCTGTGTAATGACCTATATGGGAAAAGCATCTAAAAAAGACTAGATATATGTATATGTATAACTGATTCTCTTTGCTGTACAGCAGAAACTAACACATTGTAAATCAACTATACGCCAATAAAAATCATTAAAAAAAAAAAAAAGAAGAGCAGGGAAGCAGTCACAGATATATGCACCTGAAGCTTATTAAGTTTCACCCAGGAAGGGGGAGTAAGCTGGGGATGGGATGGTCCACCCTCACAACTACGTTTCTGCCTAAAGCTGGGATTCTTATCCCAGCCCTAAAGCTGGAAATCTGAAGCTTTTTCTTCACCCCTTTTATCTGCTTCCAAAACTCTTTTGACCCTTTTTCTTCTTTTTACTTTTAGGACTATCATCTTTACTTTGTGTTATAAAACAAATACGGAGTTCTTACCATGTACCAGGTATTGTTCAAAGCACTTTAAAAATATTAATTTTTTTAATCTACATATTAGCCTTTCAACATAGGTGTGATATTTATCCCCATTTTCACATAAGATATATGAAGCTCAGAGAAGCTTAAAAATCTTGTCAAAGATCACATAGCTACTAAGTGGTAGAGGCAGGATTCAAGTCCAGACAGTCTGTTCCAGAATCCGGCCTGAAGGATGTTCTTTCTCTCATTTTCTTCTTTTTTTTTGGCAAAAAAAATAATAATAATAATTAAAAATTTTTTTAAATTATACAAATGATAAGTGAATGCATTCTCAATATAAAATGTTCAAATATTACAGATAAAGCAAAAGGCCTGCTTGACCATCCCCATCAGAGTCCCAACCCCCTTCCTGTCACTGTTAGCACTTGTAGAGTGTTTTTGGTTTTTTTTTATTTTTTGGCCGCACAGCATGTGGGATATTAGTTCCCTGACCAGGGATCGAATCTGCACCTCCTGCACTGGAAGCGTAGAGTCTTAACCATTGGACCGCCCGGGAAGTCCCATTGTTGGGTTTTTATACTCACACAACATACTCCCTTTGGTTTGGTTGATTTGGGCTGGGTTTTATTATATTTTGGTTTTGTCTGTTTTTTAAAAACAAACAGTACTATACTGTATGTATTTTTCTAGTGGTTGTTTTTATCATCCAGCAACATGTACTGGAATTCTTTCCACGTTAGTACATGTGAACGCACCTTATTCTTTTCAACTACTGCATACCATTCTACAGCGTGGGGTACCAACATTTATTTAACTACTCCCCCATGGGGAAAAGTCACAGTTTTCACTACAATAAACAAGGATGCCATGAGTGACCATGATTATGCCTCTTTTGCACATACATGTTAAAGTCCTTTTCCTGAACAGATTTTAAGTTGTAGGGCCACTGAGTCACAGTAACTCTTATTTTTACAGTGTATAATTTAAAAGCTTTATCCTCACCCCTGGCAATTAGCAAATGGGTTTCATATTAGTTCACTTGGAAGTTTTCTTCCTGTAGTTGCTATAACTCTCTCTCTCTTTTTTTTTTTGCGGTACGCGGGCCTCTCACTGTTGTGGCCTCTCCTGTTGCAGAGCGCTCCGGTCGCGCAGGCTCAGCGGCCATGGCTCACGGGCCCAGCCACTCTGCAGCATGTGGGACCGGGGCACGAACCCACGTCCCCTCCATCGGCAGGTGGACTCTCAACCACTGCGCCACCAGGGAAGCCCAACTCTCTTATTTTTAACACCCTGCCAAACTGCCCTCCGAAACGGCCAAGCTAATATATACTACCAGGAGTGATATTTTAAAAAACCAATTTTCCACCCCCTTTGCCAACTCTTGACATTCTCAAACTGCTTTCTTACAATCCAGTGGGTGGAAAATGATTTCTTGTTGTTGTTTTCCTTGGCATTTTCCTAATTCCTAATGACACTGAGCATCTTTTCATATGCTTATTAGCTATTTGTATTTCCTCGTCTAGGAATTGCCTGTTGGTTTCCTCTGCTCATTTTTCCACAGGGCCATTGGTCCTTTCCTTGTTATTTGTTCTTTATATGCACCCATATTCGTCCTTTGTCTACTATATACTAGTGAATAATTTCTCCCTGTCTGCTGCTGGCCTTTTAGCTTGATTTTATGATCCCCACTTCTCTCCTGTTATTACTGAGCCTGAAAATGGAATGTGGAAACTGGTGTAACCACAGGCCTCTCAGAAGACACTAGTCACTCCCTCTCTTCTCCTCCAATTGGCGCCCTTGTGGAAGCACTTAGCTCTCCTCTCAGGTTACTGGTGCCTGTCTGTGTTGACTGCCTTGAGCGAGCCCTGGAAGACGAAGGCTGCATCCTGTTTCTATGTCTCCCACGGGGCCCAGCACAGAGCCTCATATATTGTAGGTCCCGAAACCAAACTGAATTACAGCCGCTATTAAAAGCAGAAAGACTTGATCTCAGATATGATTTCACTCACTCTGCTAAGCAGGTATCATCGTCAAAGAGTGGCTCTCCTCCTTCCCAGAAACAGAAACCAAAACAAGTAGGCACGCAGGTGGGCCCCATGAAATATTAAGCAGCTCTCTCCACCGATGTGGGCGATGGTTTGTGTGGTCGTTACAGAGGCCAGGAGACGGGCAGAAAGGAAGGCGTGTGACCAGAGCACAATCATTAGATCTCTGCTGTCCTCTTTGGGAAGGGTTTTAGTATTAAAAGGACGTTTATTCTTGTTAATGCAAAATTAAGGAGTTTAAAAACTTTTACAGCCTAGACTCCCGCTGAGAGGTCAGCTCTAACACCAGAACTGGCCTTTGGCTCCTGCTGGTGATTGGAGCCAAGCAGCTCCTGTGGTCCCAGCTGGCCCGAGGACAGGCAGACAACGGGAGAGGAGGAGGGGGGGAGCCTGGGTGGGCTTCTGCAGTCACCCAGGCCCCCCCTGGGGACTGTTCAAAGGATGCACCACCAGACCCCTGTCAAGCCACCGAGAGGCAAGTCACCACTCTCTTGGCCCAGGGGAATCGGAATCACTGATTCTCTAGGCAGAGGAGAGGTGAATCCAATGTCCAGCCTCCTTAACTACAGCCTCCACCCCTCAAAGTAGCCATCCATACTATGCTTAAAACACCTGCAGTAAAAAGTTGATAGTTTTGAAGCTGGGTGATGGGTATGTGTCAGTTCATCATGCTGTTCTCCCTACTTTTCTGTCTATGTCGAACTTTCTATAGTGAAAAAAAATATTTTTTTTAACACTTGCCATAACAGGAGCTCACAACTTCCTACAGGAGCCTAATCCTTCCTTGGACATTCTGTTGGGAAATTCCTCCCTCCATTGAGCTAGTGTGTCCTCCTGTGACTCTGGTCCTCCCGGGAGACTTTAAAAGTTCAGTGTCTGAAGTCAGACAGACTTGAGTTCAAAAGCTGGAGTCACGGGACTTCCTTGGTGGTGCAGTGGTTAAGAATCCGCCTGCCAATGCAGGGGACACGGGTTCGAGCCCTGGTCTGGGAAGATTCCACATGTGGAGTAACTAAGCCCGCGAGCCACAACTACTGAGCCTGCGTGCTGCAACTACTGAAGTCCACGCTCCTAGAGCCCGTGCTCCACAACAAGAGAAGTCCCCGCTCGCCGCAACCAGAGAAAGCCCGCATGCAGCAACAAAGACCCAACGCAGCCAAAAATAAAAATTAATTAATTAATTTAAAAAGAGAAAAGCTGGAGTTGCTACTTGCTGCCACATGACCCTGAACAGATTATTTTACCCTCTCTGAGCCTCCAGGTCTCATCTGCACAGAGGGAGAGTAATGTAACCCACGTCATAAGGGTGCTGGGAAAATTCAATGAGATCACACAGGTAACATACTTAGCTCAGCACCTGGCGTGCCAAGTGCTGACTTCTGTTTTGCTGGCTCAATACTCCTCCTAGAGGCCAAACAGAGCAGGCCACCCACCTCTGCACTGTGGCAGACCTCCTGAAAGAAGACGACCAGCTAAATGATGCTTAGCAACTGTGCCCATGAAAAGGATGTGCCCTGGAATTGAAAAATCACAAATATTGTGATTATGTTAAACAACAAAAACTATGCCTAAATTCAGAAGAGTTTCCTCTGCGTCTTGGAATCTACAGCTACACTAATCTCTTGGTTGTTGGCACTGATGCTCCAAGACACTGGCACAAAGAAAGAGAAGGCTGTGGAGAATCCACTCCACTGAATCCAACAGAGGATCAGAGAGAACTCACGCTTCTCCCTCTCCCTGTTCATGAATAATGTGTGCATGGACAGTTCACTTCATTACATCCTTTGAACAGGACAGGATGTACACAAAATGTAAGAGGCAGCAGAATAACCTGACCCTTCACAGAGAGCCCTTGGCAGCCCTTTTCTGGTTCCAGGGGAGGCAGGAGATAGATGGGCCCCAGGCTGAGCAGCTGAAGTCTGTCCCCTGCGGACAGATACTCCAAGATGAAGGTAATAGCGGAGCAAAGAAGAGTTGAAGGCTGCCCAGATAAAAGATAAAGAGACCACGTATTCCTCATTCTCGAGATCAAGGAGCCCTTCCCAACTACACATGCACAGAAAGGCTCCTCGGGGGTCAAAAAGGGAAGGGGTACCACTCCATAGTAGGTGATGTCAACCTACCCGTAGGCCTCTTTGCTAGAATCCATCTTGGCTAAGCGATGTGCACACACACAGGGGAGGACCCTGAGATAAACCAAACACGGACTCAGAGCCAGGCAAAGCAAGATGATTGGCCAAGGGAAATTCAGAAGAAATGCCTCATATAAGTGATTCAAACTACCACGAGGGCGCGAGCCTCTGAGAGCCGCTGCCCCTCTGAGCCTGCCTGTGTGTCTATCCACACGTACCCTTTTTCCTCCTAATAAACACTTTACTTGTTTCACTACTTTCTGTCTCTTTGTGGAAATTCATTTCTACAAAGCCGACGGGCTAGAGCCTTCTCACTGGCCGCTGGTCCCTGGTGGTCTAGTGGCTAGGGTTCAGCACTCTCACTGCTGTAGCCTGACTTCAGTCTCCGGCCAGGGGAGCCAAAATCCTGCTTCAAGCCGCTGCAGGCCGAGGCCACCTGAGATCACAGGGTGACTGTTAACAGCACGTGATCACCCCCAAGCTCAGCATACCTTGGCCTGTTTTCCAGAACATGACTCCGTGCATCTGTCCTGACACTCCGATGCCACAGACCTTGCAGAGCTGCTGCCGGGGGAGGGCAGCAAGGCACTCGTGGAGGGCCTGGATG
This sequence comes from Mesoplodon densirostris, assembly GCF_025265405.1. Classification (NCBI taxonomy): domain Eukaryota; kingdom Metazoa; phylum Chordata; class Mammalia; order Artiodactyla; family Ziphiidae; genus Mesoplodon; species Mesoplodon densirostris. Next base: position 46,827,425 of record NC_082678.1, on the reverse strand, counting down.
ATTCTCCTCACATCCTGCTCTTGCCCCTGGAAACAGAACAGGATACGTTGGACAGAGGTACACACACAGGCAGGGGAAGGAGGGAAGAGGCGTCAGGGACTTCCTGGGTGGTGGCTGCCCACCTAATTCCACCGAGGTCACTTCCAGGACCTGCTGAGGGGCCTCAGGGAGGGGATGTGGGCCTGAGGGTTCTCCACCAACTCCAGTGGGGCCTGGAGTAGGAATGTGGTGGGCGAGGTCCCACTTCTCCCTTCACAGATGAGGCGCTTCTGTGGGTTAAGTTCAGCCAATGGCCTGGGCTCTGCCCCCTGTTGTGGAAGAGTCTGAGTTGAGAAAAGCACTGCCCTGCCCTACCGGTGCTTACTGTCCAGCAGGACAGGAAAACACAAGAAAGACCATGCTGCAAGGAGAAATAAGGCAAAGGTCTTTGGCAAGGCACATGGAGCACTGGGGTAGAAGAAGGATGGAACCCAGCAGGGAGGAACCCAGCAGGAAAGGTGTAGGTGAGAAAGGCTTCCTGGACTAAAGCACCTGAGGACCAGCCCTAGTGTTTGCTTCAGTTCATCCATCTGGCAAACATTTCCCGAAGGCCCTGAGGGCTTGCATTTGTTCCGGGGGGCAGTGCAGGCCTCCCCTCCTTGGAGTTAAGCCTTCATTTGTCAGCCTGCTGGCCTTGGGCTGTGGCAGTTCTTGGCTCCAAACAAACATGATCGAAGGAGTAGAAAGAAGAAAGGTGAGGAGGGGTAGGGTAGGGGAAGGAGAGGAGAGGGAGCACAGAGCATTTTGTTGAGGAGGCAACCCTACATCCTAACAAGACTCTTTATGTAGGAGAGACTACAGAAGAACTGAGCGGGCAGTAAAAGATGGGGCAGAGAGGAGATGCATGGCTATGCATGATCCCCCAGGAGGGAAGAAATAAGACAGCGGGCAAAGGAAGAAGGAAGCAGGGAAGAGGCATTTGTTTACACCTGCCCTGTCCAACACGCCGGTCATCAGCTACACACAGCTAGTCTGAATTGAAATCTACATACCAGATTTCAGATTTGGTACGAATATAAAAGCACAATATCTCATTAATAATTCTATATTGATTATTACATATAGAAATGATATGTTTGGATCCATTGGGTTAAAAAAATAAGCAATGAAACTTAATTTTACGGTTCCTTTTTACTATTTTTTGATAGGGCTACCAGAAAGTTGAAAATCACATGTGTGGCTCACATTTCCACTGGACAGTGCTGGTTTAAAGAGTTCCCACATGGCTTGAACCCAGATGGTACATGAACGCAGGACAGAGGAGCTGCTGTTTAAAATGGGCCTGGGTGGGTGAGCTGTGTAGGTAAGGACAGTGGAGGAGTGAAACAGGCCAGAGGGGAGTGAAGACAAGGAGGCACTCAGTGTGTGGGGAGTTTTAGCGGTGAGTGTGATGGAGGAGCAATTCTTGGACAGACAATGGATACACCCACAATGTCACAGGAAAGGCGCTGCCCGCATTCCTTGATTCAGAATATCAAGTAGTCTACATTCAGATCAAATGCTAGAAATTCAGATTTGAAAAAAGAATTTAGGAACTCGTTCAACCCTCTTCCCCCACACCCCTTTTTACAGATGGGGAAACTGAGGCCCAGAGAGGTAAAATTCGTAACACAGAAAGGGTCACAGAGCTTCCCTCAAAAATCTTGATATTTTAAAGTTGCAAAGAGCTAAAAGTCGGACCTTCCACATAGCTGCCAAACTTGACCGTGGAGTACACAATGCTTCTAAAGAGTGAGAAATATGGACATGAGGAAAGAACAGAGCCACCAGGTGTTTCTATAGATCAGTAGTGTTTACCCCAGGGGTGATTTTTGTCCCCTTGGGGGCATTTGGCAATATGGAGACATTTTTGGGTGTCTCAGCTGGGGAGGAGGGTTCTACTGGCATGCAGTGGGTCAGAGGCCAGGGATGTTGCTCAACATCCTACAACGCACAGGACAGCATCCCACAACAAAGAATCATCCAACCTCCAAATATCAACAGTGCCAAGGTGAAGAAATCCTGCTATAGGTGCAATTACAACAAGGCTGTTTGTCCCAGAGCACAACACACATGTGGAGGATGCAAGGGGTGCTATTACTGGCCTCCCCTAAACCCCTCCTTAGGCAGGTGTGGAGCACTGTGCCTGTAAACACAGAACACTGTGCTGGACACTGGGAGAAGTGGGGGAAGTAGTTTTCAAGAAGTGGCCCTATTTCAAGAGAAAAGGGCACTGCCTAAAACCCACCCTTGTAATTGCAGTTCTGCTGCTTACCCCCATGGGGTCAGAGCTGACTTTGCCTCCACTTCATGGTCCCTGAAGTGAGATAATCATTCTAAAATGTCCTGATGCCCCAACCAAACTAATTTGGAAAGGCTCTATGAAAATGTGAAGTGCTCCTGAAATCTTCATCCTCTGAAATGCTTCTGAGCAAGATGGACTCTGAACCCTAAAGGACTGGGTCCACGTATGTGGCAAGAGCCTGTGAAAAACAAAGCTATTGGGAGTGGGGTTTGGCTCAGAAAATCGAGGTTTGTGGCTGGAAGGGGCCATAGGGGTCATCTATTTCAATTATAAGAACAAGCTGAGATCCAGGAAAAAAAAAAAAAGTCATGAGGGTACACAGAAAGTTCCTTGATATTAATTTCTATTATCAATGAACTGAACACAGAGCTACCTTTTTCAGGGAATTAATGGAATCCATCTCTGAGGATTGACATCCTTTCTGAACCCACAACTTGCAACTGAGCCCACTGTGGTGAAATTCTCCATTTCTATTTGTAGCTTTCACAAAACACTAGTTTTCGTGTAGAATTATCAATCTGACCTTTTTCTAACATTTTAATTGAGGTATCTCTCAATGTCTATCTGTCCTGACGTCTTTCTTCCAAGGTGTCTCAGCCTCTGGGGCCAGGCGACTTTTGCTGTCCAAGTGTTTGAGTTCCTCCACCCATAATCCACTCCTGCAGGATGAGAGAGCGGCAGGTTACGCTGGATTTTGCGTCTGGTTTCTCAAGGAAAACCCAGACACCGCCCTAGGGAACAAGCTGAATCCTGAATTTGAGGACACCTGCAGATGTGAGGTGCAGAGAGCCGCAAGAATGAGAAGGCGGCCTGAGATGGCTCCATACGCAGGAGAGCAATTTCCTGCAGGTCAGGATACAGAAAGTGGAGGGCAAAGAGCACGGGGATATAGCGCCAAGCTCAAGGCTCCCAAAGAAGGCCCGAGAGTGGGGAGATCGGTGCCAGCAGGTGGGAAAGCTCCTGGGAGGAGATCTATCGGATCGAGGGAGTTGCAGCGGGCAGGCAGAGATCAGGCAGGCTGGAGAAGTCAGGGAGACTTCTTTGAGGAGGAAGAGGGTGTCTGGAGGCTCCTGGAGGCGGCGAGGCTCCAGGGCGCTGCCTCACCTGGGGCCCCGCCGCCGCGCTCTGGGCCGCCGTCTCGGCCCGCGCAGGCCGGGCACAGGTCGCCAGTACCACAAACCCGGAAGGGTCGCCGCGCGCGGCCTCCACCAGGGCCGCCTTCACAGACGTGGTGCCCAGGTCGATGCCGAGAGTGACAGACCGTGCAGCCATGACAGCGATTGAGTCTGGGGCCGGGGCGCCCCTTCCAGCACACTTCACCCGGGACAGAGGCGCCGAGGCGGGGCCTCGCCTGCCAATCTTTCCAGCCACGCTCAACACGACGAATTCTCGTCTTCCCATTGGTTGAGGGAGGCCGGGTCCCGCGCAGCCCGAGCGACGGGCCCCGGCTATAGGCGGAGACGCGGTGGAAGGCGGAACCTACAGGCCCCGCCCCGCAGGTCAGGGTTTGCTATGTGGCCCGAGGCTTCGGCCTTGCTCACCAAAGTACCAATACCCCGAGGCTCGCTGGGGGATACGAGAGCTTCTGTGACCCTAATAGTGTCTTAACCCTCCCACATATCCGAGCCCCCATGCCTGCCAAGTTGCCTGAGCCCCTCCGCTCCTCCCCAGCCCCAAACTGTCTCGCTGAGACGCAGGAAAACTACAGCTCCCAGGGTGCATCGCGCCGAGACCTGTACTCCGCGGATCAGGTGGCTCGAGTCAGGTGACTTCTGGTCCGCCCCACATTAAGTCAAGCCGTCCGGAGGAAGCTGGTACAGTCCGAAGGGGTTTCTGCGTCCCGTCTGGTCGGTCCCCTGAGCCTAGAGGACCTCAGGTGAGAGCCGACGCGGCTCCGAGAACCCCCCCGCCTCATTTCCCAGGCGGACCCCCTTGAGGCCTAGAGACTGGCACAGCAAGTCAGTTGGGCAGCCTGCCGCGCATCCAGCCTCCCTCAGCCGCGCCAGGGTTCCTTCCCCGGCCACTAGTCCTGGCCTCGAGGCACCGGACAGCCCCCGGGTTGAAGGGCTTGGGTGGTAGTGAGTGGAGGCAGGGGACACCGGGCTGCCGAGGTGGTGTGGGAGGCTCTCTTCCAGTGCAGGTTAGCGTCCCTTCCCCTCTTTCTGCTTAGTTGCTGCCTGAGTCTGGGTCGCAGAGTTTGCAGGTTGCTTGGCAGAGGGGAGACACTGAGAGGACCACGTCAGGAACTCCTTTTGGGGTGCTGAGCGCCGGGCTGGGCTACGGGGGAGTGGGCAGGACGAGACCCGTCCCCGCCCTCCGGGCCTTTCAAGATGGAGGAAGGAAGGACTACTGGGCCCTGCCTTTTTCAACAATGTTGAGGAAAATTACAACCTAGGCTTGTGAGAACCTGCTAAGTGCCCTAGGCAACAGTTGTATTTACTTTACATCATTGTTTCTCAACCTTTTTTTCTTACCAACCCCTTCCCCTTGAATTTTTTTTTTTTTTTTTTTTTTTTTTTGGTACGCGGGCCTCACTGTTGTGGCCTCTCCCGTTGCGGAGCACAGGCTCCGGACGCGCAGGCTCAGCGGCCATGGCTCACGGGCCCAGCCGCTCTGTGGCAGGTGGGATCTTCCCGGACCGGGGCACGAACCCGTATCCCCTGCATCGGCAGGCGGACTCTCAACCACTGCGCCACCAGGGAAGCCCCCCTTGAAATTTTAATACTGCTGATAAAAGGACCACAAATCGTGCTTAACGTGTCATTTCATTTAAGTCCTATGATTTAGTTTCCACTGTCCCTGTTTTCACTTTAGGAAATTGGAGCTTGAGGAGGTTAAGCAGCACCCCAGAGTCACACAGCTAATAAATGGGGAGCTCAGGTTCAAACCTATGCAGTCACTCTCCAGGGCACACATTCCTTGCCACTATCGGTTTTACTTCTCCAAGAGAAGAAGATCCAGGGAGTTCCAGGTTGTACAACAGGTGACAGGATTAACCGGATACCCGACCAAGTGGAGCCACCACAGGAAACCCCTGACCCCAGGTTGCCCCTGGGAGGGGATTGGGAGTGGGAGGCTTCTTGAAGCAGGTGGCATCTGAGTGAGGCCTAGACTATATTAATAGAACTTACACAGGAAGAGCAGCATGCCAGACAGAGCCCATTGTGGTGAAATTCTCCATTTCTATCTCGTAGCATTCACAAAACACTAGTTTTTGTGTATAATTATAATTTTTAATATTTTATTTATGCACGCATGCATGTATGCATGCTGTCTTAGATGCAGCACGCGGGATCTTTAGTTGCGGCATGCGGGCTCTCAGTTGCGGCATGCATGCGGAATCTAGTTACCCTGCCAGGGATCAGACCCGGGCCCCCTGCATTGGGAGTGCGCAGTCTTACCCACTGGACCACTAGGGAAGTCCCTGGGTATAATTTTAACCTGATCTTTTTCAAACATTGTAATCGACCGCATATCTCTCAAGTTCGTTATATCTGTCCTAATGTCTTTCCTCCAAGGCGTGTCAGCATCTGGGACCAGGGAACTGCTGCTGTCCAAGAATTTGAGTTCCTCAGTCTACATTCCAATCCTGTGGAATGAGAGAGCCGGTTAGGCCTGATTCTGCGCCTGAGTTCTCAAGGAAAACCCAGACTCTGCCCTGGGGAACAAACTGAATCCTGAGCTTGAGGACATCAAGTGTGAAAAGCAGAGAGTGGCAAGAATGAGAGGGGGGTCATTCCACATACACAGGAGAGCAATTTCCCACAGGTCAGGGTACAGAAAGCAGAGGGGCAGAGAGCACAGGGATACAGCGCCAAGGGCAAGGCCCCCAGAGGAGGCCAGAGAGTGGGGAGATGGGTGCCGGCAGGTGGGAAAGCTCCTGAGATAAGACCCAATGATCGGGGGAGCTGCAGCAGGCAGAGAGGCCCCTGGAGGAGAGGGAGGGGCAGTGGAGGTCAGGCAGGCTGAAGCAGTCAGGGAGACCTTTTCGAGGAAGGGGAGTATCAGGAGGGTTCTTGAAGCCTTTTGGGGGAACTGAAACCAGAGCGGGGGCAGGGATGTTTCCACACCGACCTCTCATGGCTCTCCAACAGTCTGCAGGAATCCCCAGAGGCTGTCACAGGTGGCGGGCCAGAGCACAGTATACTGAAGCATTATGTGGAAGCCAAGTTACAGATATTTACGCTCACCTGCCCCATCTTGACCCTTGGCTCACCTGTTGTGCGTGGGGGTTATGGGTACGCAGCAACCCATCTCCTTCACTTAATAAATGAGCTGCTACGGGGCTGATCTGGGGCTTGTCCCACACTGGGTCCCCTTTGTGAATGATCCCTGCCGGTCCCAGAGAAGTGACACTTGTCAAACAAAAAAGTCCTAATCAAGGGTTGGTTGGTGGCATTAACCCATAGACGCTTATCCCAGGACAGGAAATGAAGTTAATTTCCTTAAGGTTTATAGGTTCACAAAGTCAAATATCTGACCACAGTTTTAATATCTTCTGGAAAAAAGAACCCCCAGCCAATAAGGCTGCATTCTTTCTTTCTGTTTACTAGGTTGCACAAAGCAGTTGAAGAGGGAAAAATTCAGCATTTGTCCACTTCCTCAGGGTGGGACCTTACACAACCCACTTACGCCTCTCCGAGCCCATTTCCCCACATGTCAAAGAAAGATAAGTCCTCCCTGGCGTCCCCTTCTCCAAGCTGGTGATACAAAGCCCATTGAAGTCACAGGTGTGAAGTGAAAGTCCTTTATGAACTGTCCGTGCCATGGTTCCAGGTGGCTTATTGTCCACTTGTTGCTAAGCTGATCCAACTTTAACCTGAACTTCTCTTGCTGTTTGTTTTTCTTCCTAGTTCATTGAAATCGAGGAACATGATAAGGAGGTGGCTGGTTGTTTTTATCCTTTTTCCCCTGAAGCTCATAGAGAAATGTGGTAAGTTTAGAAATGGATAAAGAGGGAAATGGAGTAAGTAGCCTGACTTGTTTGCTGCCAAAAGTTCAGGACCATCCAGATTGCATGTGTCTGCCTGCCCCTTGGCTAGGTGGGCACCCAGTGATTGGAGCAGACTGAGGTCTGGAGTCCAGGAGTTTTACAGGGAGCCAGATGGTTCCACAGATAATTAGCCTTCTGCCCTGGGGTCCCTATTCCCTTTTCTGTATCACCAACATCAAACTATGGAGCTCTGAAAATCTGGGATAATATCTGTAGAGAAGAGCTTGTGTTCCCACCCTGTGGACCTCACAGAGGGAGTTATGGGTCCTGGGAGATGCTGCAGAAGCAGGTGAGGTGGCCACCTTGTTGCACCTGGTTCTGCCAAGCGGTAGACACCTGAGGAGCCTGCCTGGCATCGCCTGGTATGATAAGAAAGCTCTTCCCTTAGACAGGGACCGAGGAACCAGGGTGAAGCAGGGCTAGGGGCCTCACAGAATTCAGGCTGGTTGTCGAAAAACACGTCAGAGTTTGTGCATCCTTGTGAGGCTTGACTTTCAGAGCAGGGCCCTTAGAGGCCTGTATCATTCCATCGATTCTCCACTGCCCAAACATTGCTGAAATTCCTTCCATGAAAAGCTGTGTAGAGCCTCCAAGGACACCAGGCCCATTATTTTGATCATCTGGCTGTTGTCAAAAATCAAATACATCGGGCTTCCCTGGTGGCGCAGTGGTTGAGAGTCCGCCTGCCGATGCAGGGGACACAGGTTCGTGCCCCGGTCTGGGAAGATCCCACGCGGAGTGGTTGGGCCCGTGAGCCATGGCCGCTGGGCCTGCGCGTCCGGAGCCTGTGCTCCGCAACGGGAGAGGCCACAACAGTGAGAGGCCCGCGTATCACACACACACAAAAAAAAACCTGAAAAAAAAAAATCAAATACATCTTGGGAATTCCCTGGCAGTCCAGTGGTTAGGACTCGGTGCTTTCACTGCCAAGGGCCTGGGTTCAACCCCTGGTCAGGGAACTAAGATCCCACAAGCCTTGCAGCGCAGCCAAAAACAAATCAAATACATCTTAAAACCCCAACTAGAGTTTCCAAATTAACCTTACACAAGCTGTGCAAACCCTTGCCAAAGCTTCCCGAGAGCCACACGCAGTGGGTGCACTGCTCCAATTATTTGGCCTCTTGAGTCTCTGAGAAAACACAGGTCATCTGATCAGCTCTTCCAGGTTTGTTAAACAATCAGTCATGTCACCTTGTAGTCACACCTTGTGGGTAAGCAATTTCCGAGAAAGAAGAGGTTTCTTCCAAGAAAGAAAGAACATCATGGAGTCCGGTGTTCTTCCATATGAATGCCAGAGCCCCACTCCGGACCTGCCGGATCATATTGTCTGGGACTAAGGCCCAAAAGTGTGTACATGAGCCTTGGCCCGCTTTAAGTAAAGCTCCATTAGTCATGCTAATGCATTGCCCTAGGAAAGAAGAACAAATCCAGCTGCCACCACTCGATTATACAGAGGGCTGACTTAGGCCCAGAGAGGGTAGAAGTCTCTCCCAAACTTGTCTCTGCTTTCGGGAGTGGTAATAGAGGACCAATGATGAGATCGTTTGCCTTCAGAGTTTTTTGCCCCTGACTTCTTTGGGTGGAATCTTGAGGTGCTGCCACCTAGTGGCAAGGACCTGAGCTGGACCAGGCTGGCCTAGGTTTAAATCTTGCCTTTACCGTTTCTGAGCTGTGTGAGCAGGACACTTGCCCTCATGGGATTCTCCACTTTCTTCTATCCGAAATAGGGATCACGTTGCCCGTCTCTCACTGTTATAGTAATTAGAGAATGGGAGTTCACAGTACAGCAGAGTGGCTGGCGTGCGGTGGGAGGCATAGTGGAAGATGTGCCAATAAGGATTAGTTTTTAAAATGCAAAGACTCTCCTTGGGGAAACCTTCAGGTAGTCTCACCAAGACTCATTTGGTTATTCGGATGTGGTGTCCAGAGACTCCTGCCCTGGGGCAAACTTTAAAACATGCTTTCCCAGGATATGATATGATGCCAGCTTCCTAACTGCCTCCCATCTTGGGCTAAAAAATGTCCTGCAGGGTTTACATGATGATAAGAATAGTCACCAGCAATTGTTTCGCACTCAGGCTGTGTGGAAATTGCATCACAGGCGTCACCACGCTTTATCTTCACAGTGCCCCTGGGAGGGAGGGAGTGCTGTGCTCTCCATTTCGCAGGTGAGGAAATGGAGGCCCAGTGAGGTTAAGTACCTTACTCTGGGTCACACAGCGAGGAAGTGACAGAACCAGGAGGGAACTGTGTGGCCCAGAGCCCAGTCTCTCAGCTGCTGAGCGCTGCCATCTTCCTTGGGGCTAAGTGAGGGGAAGTGGTTGAACCCTGACCCGGTTCTCTGAGAGCTCACAACCTCCTCTTTTAAAATGCAAAGTCAGGAAGAGTTAAGGCCATGCGTCGGATCTCCCACTCACCCTGACCACAGTCCCAGCAGAGCCCCAGGGACCCAGAATGTGGGTGGCTACCTGGCATCACTTTCAGTATCCCTGTCCTGGGCAGGGTCTTGCTTATCTGATGTCCTCAGGCTCTAGGTAGAAAGTAACAGCGGGGACCTTTAAGTGCTCCTACCTCAGCTGTGCAGCCCAGAACAGAGCCTCGGGCTGCTATGAGCGGGGTGAGTGTGAACAAGGAGGGGCAGAGCTGCCTGCAGGCCCCAAGGATACACCTAAGGAGGGGGTGGTGGGCGGGGACCATCCTACTCTGCGCTGAACAGCTTGGCCTCCCAAGGGCCAGGGTGGGGACTGCAACGGACTGTGGGAATCAGCTTGGAGACTTGCAGGCACGGGCCAGAGCCTGCATCTGCATCCACCTGCAGGCCAGCCTGGACAAGGCGGCTCAGGTAGGGTCTGAGAGGTCCTGGGTCACAGAGCCAGGCCCCGGCGTGCAAGTTTCAGGCTGGCAGGTTCCCTTGGAGGAGATGAGGTTACTCTCCGCACCCCCCTCCCCTCCCCCGCTCCCGCCGAGGTGTCCGGACAGAGGAAGAGAAACTACTAGGTAGGAGGACTGAGAAGGGGCTCAGACAGTGGAGGTTGAATTAGGGAACTTTTAAGTTTCCTTCCAACCTGAGCATCTAAAATTTCAGGTCTTCGTCTCTGCCTTTGAGGGGTCTGGGGAGACCTGGAGGGAGAGGGAGACCTGGGCCCCACCTGTAGCCAGTACCCACACAAGGACCATCTTCATCAAACTGAGCACCTGCTTTCCCCTGTGGACCCCCCCCACCCCCGTTCCCAGCCCAGTCTAGATTCACGATCACACCTTAGGCTGCGAAGGCCCTCAGGCGAGGGAGGTGAAGTAGATGCGTGCCTGGGGCATTGAGAACACCTGGGGCGCAGGGGCCGCCCAGAGAACACAGGAAGAGGTCAGAGAGAAGCTAACTCACTCCTGGTCTGTGGCCAAGTTGCCCTGGAGTGTTTGGCTTCCCAAACCTGCTTCCTCCCTCACCCCCAGAGGCCTATCTGTTTACCTCTTGAGTTAGCATCTTAATGCCAAGAAGAAATCTCCCATAGTGAAACTGTTTACTGTTCACCAGTCTCTCCCGTGTCCCCAGCAGAGTCAGCCTCTGGAAGGGGATCAATGAATGGGGTGAGCTGGGTTTGTACAGGAGCCCAAAGGCAGTTCTTTAGAAACAGGTAAGCTGGCCCCCAGGTGTCTCTCTGAGACTACAGGAAGGGACAGGACTGGTTCTGCAGGGCCAGCTTAGCTCATGAACAGAGGAAACCATTGTGCTTTCCATCTGAAGAGGTGGTTTAAGCCCACGTGTTCCAGTCCCAGATTGTGGCTTGATTTCCTTTGGGCCAGTTGGGCCAAAAACTGGGACCAGTTTTTGGGCTCCATGGTTTCTATTTCTGGGTGACTCCTACAGACCCTCAGAGCTCATCGGTGGGAGAGGAAGAAGCTATAGCATCTCAGGCCTGTGTCTCCCTCTGTTTCTGGCAGCAGAAGGGGAAAGAGCATAACGACATTTCCAGTCCCATCACTTACTTAGCCCCTCAGAATCTCAGAGTCTCTGCCTAGGGGATAGAGGTGGTTATAAATCAGACTTCGCAAGTTCAAGTGTCAGGGTCCCTCCTCCCAGCGTCTCAGTGGGCCTGAGTTCTCTGACCTCATGACTCATGCCTCTGATTTGGGTCGTTCCAGAGTCCACGGTCAACTTCTCTGTTCCTCCCACCGTGAAGCTGGAAAATGGAAGCTCCACCAACGTCAGCATCTCCCTCCCGTAAGTTCCCAGGCCCAGCTTTGTCCTCAGCCCAGCTCGTTTGCCCCACAGCTGGGTCAGGGCTGACCCCCAGCTCAGTCTGTTCATATTTTAAGTGTGATGCCCTTGCCTCTTCACTTTAAGACAAGCCAGGGAAAGAAAGGCAGCGGCCCTAGGCTGCAGACCGAGGTCCCAAAGTCTCTCTCTCCCCAACCGCTGAATCCTTGCCTCCAGTGGGAAGAGGATGACACGTGAGCCTTTTCCCCAGGTGAGAAGGGTCCTTGAGTGACCAGCAGTTGATGCCAGACTTCCAAGTGGTCCTCTCCAAGGTTCGAAATATTTGAAGAGAGCCCTGAAGGTTGGGGGCAAGGAGCTAAGTTGCTTGGCAGTGCTTCTGAGATCACATCCAACTGCATAGGGTGGATCCCACTGTGCAGCGCTCCTGCTGAGGCTCATCTGAGAGGCTCTCTAGCTGCCCTCTGCTGGTTCCCGCACGAGGGTGCCGACCTAGTCCAGACCGTGCCAGAGAGTCTACCTCCTCTGTATCCTTCCCTGCTTTGCCCAACTCTTGCCTCCCAGCCATGAGAATTCCCCAAGATGAAGATCTGGAATCCTGTTATTTTTTTCTCTTTACCCTTCTCCCTTTTCCTCACCTCTCCTGGGATGTCTGATCTCAAACCAAAGCTTTGGGACCAAGGCTCCCTAACGACCCGCATTCCATCCCCAGATCCCTGCCATTTCTGCACATCGACACCTTGTAAATCTGACACATCACCCCCTCAGCACAACTCTCCCCTCTGCAGAATCCTTAAGCGGCTTTCCACCACCTTCCAAATTAACTCCAGGCCTCTAAGCCCAGACTTGAGGTCCCTATGGGCTGCTCCCACTCAGACATATCTCACTGCTCTCTGGGGATGCTGCTCCCTGCCACCTGACCCTTCTCAGAAGCCTTTCCCACCAGAGCAGATGCCACGGTCCTGTCGGCCTCTGGACACCTCATGTGGCACTCACAGCCAGTTTCCCACCTTCTCATGTTCTCACTGGCCACAGGGACCCCACCTCTCAACTCCCTAGGGCCAAGCACATAGCAGTGCCTCACCCTAATTGCTTGAGAAATGACAGGCCTGCTGTGAAATCCAGAGGGCTGGTTGAGATCTCACGGAGTACAACTTCTCAGCAGTAACCAGACTCTTGTCCTCCACAGGCGTCCTTTAAATGCAACCTTGGTGATCACTTTTGAAATTACATTTCGTTCAAAAAACGTTACTATCCTTCAGCTCCCTGATGAAGTAAGTAATGAATCATAACTGATGGGCAGAAAACTACTGGTTAACAAAACACATTTTAACTAAGTGCTTGTGTAAATAGGCCACATTGTTTTTATACCGTGGGCTGCCCCTGTCCTATTATTCTAGAAATCTCAGATTTGGGCTTTGTTAGTCTCTTTGAGGATGGACGTTTTATGCTATGTAGATGGAATTAGGAAAGTGATGGTAAGAAATCTGAGGCAGAAATGGTTCTGAGAATGTAGAAGAAATTCTTAAGATGGTTTTTTAAGACATTGCTGCCCAAAGAGCATCCACGGACTAGGAGCATTGTCTCTGCTTTAAAATCTTTTATTTTCTTTATAATTGAAATATAGCTGATTTACAATGTTATATTAGTTTCAGGTGTACAGCAAAGTGATTCAGTTATACATACACATATGTATATATATTTTTTATGTATATATTCTTTTCCAGATTCTTTTCCCTTATAGGTTATTACAAAATATTGAATGTAATTCCCTGTGTTACACAGTAGGTCTTTGTTGGTTATCTATTTTATATATAGTAGTGTGTATACGTTAATCCCAAACTCCTAATTTATCCCTCCCCGCTAAAACTTTTTAGAAATGCCCTATCCCAGACCTACTGATTAAAAATCTGCATATAAGCAAGATTCCCCAGATGATTTGGGTCCACACTAAAGTTTGCAAAGCACTGTTCTGAGATCCCATTGGATGAGTGTTATTTCCAAAAACCAGTGCCAGAGGCTGTCTGATATAATAGTGATGACTATTTATAGTCTTTATACATTTATCTGTTAATACATACCCTGCTTCCACCTTACCAAGGTTTTGAGCCAATTACCAATCAACTTGATTTTAAAACAAATTAGTAGGGGGAAAAAAGAAACCAGACAAGATGAACACAGGGATGAAATTGATAGCCGTGAGGCTCAGCATGAGGCCCTGTGTGGTCGAGAAATGAGCTGCAAATCAGCTCTGAGCCCCCTAGCAAGCAAACAGTATTGACTCATGATCAGATAAAGAGCATCTACCTAAAGGACCTGAGTGAGAGGGGAGTCTCATCTCATAGGGCCATTTCCCACAACTTCCCCCTCCTGCCCCGGGATATGAGGCCTGCTGCAGGGTAAGAAAAGCCGTTGGTTCTAAGAGCAGGTTGTGGTACTTAGCCCTCAGAGGTCTGGCTTGATCCACAGATCAAATTTAGACTCTGAGGAATGGACACTGATCACTTAGTTTAAGGGTCAAACATCTAAGGGAAAGATTAATCTTTTAAAAATAAGTGAAAGTCAAGCATAACATTAAGCCAAAAAAAAAAAAAAAAAGCCTGGACTTCCAATTGGAAATTAACTGATACAAGGCAGAATGAAATCATAACAATTGCTTTTAATCTTTTTTATTAATTTTTATTTTTGGCTGCGTTGGGTCTTCGTTGCTGCACATGGGCTTGCTCTAGTTGTGTCGACGGGCTTCTCATTGTGGTGGCTTCTCTTGTTGCAGAGCACGGGTTCTAGGTGTGCACCCTTCAGTAGTTGTGGCACGTGGGCTCAGCAGTTGTGGCTCACGGGCTCTAGAGCGCAGGCTCAGTAGTTGTGGCGCATGGGCTTAGTTGCTCCGTGGCATGTGGGATCTTCCCGGACCGGGGCTCGAACCCGTGTCCCCTGCATTGGCAGGCGGATTCCTAACCACTGTGCCACCAGGGAAGTCCTGCTTTTCATTTTTTTAATCAATAAACTTTATCTTTTAGAGCAGTTTTAGGTCCACAGCAAAATTTATTGCTATCTTTTTTCTGAGTGCTTTCTTTCTATGTGCCAGCTGCAACCCTACTTGCTACTTGCTACTGCAAGTAGCACCCAGAAAAAAGATAGCATACCATACCAATTGGAAGATTTTCCTCTTACCTAGTTCTAGAAGGTACCTGGTGGCCACTTAGAAATATGCAAACAACAGTTGCCAGGAAAATCTGCTAAAAATAAGAACAAATGAGGATGGGAAAGTAAAAGAGCCGAGAGTTGTACGTGTCATGAAGATGTAGCTCACGAGACATTGGCCACGAATTGGATCCCAGGCTTTGCAGCAGCCACTTACACCATTTCAATTGTCCTGCCAAAGCCCCCTGATTTCTGGGGATAAGAGCAGAAAGACAGTGTTCAAGGGTCCCTGAAGAAGCCACTGCAATCCAGTGAGCCACATCCTCACAGTGCCCACAACATGGGTGGAAGGCGGGCCCTGAAGCATCATCCAGGGAACAAAGAGATGGGGGCAGGGGGACAGTGTGGTTCAGTAAAGGTATCATCCCACTCCCTGCCACACTCGGGACTTGAGAGCATCAGGAAGCATGACTGGGAGGTCAGAAGTTGCAGGTAGTCCTCCAAGTACTGTTTCTTGGAGCAGAGCTTTCGATGAATATTGGGCAGAAATGCGGGTAAGGATGTGCTCCCTGCCGGGCGTCTGGTGTGTGCACCTCTTCTGTTTCGTCGCCTGGCAGCCAGGCTGGGCATGGGGCAGACATCCCTCTGTGGATCTGGAAAGAGCCGTCCGCAGTAACGGAAGTAGAGGTAATAGCGGTCATCGTAGGGTAGTAGTGATGGTAAACACTTCACAGCTTGCTGCGTGTCAGGCTCGGTGCCGTAAGCTTTATGGACGTTATGTCGTTCAGAGCAACCCTGTAAGGTAGACGCTTGCGTTATCCCCTTTTACAGATAAGCAAACCGAGATCAGAGCTCAAATAACTTGCCGGAGATAGAATGGCTAGTGAGATGAAGAGGGCCCTCCCACCATCTCTCAGAGATAAGCCAGGGGAGGGCCTGAGGGCAGGGCCCTCCTGCTCAGAAAGTCTGACACTGATGTATGGGGGTTCCAGCTGGCTGATTAGTCCAACATTTCTCCCTCCTGTTAGGAAGCTCCTAGAAGGCAGGGGCTGTGTGTGACCTGTCCCTCCATTCCCTAGTGCATGGCCTGGAGCTGGGGTCCCAATAACTATGGGGCGCTGGACCTGATTCAGTTTTCCTAACAGGTTGTGGTCCCTCCCGGCGTGACAGATTCCTCTTTTCAAGTGACGTCCCAAAATGTTGGACAAGTTACCACTTACCTGCACGGAAATCACTCCAACCAGACCAGGTAGGCTGGCCTCCGCCCGTGTGGGCCCTAAAAAGGGGGATGGTGCTGGCACGTGGGGTTTCCTCCAGAAGCCCAGCCCCAGCTCATCCCGGTCCCCACATTCTCTCCAGCCCAAGGATACGCTTCTCCGTGATCCACAGCAGTGTCGTCAGCATCATAAACCAGGTGATCGGCTGGATCTACTTTGTGGCCTGGTCCATCTCCTTCTACCCGCAGGTGATCACCAACTGGAGGCGGAAAAGGTAACCCACGGGGCTTCACGTGCAGCTTCACCTGGGGCCGGTAGGATGGGCGTTCCAACGAGCCTGTGGGCAGCCTGGGTTCTGACTTACCCCTCTGCTCTTCTTTCTTCCTGTCCTTTCTTAAAAGTGGCCTGATGTGAAAGTTCTAAGCGCCTATGTAGGACTTGCAGTGCTGGGCATTTGGTCTCTTGTGCAATTCAGCCCCTCCCTGCGAAAGCAACAAAATGGGGCTTCTCAGTGGAAGTGGAGAAGGGGCTGGGTGGGAGGAGCCCACCTGAATCTGCCGGGCTCCTGGTCCACAGAGCCCTGGAGGAATTAGTGTCAAGTTGTGCCCCAATGCAGGAGTTGGATCCTTCAGCCTCAGAGACGAAAGCCGGCCCACCTTGATTTTAAAGACAAGGGCCCAGGCGTCATGCACCAAGGACACCTAGGCCACCAAGGAACGTGGGCCTCTGAGGGGCTGCTGAGCTGGGAACCGGGGAGGGAGGCGCTTCCTCTCTGCAGGAAGCCTCCAGACAATCCCAGGAGGGTGGGGTTCGGTGGCATTGGGGGTGGCATGGAAAGGGACCTGAGGACTGTGCTCTCCTTGAGGGAGCCAGGCCCTCCTTCCTGTGTGCTGGGAGCTCTGTCCCCTCCAGCCCCCGGCGGCCCCCAGTCTCACCCCCTGCTCTGCTTTGTCTCCCCGTCCCCCCGCCCCCCTCCTCAGTGTCGTGGGTCTGAGCTTTGACTTTGTGGCCCTGAACCTGATGGGCTTCGTGGCCTACAGCATGTTCAACATCGGCCTCCTCTGGGTTCCCTCCATCAAGGTACGGCCCTGCTCGCCCCCACAGCCCAGTCCAAGCTGTCCGGTGATCTGGCCACCCCTCACCCCCCAGCTTCTCCCCACTCCCAAACAGGAGCAGTTTCTCCTCAAATACCCCAATGGCGTGAACCCCGTGGACAGTAATGACGTCTTCTTCAGCCTGCATGCGGTCGCCCTCACCCTGGTTATCACGGTGCAGTGCTTCCTGTACGAGGTGAGCAGTAACCCTGGCACCTGCCGCAGCCTGCGCTGCCCAGGCCAACACCCGGTGGCACCTGCTGCCCATACCTGCCGTTTTACAGGAGACATGGAAACCCCCAGAAGGGAAATGTGTCCGTTCACTCACATCTGCTGGCCTATTATCCAGACCCCACGCTGGGCACAGGGAACACCCCGTAAGCCCAAGTCCTCAGGCCGCCCCAGGTTTGGGGTGAGGGACACAGAGGGAGGTAGTGATGGCCCAGCAGGCTGAGAGCTGAGCGGGCAGGGAGAGCACAGGTAGCTCGTGGGCCCCACGACTCAGCCAGGGAGGAGGGGGAAAGAGGGCACTGAGTTGCGGTCTGAGGGATGAGTGACGTTCCCATGGCGGTGGGGCACCCCAGCCGGCGGACAGGACTGTGAAGGCCAGGGAGCAGCGAGAGGGACCGTGAGCAGATGGGGTGGCCAGGGTGGCCCTGGGGGGCTCTGGGGGCCGGGCTGAGGAGCCCGGGCACAGCTGTGCTGCTGGAGGGCCGCCTGCTGTCTCAGCAGGAGGACGTCGTGAGTTGGTGCGTGTTCAGGGCATCGCTGATGCTACTGTTTCCTTTCCCGTCCCTGTGGGTGCACCACTTCCCTTGGGGAGTTCTCTTCCCACACACAAGGCCGGCCAGAGCTGCTTGGCCCCCACCTTCATGAATCTTCTAGGTTTTCTTACCCTTTGCTGAGAAGGTTAGATGAGGGAGCCTTGCTTTTGGGAAAGAGATTCCAGAGCCAATCAGGCTCCCTCGGGTCGTGGAAGGAGCCTGGGCCGAGATGAGGTGCCAGGCGTCCAGCGTGATGGGGGCCATGTCCCCAGCACCCTTCACTCCTGGTGGGCTCTGAGAGGGACTCGGCTCTACAACATGGGAACAGGAAGCAGATGGGCTCTTCAAGTCCCAGAGGATGGAACCAGAGACCCTGATGGTGACAAGGTGCAGTTGGTGCTGGGCTCTCTGCACCCCACCCATCCCTTCCCCTTCCCTGTCTCGTCCTCAGCGAGGCAACCAGCGGGTGTCCTGGCTGGCCATCAGCTTCCTCGTGCTCTCCTGGCTCTTCACACTCATCACCCTGATCACAGCCGCGGTCAGGGCCACCACGTGGCTGCAGTTTCTCTTCTGCTTCTCCTACATCAAGCTGGCAGTGACGCTGGTCAAGTATTTTCCACAGGTACCTCCAGGGTCTGGCCGTTAGCGTGATAGGGATGAGACACAGACCCTGGACCCTGCTCCCTTGGGGCAGCTTCTGGCCGGGGTGAAATGTGGATGGAAAACTACAGGGAGGAGGCTGGCAAGCCCAGCCGGAGTGGGGCCTCACAGAAAACCGGCTGTGACCAGTACTTGCTCTTCCCAGGGGCCAGGAATCCCACGGGGAAGTCAGTGGCCGTTTCTCTGACTCATGCTCAGCTCTGAGAGTCAAGGGTTGTGCAGGTCACTCCCATCTCTCTCCAGCCCCACCTTTCTGATGACTTCACCTTTGCCCCCCACCCTACCACCGCCACCCATTACCAACAACTGATGACCCTGACGAGCCACAGCAGGGTACCAGGAAGATGAGGTGGGAGGGGGGAACCCACCACCATTCAGGGTCCTCGTTGTGAGCCCTCAGCACCCCCCCTCGAGTACTCAAACAGTCCTATTCAGAGCTGGGTCAGACACAGCTTAAGAGTCAAACATAGCTTGCCCCACAGGCGGAACGGCCCGAGAGAGGGTCAGGTGTAGAAGAACTGCCAACTGCAGGCTGAATCTAGGCCCTCGCGTTTAACTCGCCTTCCCAGTACAGGGAACCTTGTGTTCCATGGGCCCAGGAAGGAGAGCATTTTGGCCAGAGTCAGGGCCAGTACCCTGGAGGGCATGGAAACAGAGCCATCCACTTAAGGGTGAGCAGGACTCAGGTCTGTGGACAAGAGAGAAGGGGCTCTCCAGGCCGGGGCAGCCTGCACAAAGGCACAGGCAGAGAAGACCTTGCCCGCGGAGCACTGTGAAGCCAGGAAGGCGGGGCCAGGTCCCAGGGTGCTTGGGAAGGCAGCTTCAGAGTCGGGGGAAGGCTTTGGGGGAAGTGGGGCCTCAGTCCCTGAGCATGGGAAGGCTTGTACCCGGGAAACCTGGGAGGCAGGAGCCCCAGTTAGAGATGTTTGGAACCGTCCAGGACTGGAGAGGTGGGAGAGGGCAAAGGAGGGGAACTGACAGGTGGCTAACTGGGAGAAGACCACTGCAGAGGCCAAGCCGTCCCCCCGGGTGGTGGGAAGGCAGGTCAACAGTCAGAGAAGCCCAGAGGGCACTGGCAGCTGGAAGAGGGGTGATGTGCGAGCGGGCTGGACCTGGGAAGCCCGAGGTGGAGGCCCTAGAGCCCAACCAGGGCTGAGGAGGGAGTTAAGTCCACTCTGCAGACGGGGAGACTGAGGCTGGGAAAACTCAAGTAACTCTCCCAGGGTAACATAGCTCCTCCGATGGTGGAGCTGGGATTCCAGACCAGGCCATCGGACTCCCAGGCCATGTTCATAAGCACGACATGAATTCAGTCCAGGCTGAGTTTGGGGCGATTCTCCATTCGAAGGTGAGTAGAAAAATCAGAGTTGCTGGAAAGCCAGGATAGGGAGGGCTGAAGACGATGGAGAGGCAGCAGCTCCCCACCCCTGTGCCGGAGTTTGGGGGGCGCGTGGGGAGGAGGAGGGGGGCTCTGTTTGCTGAGCACGCAGATGAGACCCCAGGACCCGCCCAAACCGTGCCCAAAGGTCACTGTGTTTGGAGCTGAGGTCCAAGCGCGTGAGTGGGAGGAATGTGAGCCGCTCTTGTTTGGAGCGCGGTCACGAGGTGCAGGAGGCCGCCACTGAGCCCCCTCACCGCCCTCCATCTGTCTGGCCCAGGCCTACTTGAACTTTTACTACCAAAGCACCGAGGGCTGGAGCATTGGCAACGTGCTTCTGGACTTCACTGGGGGCAGCTTCAGCCTCCTGCAGATGTTCCTCCAGTCCTACAACAACGGTGAGTCAGCCGGCAGGCCCGCCCACTTGGCGGGCTAGAGGCACAGGGCGGGGCCAGGCTTCCTGGAAACCACCCCTCCCCCACTCGGGGAATCCTAGCCAGTCCCAGCCCCCAAGGTGAGGCTCACCTCGGAGCTTTGGCAGCTAAAGGACTTGTGGTTTCCTGGGCAGATGAGCACCCCCGCGCCCCCCCCCCCCGCCCCGCAGCCCCACGTGCTCCAGCTGCTTCAGGAGCTGCCAACCTAAATCCCAAACCAATCCCATCCCTTCTGGCTGCTAACAGACCAGTGGACGCTGATCTTTGGAGACCCAACCAAGTTTGGCCTCGGCATCTTCTCCATCTTCTTCGATGTTGTCTTCTTCATCCAGCATTTCTGCTTGTACAGAAAGAAACCAGGGTATGACCAGCTGAACTAGCTCCCAGGGACCCAGCAGAAACAGCCCAAGCCCTGGGCCCTGGTGGGCAAGTTGCCACCAGGAAGGCTGAAGAAGCCGTCTGGAGTGCCGGGCTGGCTCCATGTGGAGAAGCACTCTCTTCCTCAGGGCCAAACTCCTTAAACTTGAACCAGCCTGGCTTCGTCCAGGACTCTTCCAGGCCGGGGAGGAACCTACCTCTGGGATAGGCACGTGACTGTGTGCCAAGATGAACGGCCAGACCACTGGCGGCCCCTCCCAGACTCCCCAGAGGTCTCAGCCCCTCCCAGGCCTTGCTGGCCAGGCATCTGGCCCTCCTGCGTCTTGATGCTGCATCTCTGTTTTCTTCAAGGCTTCAGGCAGCACACAGGGCTTCTGGCAGCCGTCCCAGGCAGGATTGAGCACCGGGCTTGGAGCCAAAGGCCTGGCCCCAAGCAACCAGCGTTTCTGGGAGCAGCTTGAAGGACTGACCTTGCAGCTGGGAGAGCCAAGGGTGCTTTGCTGCCACTGCTGTGTTCAGAGGCCAGGCAGCCAGGTGTCAGGACCAGTAGACCCGAGGTGCTGGTGCTGGTGGCAGGGGGGCTCGGACTTTGGGGTTAGGCCTTGGGGTGCCTCCTCTGAAGGCTGCATTCTCTGAGCACTCACCGTCCTGACACTCATTCTACATAAATCCACTTCCACGACTGCAATCACAGGTGGCCCAGGCCAGGCTCTGGTAAAGAAACAGTGTTTCTGAGCCTTGAGGTACCCAACAGATTGGTTCAGAACCGGGCTCACATCCAGTACTCTCTGGATCCTTATCACACTTAACGAGCCTTTTGGATTTTTCAGAGGGATGTTTTGGAAGTGAGTGGCTTACTTTCTTCTGCTGCTGCCTGTTTCCACTTACCCAGTCAGGCCCCAAGCCCCTCCAACTGCTCCTTACCCTGAGTGTGGAGTACAGGACACCCACACACACCAGTCTGTGCCTTAGACGCCTGTTAGACTTGCCAGGTGGTGAAAACAGCTCCCCTGTTGGGGAGGACAGGCCCCCTTCCCTCCCCAGACCCCTACCTGAGACTCACCAATTTGTGGCTGTTCAGGAGCCTCAGATAAGGACTTAAAGACCACCTCACACAATCCTTATGGGCCCAACCTGATCCCAAAGCCCCTCCTTTCCCACTCCAAGCAGTTGTCCTTCCTTTGGAGGAGGGGAGGGGAGGGGAGGGTCCCAGGACGTGCCTTGTACCTGCCATGAGCTTGTCAGTCCACTCTCATAGTTGTTAACCACGAGATCCACATGAGGGGCTTCTGTCCTTAATTAAACCTGATTGATTCCCTCTGCACACTGAGCATTTGCCAGATGCAGGAGGCAGGGGTGTTGGCTTCAGAACCAAGTCCTTGGGGCTTAGGGAGACAGCCTCAGTCACTCGTGTAAGGAAATGCGTGGGATTTCGAAGTTCACTGATTCCAAGGTGACTGCATGCCGACCCGGCATTTCATCAGGGGAGCTCTGTTGGGTGGTACAAGATGCCTACCTGCTCAGGGCCAGGTGGGTCCCACAGGGACCCTGTCTGCATTACCAAGGGCGTAGCACTCAGGCTGTGGTGGTGAGCACGGGTTGGATGAGGTCTTTAAGGGCACGTGGGGGAAGGGTGGGGGAGGAAGTCTTCCAGATCCTCTAGCCAGGTATAAGTATCAAAGAACTTAGGATCTTGTTTCCCTAAAGCAGAAACTGCAGCTTGACCAAGCCCACACGCCTGTGTTACTTGGGCTACCCAGTCTGTGATTGGGTACCACACTTTAAAGGTGGGAGATTGCAAAAATCTGACTTGGCAGTGCTAGGTGGGTGGGTCCACGAGTGGCAACAATTACCAGAGCTGGTAATGCAGCCAGTGCTGGGCCAAGCAAAGGCCTCAGCGCTCCCCAGCATCTCCTCAGGTCACAGCCCCTGGAAACATTTGGGGCTGCATCCCTGGCTGTGCTAAACTGAATGCTCTTAAGAGTCTTAGGGGGTGGATGTTGTCCCTTGTTGTCCATGAGGTCCCTCCCCAATAGGAGCTGAGGCTAGGTTACGCGAGGGAAGTTGGGGGTTCCTGGCCCAGTTCCAGTGAAGGTACTCCCAGACATTCCCACGCGGGCGGCCCTGGGCAAGCCCAGCATCAGCGGCCTTGGGGATAGTTGGGCTTTGTCCAGAGCAGCAGGGGCCAAGTCAGCCAGCCTTACAACCAAAGCTCTCTCACAATTCACCCCCAAATACCCCTACCTCGTGCCTCAGCAAAAGCCTCTGATGAATGAATTCCAGCACTGTTTATTGGGCACAAGACGTGGGGTGGCTTCCTACTGCCCTCTTTCCACAGTAACCAAAGCAAGGCTGGTTCCCTTGCTAAGAGTGATTCCCAGATGTGCATTAGCCGAATTCGAAAGTTGAACTGACATCTTCAAAGAGTACGATAAAAACACTTTGTATCAAAGTTGTGATTAAAAAAAATACAAACGTTAAACCCAAAGGCATAGAGGAAAATGGCAATCCTGAGAACTGCCCTGAAATGTCAGCCTCAAGCCTCATCTGAATCCTGTACGCAGGTGAACCCGGGGGAGGCCCGCACCCCTTGGGGGACGGGAGTGCAACGGGGTGAGCTGTGAGCCTGCCTGGCTTCCATCCGGACAAACCTTCATAGCGTCTCTGGCAGTGAGTCGAGTCCCCGCTGGGAAACACAGGGAAAAGCATGGGGCACAGGCACTGCGGAGCCAAGACACGGGGAGCAGTGCCCAGCCCTGCGTTTCCCAGCTACATGGTGCTCTCAGGAAGGGGGGGCCCCCTGCTCGCCTGCTGTGGCCCGGCAGCAGGGTCTGGGGACCAAGCCTTGGTCACAGATTGGGGACTGACTCCAACTCGGCTCCAGGCGCTTGTTTCCAATCCTCCGTGTCCAAGGGAGAGAGCTGGTTCCAGAGCTTCGGGCCCGTGGTGGGAGAGGGGAAGGCAGGTCAGGCCTCTGGGACCAGCTCTTGCCCTTCTAGGCGGGGGCCCAGCAACGAGCAGAAGCCAGGACGAGGGGCAGACAGAGCGTGGAAGTGGTGTCGCTGTACAAAGGGCGGGCAGGCACGAGTCGGGGGCCCTGGCGGCTGCTAGGACAGCATGGATTGCTGCACGGCCTTCTGCAGCGACTGCCGCGTCACCAGCAGACGCACCACCTCCTCCGAGCGCTTGGTGAGCCGCTTCCGGGCCTGGTCGTGTGTGACCATGGTCATGTCCCAGCCGTTCACCTGGCCCAGGGAGAGAACACAGCCCACCTCAGCTCGCCACCTTCTGGGATCTGAAAGTAGGACGGGCTTTGGGAGGCCTGGGTCTCCCAAGCTGACGTGCCCGGGCTGGGCGATGCCAAGCACCCCTCAACACGCATACACAGCGGAGAGCCAGCCTCCTCTGGGGGTGACGCCAGTATGGGCTCCAAAACGACTTCGGTGATTCTCCCAGGTGCCCAGGGAGGCAGGCGGGGGCAGCTCCACCACCCCCAAGTGCTTTAGACCCTCTGGCCCAAACCTTGTTTTCCTCCTTTGGGACATCTGTTACCTGCATGATCTTGTCCCCAATCTGCAGCCCAGCAATTTCTGCAGGGCCTCCTTCGGAGACCCGTGTGACGTAAATGCCCTGGAAAGAGACAGCCCAAGTCAAGCACTGGGGTCACTGGACTGGCCTCTTATCCACAGAGCAAAGCCCAGCATGGCATACTCCTAGCCGTCTGTCTGTCCCGCACCCAGTATCCCCCAGCACAAGCTGTGTCGAACAGCCAAGGGCCAAGTAGAGCAGCCCCATGGATGCTACAGCCCCTGCTGCTAGCCTCCTGGGCTCTGTCTGAGTAGGGCTTCCTAGTGCTGGGAGGGCTGGGAGGCCCACCCCTACTTATTCCCACCAGATCATTTCTTGGACCTTCTCAGAGAGGACCGTTTGAGAGAGATGAGGTCTGCTCCTTCCACAAAGGCCCGGGAAGCAGAGACCTACCATCTCAGGCCTCTGTGCCTCACAGAGAGGTCCCCAGACCCTAGTCCTCACCTTGTCCGTCTTATCTTCTGAGAAAGGATTCTGGGAGGGATCCTGGTCAATTCCACCTCCAATGCTGAAGCCCAGGATTAAGTTCTCACCTTGACGCAACTTGTGAATTTCAACTCTTTGCTGGCAAAGATAAAAAACGAGTTGGGGATGAGTGGGTATGGAGAGCAAATGTGGTCTGTGTCCCCTGCAGCAGCCTCAGGCGGCTGGGTAGGCTCAGAGCCATGCCACGGGGGTGGGGCCCAGGGCCTCCTTCAGGAATCCAGCTGGTCACCAGCCTGGCAGGCTGGGGGGTTGAGACTCATAACTCAGCCACATCAACCCACCCACACAACCCTCAGTCCCAACCTCTCCCAGCTTCCTCTGTCTCAGGCACCAGCCTTCACAACACATGCTAAGCCCCTCCTGGCCCAAGAGCCAGGGTGCTTTGGCTGCTCTGAAGGAGGGCCTATGTCCCAGGGGAGGGACCACACAGGGCAGGAGAGGTCAGGCCCTGAAAAAAAATGCAGGCACTCTGCTGAGGCAGCTCGGATTGCTGAGCCAGCCCTGTCAAGGGCAAACCCGGAGATGCTCGGGAAAAGCAGAGATCAAACTCGCACAGAAAGGAGGAAGGCTGTCATGGCCAAAGGAACAGGAGCAGAGGCTTGAAGGTGCTATGGATACATGTCCAGAGACCGGAGTGTACAGCGCAGGACCGGAACTGGGAGGTGAGATGAGGCTGAGCCCAGGTCAGGAAGGCTAGGGAGTGCAGGCCCAGGAGACTGGCCCAGAGGGAGGGGGGGGTCTCCCTAAGCCCCAGGCCCTGCTCTTGTGCAGTGGAGGAGGTGGAGGAGGGGCCTAGGGCTCTCCCACCATACTCTGAGGTTGTGGTCCCCATCTGTGCCAAGCTCCTTTCAAAGCCCTCAGCAGCCACCCTCCAGTCACCAGATGCTGGGAGCCAGACCGACTGCCCCACCCCAAAAGTTGACAGTTTTAACAGAAAGAAGAAAAACACAAAGCAAAAGGTGACTTGATCTGGACTTGAGGGGCTTCACAAAGGAGCACCAGGCATTGGGCTGACCAGGATTTTGGCCACCTGACCTTGATTCTAGGCCCACTGGAGCTCTCAGAAATTGGGGAGTAGGGCTGGGGTCAGGCCTGATGGTAGATCATGGTCAGGTGTGATGCTAGAATGACCACTCAGGCAGTCGGTAAGGGAACAGATGTCTCACAGAGGTGGGATGTGGAGGCCAGGGGACATGAGCTACTTAGGAAGTGAGATCAACAGGCTCCAGACTGTTCATGGCCGAAAGGAGCCAAGGCGAGCTCCTGGCTGGCCACCTGGCCTGGCTGAACACAACCATCTCCCAGATGGGGACCCGAGAGGAGAAGGAGCATGCTGAGCTGGAGAGCCAGGAGCCATCCAGGCAGGTGTCCAGAGGGTAGACAGGCCTATGGAGCCAGAGTTCAGAGGAGAGGCCAAAATGGTTTTAACATTCTCAAAATGTTAACTACATGGGAGAGGGCACAGGGTAGGAAGGAGCCTCTTCCACCCCCATCCCCGATCCAAGACACAAGAGGGAGAGGACAGACCCCACCCACCAAATTCAGATGTGTTCCTAGTGTGAGAAGAATTGGAGGGTCATGGTCCTAGGGTTTTGAGGAAGGCCCGGGGACGAGGCATGACCTGCAGTAAGGGGGTTGCGGGAAGCGTGACACCTGAGGCCCACTGGACCTAGGTCTTCATGCGCAAACGTGTGCGCTCCTCCAGGCCTGCCTCTGCCTCCTCTGACACACACCTTTGCGCACCTTTGACTCACCCTTACGATCAGAAAGAAGTACAGGCTTTAGGACTGGGAGACAAGGCCCCGTCACTGACTTGCTGGGTGAGATCAGGCAGGTTACTGCCCCTCTCTGGTTCCCCACCTGCACCCCTTTTTTCCAGCTAAGGAGCAAACCTGACCCCTTCTCTCTGGGGCAGCTAGAGAGCTGGAAAAGGCAGGCTGGTGCAGCCAGGGTGAAGCTGAGGACAGCTGTCAGCAGGTCCAACAATGTCTCCTCCTAGCCCAGGCCTGAGCTGGTGCTCTAAGCTGACCCTCACGTGTCAGCTTTATCAGTGGCTCTCTGGTCACACCACCTGACTGCAGGAGTCCCCAACACGCCCATCTGAGATACTGCAGCCAGTCCCAGGGCCCCAGAACTGGGACTTCCACCTGACCCGTGCCCTGTCCAGCAGGCATTTCTTCTCAGAGACCTGGCTCCTTCCTGAGGCCTTCTTCACACGACTGAGCATGACCAGACTTCTCTCTGGGACTCAATTTCCCCACCTTAGCCACAAAGTGGGCCTCCAGGCCCCATCCAGCTGTGGCATTGGTATCTGGGTCTAATGTCCCAGCCTCACTTTGCCTATTCTAATAGCACTTGGCACCCATGACCAGCCAAGGGAGGAGACAGGGGCCTGAGCTGACCCCAAAGGGTTTCCTCAGGCCCCAAGTGCCAGGTAGGGGACCTGGGCTTTGCCCCAAGGGCTGGGGTTCCAGGGAACGTTCGGAGCAGGATCGAACCAGTTGTATGAGCCGTCACTCTGGACCGGGCGCCGATGGGTCTGAGAAGGAAAGGCCGCAGGGGAGGGGGGAGGGGCTGCTATGTTGGCCACGACCACCTCCACCCCGCAAGTCTCCCTCTGGGCGGCGGCGCCGGCTGGAGCGGAGGAAGCACTTCCTCATTCCAGAGGCTGCGACTCATGGACTTCGGGGCCGGCGCCCGCCACCCGCGGCTGCCCGGCTGGGGACACAGATCCGGGAAGTGGGCGCTTTCCCAGACTCCCATAGCAGGGGCCTTTCTCCTCAATCTTCCCTGCCCCGGCCGGCTGAGAGGAGCCCAACGCGGCGGCGTTGGTGCGCGGGGTCTGACCTCGATCCCGGCTCCTCAGGAGGCGCTTGGGTCCCAGCCATCTCTGTTGCATGGCTGGGTAAGACCGCGGCTCCGCTCCGGCAGAGCGGGAACCGGAGCTCTGGCTGCGGGTTTGTAGGAGACCCGGGCTCGACGCTTTGCCAACGTGTTTGAGGTGTCAGTTTACCTATCTGCAAAGTGGGGTCAAGCCAAGACGAGGAGGAGCCCGCGCGAGACCACTCACCACCACGGCGGTGACCGGCTGGCCCGGGACGTAGGACATCTCGACCCCAATCTGGTTACCAAACACCGCTCAATGAAGCCCGCAGCGAAAATCCCTAAGGCCTCGCCCTCTCTGGTTAACAAAGGCCAACCAGCCCGGCCCGCCCCCTCATGAATAGTTAACGACGCTCCAGCCAATCACCGGCCGGAGCGCTCTCGGGCTTTCGGAAGTCCCAGCGCGCGCATAGAAAAGCGGAGAGAGGGGTGGAGCGTGCTCGGGGCGCCCGTGGCGCATGCGCCAGAGGGCGGGTGCGAGTTCCTGGCGACTGCGCAGGCTGGGCCGTCCCAGCATCCTCCAGTGCAAGATGGCGTCGCGGGAATCCGTACCACGGGCTCTCTGAGGGAGCGCCGAGCTACTGCGTCCGCCGCCGGGTTCCAGGTAAGTGGGCGAGTCTGGGCGGGAAATGCAGATGTGCCGCCAGCAACCCCGAGCCCTTAGCCTTTTCAGCGTCTTTCGAAGGTCCGAGACTGAGGGGTGAGAGGTCTCCGCAGCCCCAGGGGGAGGGGCGGCGCGAACCCAAGTCGCCACGCTCCGGGCGCCACCTGTAACTTGGTTCTCTCCGCAGCCCCTCGTTGCTCCACGAGAAAGCAGAGGCCGAGCCGGGCGGGTGCGATGGCCGCTGTGGTGGCCAAGCGGGAGGGGCCGCCGTTCATCAGCGAGGCCGCTGTGCGGGGCAACGCCGCCGTCCTGGATTACTGCCGGACCTCCGTGTCGGCGCTGTCAGGGGCCACGGCCGGCATCCTCGGCCTCACCGGCCTCTACGGCTTCATCTTCTACCTGCTCGCCTCCATCCTGCTCTCCCTGCTCTTAATTCTCAAGGCGGGAAGGAGGTGGAACAAATATTTTAAGTCGCGAAGACCTCTCTTTACAGGAGGTCTCATCGGAGGCCTCTTCACCTACGTCCTGTTCTGGACATTCCTCTACGGCATGGTGCACGTCTACTGAAACGTGGGCAGGGATGACTTAAAAAAAAAAAAACAGATTGGGAGGACTGTTGCCAGAAATTAACACCAGGTAGACTTACCTAGTTTTTAAATTGTTGGAGTCGCCGCTTGTCCTGTAACGTTATAAATAATTTATATCTTAAGACGAAGAGCCTGTACTGTTCTACAGATTAAATGAAGCGTGAGACCCTTTGTGGAGTTTTCTTCCTACCTTAACGCGTACCCCCTGTCTGCCATGGGTGCAAAATCGCCCGGTATTGACTCCGGGAGAACTGCGACTGCGCCTTAGTTTTCTGTCCTTTCCTTGCATTTATACATAGGCCCCTCAGAGAGGGGCCACTAGGGCCTGAATAAGGAGAGAACTTACCGTTAACATCCTGAGAACTAATAACAGTTAATATTTATTAAGTGCGCCTTGTATGCCAAGCATTGTACCTTGTACCTTTTACACTCGTTACTTCGTTAATTCTCGCAATGTCCTTATGGAGTAGATGTGATTATTATTCCCCAGTGATGAACCTGAGGCTCAGAGAGGCTACATACCTCTGCCAGAGGAGGCACAGCTGGGAAGAGGCCGAGCCAGGATTCAAATGTAGGTCTCTTAATTGCTCTTACTGTATTGGCCGACTGTACCTTTTCAGAACCCAGCCTTCCCTCCCAACCACTACTCTGAAGGTATGAGTGGTATCATTTCAGTTCCATTTCACCTAGTTAGAGCCAGCTGTTTCCAGTTTTTAAAAAGCAAGCTCTTTTTGTCTAGACTCTGTCTAGTGAGAATTAAACAGACTGATTGATTAAGGTAATCTATGGGCTTGTCTAGAGTGTAAATGCCTCTGTCTATATGCTGATCCACGATCCCTTCCTGTCAGGAGGCTTATTTTAAAATAAAATGCATACATTTAATTGAGAAATAAATATTGCATTAGCGTTAAGTAAAGAACACGTTGCTTGTGGAATTTATAGTTTTAACTGGGAAGACCAGCATTACCTGATTTCACAGTCAGATTATAAGAGCTACAAAGAGAATACACGGGAGCCCCAAACCTAACCCAGGTTGTGAGGTAGCTTTTTTTTTTTAATTTTTAAATTTTATTTATTTTTTTATACAGCAGGTTCTTATTAGTTATCCATTGTATACATATTAGTGTATATATGTCAATCTGAAACTCCCAATTCATCCCACCACCACCACCATGACTACCCCCCAGCTGCTTTCCCCACTTGGTGTCCATACGTTTGTTCTCTACATCTGTGTCTCAATTTCTGCCCTGCAAACCAGTTCATCTGTACCATTTTTCTAGGTTCCACATATATGTGTTAATATATGATATTTGTTTTTCTCTTTCTGACTTACTTCACTCTGTATGATAGTCTCTAGATTCGTCCATGTCTCTACAAATGACCCAATTTTGTTCCTTTTTATGGCTGAGTAATATTCCATTGTATATATGTACCACATCTTCTTTATCCATTTGTCTGTCGGTGGGCATTTAGGTTGCTTCCATGACCTGGCTATTGTAAATAGTGCTGCAGTGAACATTGGGGTGCATGTGTCTTTTTGAATTATGATTTCTCTAGGTATATGCCCAGTAGTGGGATTGCTGGGTCATATGGTAATTCTGTTTTTAAGTTTTTTTGTTTTTTTTTGTTTTTTTTTTTGTGGTACGCGGACCTCTCACTGTTGTGGCCTCTCCCGCTGCGGAGCACAGGCTCTGGACACTCAGGCTCAGCGGCCATGGCTCACGGGCCCAGCCACTCCGCGGCATGTGGGATCTTCCTGGACCGGGGCACGAACCTGTGTCCCCTGCATCAACAGGTGGACTCTCAACCACTGCGCCACCAGGGAAGCCCTGTTTTTAAGTTTTTAAGGAACCTCCATACTGTTCTCCATAGTGGCTGTAGCAATTTACATTCCCACCAGCAGTGCAAGAGGGTTCCCTTTTCTCCACACCCTCTCCAGCATTTATTGTTTGTAGATTTTCTGATGATGCCCATTCTAACTGATGTGAAGTGATACCTCATTGTAGTTTTTTGTTGTTGTTTGTTTTTCTGTTTTGTTTTGTTTTTTTGCGGTACGCGGGCCTCTCACTGTTGTGGCCTCTCCCATTGCGGAGCACAGGCTCTGGACGCGCAGGCTCAGCGGCCATGGCTCACGGGCCTAGCCGCTCCGCGGCATGTGGGATCTTCCCAGACCAGGGCACGAACCTGTATCCCCTGCATCGGCAGGCGGATTCTCAACCACTGCGCCACCAGGGAAGCCCCTCATTGTAGTTTTGATTTGCATTTCTCTAATAATTAGTGATGTTGAGCAGCTTTTCATGTGCTTCTTGGCTATCTGTATGTCTTCTTTGGAGAAATGTCTATTTAGGTCTTCTGCCCATTTTTGGATTGGGTTGTTTTTTTTTTTAATATTGAGCTGCATGAGGTGTTTATATATTTTGTAGATTAATCCTTTGTCTGATGATTCGTTTGCAAATATTTTCTCCCATTCTGAGGGTTGTCTTTTCATCTTGTTTGTAGTTTCCTTTGCTTTACAAAAAGCTTTTAAGTTTAACTGGGTCCCATTTGTTTATTTTTGTTTTTATTTCTAGGAGGTGGGTCAAAAAGGATCTTGCTGTGATTTATGTCTAAGAGTGTTCTTCCTATGTTTTCCTCTAACAGTTTTATAGTGTCCAGTCTTACATTTAGGTCTCTAATGCATTTTGAGTTTATTTTTGTTGGGGAGTATTTTTTTGTTAGGGAGTATTTTTGTTAGGGAGTATTCTAATTTCATTCTTTTACATGTAGCTGTCCAGTTTTCCCAGCACCACTTATTGAAGAAACTGTCTTTTCTCCATTGTATATCCTTGCCTCCTTTGTCATAGATGAGTTAACCATAGGTGCGTGGGTTTATCTCTGGGCTTTCTGTCCTTTTCCATTGATCTATATATTTCTGTTTTTGTGCCGGTACCATATTTGCCTTGATAACTGTAGCTTTGTATTATAGTCTGAAGTCAGGGGGTCTGATTCCTCCAGCTGTTTTTTTCCCTCAAGACCGCTTTGGCTATTTGGGGAATTTTGTGTCTCCATCCAAATTTTAAGATTTTTTTGTTCTAGTTCTGCAAAAAAATGCCATTGGTAATTTGATAGGGATTGCACTGAATCTGTAGATTGCTTTGGGTAGTATAGTCATTTTCACAATATTGATTCTTCCAATCCAAGAACATGGTGTATCTCTCCATCTGTTGGTATCATCTTTAATTTCTTTCATCAGTGTCTTACAGTTTTCTTTCTTTTTTTTTTTAAATTTATTTACTGGCTGTGTTGGGTCTTCGCTGCTGCACTCGGGCTTTTTTGTCTATTTGCAGTGAGCGGGGGCTACTCTTCGTTGCATTGCGCGGGCTTCTCGTTGCAGTGGCTTCTCTTGTTGCAGAGCACGGGCTCTAGGCCCGTGGGCTTCAGTAGTTATGGCTCGCGGGCTGTAGAGCGCAGGCTCAGTAGTTGTGGCGCATGGGCTTAGTTGCTCTGCAGCATGTGGGATCTTCCCAGAGCCGGGATCGAACCGGTGTCCCCTGCATTGGCTGGCGGATTCTTAACCAGTGCACCACCAGGGAAGCCCTGTAGTTTTCTGCATACAGGTCTTTTGTCTCCCTAGGTAGGTTTATTCCTAGGTTTATTCTTTTTGTTGCCGTGGTAAATGGGAGTGTGTCCTTAATTTCTCTTTCAGATTTTTCATCATTAGTGTATAGGAGTACAAGAGATTTCTGTGCATTAATTTTGTATCCTGCAACTTTACCAAATTTATTGATTAGCTCTAGTAGTTTTCTGGTGGCATCTTTAGGATTCCCTATGTATAGTATCATGTCATCTGCAAACAGTGACAGTTTTACTTCTTCTTTTCCAATTTGTATTCCTTTTCTTTCTTTTTCTTCTCTGATTGCAGTGGCTAGGACTTCCAAAACTATGTTGAATAATACTGGTGAGAGTGGACATCCTTGTCTTCTTCCTGATCTTAGAGGAAATGCTTTCAGTTTTTCACCATTGAGAATGATGTTTGCTGTATGTTTGTCGTATATGGCCTTTATTATGTTGAGGAAAGTTCCCTCTATGCCCACTTTCTGGAGAATTTTTATCATAAATGGGTGTTGAACTTTGTCGAAAGTTTTCTCTGCATCTATTGAGATGATCATATGGTTTTTCTCCTTCAATTTGTTAATATGGTGTATCACGTTGATTGATTTGCGTATATTGAAGAATCCTTGCATCCCTGGGATAAATCCCACTTGATCATGGTGTAGGATCCTTTTAATGTGTTATTGGATTCTGTTTGCTGATATTTTGTTGAGGATTTTTGCATCTATGTTCATCAGTGAAATTGGTCTGTAATTTTCTTTTTTTGTAGTATCTTTGTCTGGTTTTGGTATCAGGGTGATGGTGGCCTCATAGAATGAGTTTGGGAGTGTTCCTTCCTCTGCAATTTTTTGGAAGAGTTTGAGAAGGATGGGTGTTAGCTCTTCTCTGAATGTTTGATAGAATTCACCTGTGAAGCCATCTGGTACTGGACTTTTGTTTTTGGAAGATTTTTAATCACAGTTTCAGTTTCATTCCTTGTGATTGGTCTGTTCATATTTTCTGTTCTTCCTGGTTCAGTCTTGGAAGGTTATACCTTTCTAAGGATTTGTCCATTTCTTCCAGGTTGTCCATTTTATTGGCATAGAGTTGCTTGTAGTAGTCTCTTAGGATGCTTTGTTTTTCTGTGGTGTCTGTTGTAACTTCTCCTTTTTCATTTCTAATTTTATTGATTTGAGTCCTCTCCCTCTTTTTCTTGATGAGTCTGGTTAATGGTTTATCAATTTTGTTTATCTTCTCAAAGAACCAGCTTTTAGTTTTATTGATCTTTGCTATTGTTTTCTTTGTTTCTATTTCATTTATTTCTGCTCTGGTCTTTATGATTTCTTTCCTTCTACTAACTTTGGGTTTTGTTTGTTCTAGTTCCTTTAGTTGTAAGGTTAGATTGTTTGTTTGTTTGTTTGTTTTTACATCTTTATTGGAGTGTAATTGCTTTACAGTGGTGTGTTAGTTTCAGCTTTATAACAAAGTGAATCAGTTAATCAGTTATACATATACATATGTTCCCATATCTCTTTCCTCTTGCATCTCCCTCCCTCCCACCCTCCCTATCCCACCCCTCTAGGTGGTCACAAAGCACCGAGCTGATCTCCCTGTGCTATGTGGCTGCTTCCCACTAGCTATCTATTTTACGTTTGGTAGTGTATATATATCCATGCCACTCTCGCTTTGTCACAGCTTACCCTTCCCCCTCCCCATATCCTCAAGTCCATTCTCTAGTAGGTCTCTGTCTTTATTCCTGTCTTACCCCTAGGTTCTTCATGACATTTTTTTCCTTAAATTCCATATATATGTGTTAGCATACGGTATTTGTCTTTCTCTTTCTGACTTACTTCACTCTGTATGACAGACTCTAGGTCCATCCACCTCATTACAAATAGCTCAATTTCGTTTCTTTTTATGGCTGAGTTATATTCCATTGTAAATATGTGCCACATATTCTTTATCCATTCATCCAATGATGGACACTTAGGTTGTTTCCATTTCCGGGCTATTGTAAATAGAGCTGCAATGAACATTTTGGTACATGACTCTTTTTGAATTATGGTTTTCTCAGGGTATATGCCCAGTAGTGGGATTGCTGGGTCATATGGTATTTCTATTTGTAGTTTTTTAAGGAACCTCCGTACTGTTCTCCATAGTGGCTGTACCAATTCACATTCCCACCAGCAGTGCAAGAGTGTTCCCTTTTCTCCACACCCTCTCCAGCATTTATTTCTAGATTTTTTCATGATGGCCATTCTGACTGGTGTGAGATGATATTTCATTGTAGTTTTGATTTGCATTTATCTGATGATTAATGATGTTGAGCATTCTTT
Source organism: Mesoplodon densirostris (assembly GCF_025265405.1). Classification (NCBI taxonomy): domain Eukaryota; kingdom Metazoa; phylum Chordata; class Mammalia; order Artiodactyla; family Ziphiidae; genus Mesoplodon; species Mesoplodon densirostris. The sequence continues at coordinate 46,792,773 of NC_082678.1, read as the reverse complement.
CATGTGTTTGTTGGCAGTCTATATCTTCTTTGGAGAAATGTCTGTTTAGGTCTTCTGCCCATTTTTGGATTGGGTTGTTTGATTTTTTGTTATTGAGCTTCATGAGCTGCTTATAAATTTTGGAGATTAATCATTTGTCAGTTGCTTCACTTGCAAATATTTTCTCCCATTCTGCAGGTCGTCTTTTGGTCTTGTTTATGGTTTCCTTTGCTGTGTGAAAGCTTTTAAGTTTCATCAGGTCCCATGTGTTTATTTTTGTTTTTATTTCCATTTCTCTAGGAGGTGGGTCAAAAAGGATCTTGCTGTGATTTATGTCATAGAGTGTTCTGCCTATGTTTTCCTCTAAGAGTTTGATAGTTTCTGGCCTTACATTTAGGTCTTTAATCCATTTTGAGCTTATTTTTGTGTATGGTGTTAGGGAGTGATCTAATCTCATACTTTTACATGTACCTGTCCAGTTTTCCCAGCACCACTTATTGAAGAGGCTGTCCTTTCTCCACTGTACATTCCTGCCTCCTTTATCAAAGATAAGGTGACCATATGTGCGTGGGTTTATTTCTGGGCTTTCTATCCTGTTCCATTGATCTATCTTCCTGTTTTTGTGCAGTACCATACTGTCTTGCTTACTGTAGCTTTGTAGTATAGTCTGAGGTCAGGGAGCCTGATTCCTCCAGCTCCGTTTTTCGTTCTCAAGATTGCTTTGGCTATTCGGGGTCTTTTGTGTTTCCATACAAATTGTGAAATTTTTTTGTTCTAGTTTTGTGAAAAATGCCAGTGGTAGTTGGCATGGGGTAGATGGGGATTGCATTGAATCTGTAGATTGCTTTGGGTAGTAGAGTCATTTTCACAATGTTGATTCTTCCAATCCAAGAACATGGTGTATCTCCCCATCTATTTGTATCATCTTTAATTTCTTTCATCAGTGTCCTATAATTTTCTGCATACAGGTCTTTTGTCTCCTTAGGTAGGTTTATTCCTAGATACTTTATTCTTTTTGTTGCAATGGTAAATGGGAGTGTTTTCTTGATTTCACTTTCAGATTTTTCATCATTAGTGTATAGGAATGCCAGAGATTTCTGTGCATTAATTTTGTATCCTGCTACTTTACCAAATTCATTGACTAGTTCTAGTAGTTTTCTGGTAGCATCTTTAGGATTCTCTATGTATAGTATCATGTCATCTGCAAACAGTGACAGCTTTACTTCTTTTCCGATTTGGATTCCTTTTATTTCCTTTTCTTCTCTGATTGCTGTGGCTAGAACTTCCAAAACTGTTGAATAAGAGTGGTGAGAGTGGGCAACCCTTGTCTTGTTCCTGATCTTAGTGGAAATGCTTTCAGTTTTTCACCATTGAGGACGATGTTGGCTGTGGGTTTGTCATATATGACCTTTATTATGTTGAGGAAAGTTCCCTCTATGCCTACTTTCTGCAGGGTTTTTATCATAAATGGGTGTTGAATTTTGTCGAAAGCTTTCTCTGCCTCTATTGAGATGATCATATGGTTTTCTCCTTCAATTTGTTAATATGGTGTATCACGTTGATTGATTTGCATATATTGAAGAATCCTTGCATTCCTGGAATAAACCCCACTTGATCATGGTGTATGATCCTTTTAATGTGCTGTTGGATTCTGTTTGCTAGTATTTTGTTGAGGATTTTTGCATCTATGTTCATCAGTGAAATTGGTCTGTAATTTTCTTTTTTTGTAGTATCTTTGTCTGGTTTTGGTATCAGGGTGATGATGGCCTCATAGAATGAGTTTGGGAGTGTTCCTTTGCACATTCTTGGAAGAGTTTGAGAAGGATGGGTGTTAGCTCTTCTCTAAATGTTTGATAGAATTCGCCTGTGAAGCCATCTGGTTCTGGACTTTTGTTTTTGGAACATTTTTAATCACAGTTTCAATTTCATTACTTGTGATTGGTCTGTTCATATTTTCTGTTTCTTCCTAGTTCAGTCTTGGAAGGTTATACCTTTCTAAGGATTTGTCCATTTCTTCCAGGTTGTCCATTTTATTGGCATAGAGTTGCTTGTAGTAGTCTCTTAGGATGCTTTGTATTTCTGCCATGTCTGTTGCAACTTCTCCTTTCTCATTTCTAATTTTATTGATTTGAGTCCTCTCCCTCTTTTTCTTGATGAGTCTGGCTAATGGTTTATCAATTTTGTTTATCTTCTCAAAGAACCAGCTTTTAGTTTTATTGATCTTTGCTATTGTTTTCTTTGTTTTTATTTCATTTATTTCTGCTCTGGTCTTTATGATTTCTTTCCTTCTACTAAATTTGGGTTTTGTTTGTTCTTTTTCCTCTAGTTCCTTTAGGTGTAAGTTTAGATTGTTTATTCGAGATATTTCCTGTTTCCTAAGGTAGGATTGTATTGCTGTAAACTTCCCTCTTAGAACTGCTTTTGCTGCATCCCATAGGTTTGGGATCGTTGTGTTTTCATTGTCATTTGTCTCTAGGTGTTTTCTGATTTCGACTTTGATATCTTCAGTGATCTCTTGGTTATTTAGTAATGCATTGTTTAGCCTCCATGTGTTTGTGGTTTTTTATGTTTTTTTCCCTGTAATTGATTTCTAATCTCATAGCGTTGTGGTCAGAAAAGATGCTTGGTATGATTTTAATTTTCTTAAATTTACTGAGGCTTGATTTGTGACCCAAGATGTGACCTATCCTGGAGAATGTTTCATGCGCACTTGAGAAGAAAGTGTAATCTGCTGTTTTTGGATGGAATGTCCTATAAATATCGATTAAATCTGTCTGGTCTATTGTGTCATTTGAAGCTTGTGTTTCCTTATTAATTTTCTGTTTGGATGATCTGTCCATTGGTGTAAGTGAGGTGTTAAAGTCCCCCACTATTACTGTGTTACTGTGAATTTCCTCTTTTATAGCTGTTAGCAGTTGCCTTATGTATTGAGGTGCTCCTGTGTTGGGTGCATATATATTTATAATTGTTATATCTTCTTCTTGGATTGATCCCTTGATCAGTATGTAGTGTCCTTCCTTGTCTCTTGTAACATTCTTTATTTTAAAGTTTGTTTTATCTGATGAGTATTGCTACTCCAGCTTTCTTTTTTTTTTTGCGATACGTGGGCCTCTCACTGTTGTGGCCTCTCTGGTTGTGGAGCACAGGCTCTGGACACGCAGGCTTAGCAGCCATGGCTCACAGGCCCAGCCGCTCCGCGGCACATGGGATCTTCCCGGACCAGGGCACGAACCCGTGTCCCCTGCATCGGCAGGCGGACTCTCAACCACTGCGCCACCAGGGAAGCCCCTCCAGCTTTCTTTTGATTTCCATTTGCTTGGAATATCTTTTTCCATCACCTCACTTTCAGTCTGTATGTGTCCCTAGGTCTGAAATGGGTCTCTTGTAGACAACATATATATGGGTCTTGTTTTTGTATCCATTCAGCGAGCCTGTGTCTTTTGGTTGGAGCATTTAATCCATTCACGTTTAAGGTAATTATTGATATGTATGTTCCTATTACCATTTTCTTAATTGTTTTGGGTTTGTTTTTGTAGGTCCTTTTCTTGTGTTTCCCACTTTCAGAAGTTCCTTTAGCATTTGTTGTAGAGCTGGTTTGGTGGTGCTGAATTCTCTTAGCTTTTGCTTGTCTGTAAAGCTTTTGATTTCTCCATCGAATCTGAATGAGATCCTTGCCGGGTAGAGTAATCTTGGTTGTAGGTTACATATTCATCACTTTGAATATGTCATGCCACTCCCTTCTGGCTTGTAGAGTTTCTGCTGAGAAATCAGCTCTTAACCTTATGGAGTTCCCTTGTATGTTATTTGTCATTTTTCCCTTGCTGCTTTCAATAATTTTTCTTTGTCTTTTAAGTTTTGCCAATTTGATTACCATGTGTCCGGGCCTGTTTCTCCTTGGGTTTATCCTGTATGGGACTCTCTGCACTTCCTGGACTTGGGTGGCTATTACCTTTCCCATGTTAGGGAAGTTTTCGACTATAATCTCTTCAAATATTTTCTCTGGTCCTTTCTCTCTCTCTTCTCCTTCTGGGACCCCTATAATGTGAATGTTGTTGCGTTTAATGTTGTCCCAGAGGTCTCTTAGGCTGTCTTCATTTCTTTTCGTTCTTTTTTCTTTATTCTGTTCCGCAGCAGTGAATTCCACCGTTCTGTCTTCCAGGTCACTTATCCATTCTTCTGCCTCAGTTATTCTGCTATTGATTCCTTCTAGTGTAGTTTTCATTTCAGTTATTGTGTTGTTCATATCTGTTTGTTTGTTCTTTGATTCTTCTAGGTCTTTGTTAAACATTTCTTGCATCTTCTTGATCTTTGCCTCCATTCTTTTTCCGAGGTCCTGGATCATCTTCACTATCATTATTCTGAATTCTTTTTCTGAAGGTTGCCTATCTCCACTTCATTTAGTTGTTTTTTCTGGGGTTTTTTTCTTGTTCCTTCATCTGATACATAGACCTCTGCCTTTTCATCTTGTCTGTCTTTCTGTGAATGTGGTTTTTGTTCCACAGGCTGCAGGATTGTAGTTCTGCCCTCTGGTGGATGAAGCTATCTAAGAGGCTTGTGCAGGTTTGCTAATGGGAGGGACTTGTGGTGGGTACAGCTGGCTGTTGCTCTGGTGGGCAGAGCTCAGTAAAACTTTAATCCTAATCCGCTTGTCTGCTGATGGTTGGGGCTGGGTTCCCTCCCTGTTGGTTGTTTGCCCTGAGGCGGCCCAACACTGGAGCCTGCCTGCTCTTTGGTGGGGCTAATGGCGGACTCTGGGATGGCTCACACCAAGGAGTACTCCCCAGAACTTCTGCTGCCAGTGTCCTTGTCCTCACAGTAAGACACAGCCGCCACCCCCACCCCCACCCCCGCCTCTGCAGGAGACCCTCCAACACTAGCAGGTAGGTCTGGTTCAGTCTCCTGTGCGGTCACTGCTCCTTCCCCTGGGTCCCGATGCACACACTACTTTGTGTGTGCCCTCCACGAGTGGAGTCTCTGTTTCCCCCAGTCCTGTCGAAGTCCTGCAATCAAATCCCGCTGGCCTTCAAAGTCTGATTCTCTAGGAATGCCTCCTCCCGTTGCTGGACGTCAGATTGGGAAGCCTGATGTGGGGCTCAGAACCTTCACTCCAGTGGGTGGACTTCTGTGGTATAAGTATTCTCCAGTTTGTGAGTCACCCACCCAGCAGTTATGGGATGTGATTTTATTGTGATTGCACCCCTCCTATCGTCTCATTGTGGCTTCTCCTTTATCTTTGGATGTGGAGTATCTTTTTTGGTGAGTTCCAGTGTCTTCCTGTCGATGACTGTTCAGCAGTTGGTTGTGATTCCGATGCTCTCGCAAGAGGGAGTGAGAGCACGTCCTTATACTCTGCCATCTTGAACCAATCTCTCAATTTACTTATTTTATTTATTTTTGGCTGCATTGCATCTTCGTTGCTGCACGTGGGCTTTCTCTAGTTGTGTCGATGGGCTTTGCATTGCGGTGGCTTCTCTTGTTGCGGAGCATGGGGTCTAGGCACACAGGCTTCAGTAGTTGTGGCATGTGGGCTCAGTGGCATGTGGGCTCAGTAGCTGTGGCTCATGGGCTGTAGAGCACAGGCTCAGTAGTTGTGGTGCATGGGCTTAGTGTCTCCACGGCATGTGGGATCTTCCCGGACCAGGGCTCAAACCTGTGTCCCCTACATTGGTAGGCGGATTCTTAACCACTGAGCCACCAGGGAAGCCCACGGAGTAGCTTCTTTGAGGAAATAACATTACAATTAGGATGCAAAGGTTGAGTAACAGTCAAGTGGGGAGAAGGGGTTACTTGCAACAAAGTGCATGTGTGAGGGCCATTGAGAACAAAGGAGTTTGGCCTGTGTCTGAAAAGTTAGAGAGAAGAGGCCCTGAGGTAGAGCACAGTGGGAGGTTTTGCTGCCGAACTAAACTTGGGTCCAATTGTCCATGCACAGTAAAACCAATCTACTTACACTGGGTTGTGGTGAAGGAAAGTGCAGTGCTTATTGCAGGCACAAAGCAAGGAGACCAGGCAGCTAGTGCTCAAGAGGCCCAAACTCCCTGATGGCTTTCAGGGAAAGTTTTTTTAAGACAGGGTGAGGGAGAGGGTTGCAGGGTGCATGATCAACCTGTGGACAGTTTTCTGATTGGTTGCTGTTGAGGTGACCATGAGTTAACATCATCAACATTCTGGTTCTAACAGGTCTGGGGTCTCCTGCTTGTGGGCAGCATACAGTTAACTTCTTCCACCTGGTGAGGGTTTCATTATCTGCAAAACAGCTCAAAGGATGTGGCTCAGAATGTTATGTGTAGCCGTTGAGGAGGAACTAAAGGTCTTTGACTTAGTTTAGCTATTACTTGCTTAGCTATTATTTTGTCTTGCTTGACTGTTTTCCTTTCTTTCTGTGTTTTCTCACTTCTCTGATTAAATTTATTCTTTGGAACTGGGGGAAAGCCTAGGAAGCTAAAGTTTTTCTACAGACAGGAGGCATGTGGAGGACATTCTGTCCTGGGAAGGCCACATAGGCTCTTGCTCAATTACAGTTTGCCCTTGATACGAATAGCAATTGGGGGGAGCCTTTGAAAGTTTTAGCTAGGAGCGATGTGATCAGATTGGGACTTTTAGAAAAGAACCAGTTTTAGATCAGAAGGGAATCTGAGAGCTGGAATTCAGGTCCCCTTTTACAGATAGTAGGTGGTGACCTGTGACCAATAGCGGAGGCCCAGGCCTCCTGAATCCCATTTTGGGCTTTGGACCAGACGTTTTCACATGAAGCCAAGAAGCGGCTGAGGTGATAGCTTTGCCTCCTTCTCCCAGTGACCACCTCTGAACCCTTTCTCTGACCACCAATGAAGATGCTCACGTTCATGGTTTACACACCCCACCTGCTCTCCCAACCTCCCTGGTCCTTTCAGGGACTTCTCTAAGTGGGAAGGGAGGGTTCAGTCCTGATGCAGGGTGAGTCCTGCTGGGGGGTATGGGGAAAAGTGAGCTGATTTACTTAACCATTCCTCTATTGTTGGGCAGTAAAATTGTTTGAAATGTTATAAAAAAGACTGCAGTGCATGTCTTCACATCTATATCATTTTGAGGGAATTTAGTAAGCTACTAGAAGCTAAAAACTTGATTCCAAATGCTTTCCAGAGTTTTATCAGATTATACTCATTAAATGAAAAGGACCAGTTTTATCAGTGCCTTCCTAGTCCTTTAATGTTTGCTCATTTAAAGAGTTTCCTTTCATTTGAATTTCTTTGCAAGACAATAAGGAAAGTAATATATTGCTCACTACTTGCTTCTTGTGTCGGCCTCTTTTGGTCTGGCCTTCTTTACGTTTTCCTCTAAAACACCAGGTAACCATGAAAATATGAAGGAGAGAAGATCAGGACACATTTAAAATTAACACCTTTTATTGTTTTATAACCAAATTAAAATGTCAGAAAATACATATACTGGTCAGGACCCAGAAAATGCTTGATATCTCCCCCCTTTAATTCTGTGTGCTGGCCTAAGGGGAAACAGCTGAAAGAAAGGTGTCTTTTGTAGAGAGCACTCTTGGGTCCACTGGAGAATATGCTCTGAGGAGAGGTGTACCACTTGGGGAGGTGGGGGGCAGGTTGGAACCAAGTGGAGCCCTTTTCCAGACAATGCAAGATGCCATTCCAAATGGGGCGATTTAGGGACTTCCCAGGGCACTGCAGACCCTAGCTGGGGTACTCAGAGACACCTGGAGGAAGTCACATTCCCCCCTTTATGACTGGTTCCCCAGGGGTCAGCTAGCCATTGAGAAAGGAACTGATGGGCTTGGGGGGCACAAAAAGGCATCCGTGACTGGTCAGTCCTGATGACCACTGCATCAGGAGTAAAGGGCACTTTGCGCTTTTTTTTTTTTTTAATTTATTTTATTTATTTTTGGCTGCACTGGGTCTTTGTTGCTGCTTGCGGGTTTTTCTCTAGTTGCAGTGAGTGGGGGCCACTCTTCGCCGCATTGCGCAGGCCTCTCATTGCGGTGGCCTCTCCTGTTGCAGAGCACAGGCTCTAGGTGCACGGGCCTCAGTTGCTGTGGCTCACGGGCTTCAGAGCACAGGCTCAATAGTTGTGGCACACGGGCCCAGTTGCTCCGGGGCATGTGGGGTCTTCCCGGACCAGGGCTCGAACCCGTGTCCCCTGCACTGGCAGGCGGATTCTCAATTACTGCACCACCAGGGAAGCCCGCACTTTGCTCTTTCAATGGCTGGTCCCTATGATGTCACATTAATAGCACCCAATTTAACACTTTCCCATTGGCCACCATCATGGTACTCCACAGGCATGGAATAGGTAGACGGCTTTAGGCCAGGGCTTGAACGTAAGCGTAGACAATTCCTGTGATACTGAAACGTCAGCATGGGAAGATCTTGGGAGGCTGGCACGATCACCTTCCTGATGAGGTGCACCGAGAGAAATGGGCTTTCCCAAGTTTGGAAAGTGCTCAAGGTCCTGCTTCTCTTCTTCCCACTTCAAAGCCAGTTTCTGTAAGATTAATGAGCCTCCCACTCATTCACCAAGTTTATGAAAAAACGCAGGCAGGCGTGGTGCTGTGCAAAAGCATGGAAACTGGCTGTGTGTAACACCATCCAGAAGCTTCGATGGGGGCCACTGGCCAGTCTGGCTTCCTGAGCATGGGGCCTCTGACATGTAGGGGAGAGGCCACCTGGAAAGCTTTGCTGGACTTGAGGAAACAATTAGGTTAAGTCCTCCATGGCAGTAAGTTTAAAGGGGCAACCCTTAAAATTAAAGAACGTCAACTTGATGAAAGCCTCACAGAAGCTGCTCCAGTGACACCGTCTGCATTCCAGTTCCTCAGTTGCTCTTTCTCACGTCTTTTCTACATGTGGTTCCCTGACCTGGATGCTTCCCCCATCACCTAGTTAGACTGCTACTAACCTTTCTGACTTCAACTTGTGTGTCACTTCCTTGTGGAAACCTGGCCACTCCTGAGGACTCTCAAAGCACCCCATCCCGTTTGTGATTGATGTGTGACCCCTAGACTCTGAGCACCTGGGCAGGGACCGTTTCTGTGCTGCTCGCCACTGTGTCACCAGCATTTAGTCCAACACCTGACACAGCAGGCACTCAAATATTTACTGACTGAAGGAGTAGCCGTAGGGAGACACTTCCATTCCAGTATAAAACAAATAGCACAGCTGTCCCCAAGTGTTACGGCTGCGGCCAAGCGATTCCAAAAGCAGGTTAAAAGAAACCAGACCAACTCCTCAGCGGCCATGACCCCTGCCTGCCCTTTTCACTCCCAAACATATAAGTAACATGCTGTGTTATCAGATCCAAAGGTTAGCCTTAGAGAGGAAGTGAAACACCACAGCAAGTCACCTGGATTTTTCACTTTCTCTTCAGACAGTGGGTTGGGCTTGCTGACAGGTCACCTAGCAGCCCAGGGGAGGAGCTGCTTGATCTAGAAGGGGTCCTGTTCTGGGGACCACGCCCCTGTGCCCCAGAGGCCAGCCTCACCAGAGACCTTTCCGCCTCTCCAACCCTCTTGTCCAAAGGCCCCAGTGGAAGGATGTTTACTCCGCGCTCTGTGCGGAGAACCAGAGTCCTCCCAGAGAGGGTGCTCCCTTGAGTCAGGGCAGGTGCTCACACAGCACCCAGGCTTGCTGGGAGACAGGCAGCACTGCAGGCCTGGGCTGCCAGCTGGTTTCAACAACTGTGATTGAGTTCTAGACCCCTCCCCTTGCGTTTACGCTGGGGCTCCTCAGCGAGTGCAGAGGGAGAAGCGAGCCAGCCGGCTCCCTAGCCCAGCATATTCTCTTGCATCTGACGGAGGAGACTTGGTCTGACTGCAGGCAGCAGGAAAAGGTCATTTCCTGAGGGAAGGAGTGAGTAACTCAGTGGATTCTCAGCAAGACAGGTGAGCCTCTTGGAATTGGTAACACAGGTTGCCTCCGGGAACGGGTGGAAGGGAAGCTTTTCACTTTTGTTCTATTGTACCTCTTAAATTTTGAGTCATTTAAGTGTGACCCAGTCAAAATATTTTAATTTGAATGAATTGAGCATAATGCCACTTTCCTGAGGGAGGGAAGGGGGGAATCTGCTTGGTCTCAAGGTTGCTTGAGGTAAGTCTGACCTGGAAATTGATGCCACTCACCAAAGCTGACCTTTTGAGAACCAGGTTTTGTATATCTCCTCAAGCACTGCTTCTCAACCTTTCACGTGCGCACGAATCACTTGGGAGTCTTGTTGAAATGCAGGTTCTGATTTAGGGGGGTGAGGGAGGGGCCTGAGACTGCATTTCTAACAAGCTCCCAGATGATGCGGAGGCTGCTGGTCCACAGACCACCCTTCGAGTGGCAATGCTTTACAGCCACTGAGGGAGAGGGTTGAGGGCCAACCTAGTAACAACTGTTTCCACCTGACGACTGAGCGCCGTTCGTCATCTCATTAGCCCTTCAGATGGAGCCCTAGAGGAGACAGGGAGGGAAGCCGAGCAGGGACACTGCAAGCCCCACAGAACAGCAGGAGCCGAACCACACAGGCAGATGCATCTCCCATCTGGGTGAGACGCTATCCCCTGAGCTTCCCGAGGCTCTCCTTCCTCATGGCCAGCTGCCTCCTCACAGGTCCAGTCCTTTCCCAGTTGCCTCCTTGGCCACCTTTAAGTTTCACTGCTGGGGGCAAGGCCAAACGTCCCCTTGGATGTTGGCCAAGGTCCTTCCCTGGGGAGCCATCATTCGCTCTAGGGATTTGTGCAGGTCTCAGCTAGAGGCTGGAGAAAGGCCAGAGTGCTGGGCCCAGCTCTCATGTCTGTCGGCTCTGAAGGGTTACATGCATGCACCCCTCCCTGGGGGCCAGGTGTCTCATTCAAGCATCTTTTGGACAGGGTCCAGCCCGCAGCAGGCATCAGTGTTTGCTGTGTGAATGAATGAATAACTGAATGCCCTAGTAAGTTCTCAGGAAAAATGAAAACACTCTAGGCCCCTGGCCTGCCCTCCACCCTTCCCCTCCCCAGGGCCTCTTCTGCATGAGCCACTGTGGCCACTGGGAGGCTCCCCTCCCCACACACACAACAAAAAGCTTGTAGCAGGATCCCAAAGCGCAGGAGGGAGGGCTGTGCCTGGAAGCCCCGTCCCATGTGGATGACGATGACTCTTCCCAGTTCAGAGCTGTGGGTAGTTCTGCCCTCAAATCTTCACCAAATCTGCTGTCAGCCAACAGCTCTGGCTATGCTTCCACGGTCTGCAGGTTCTGCAGCTGCTCCACATTCACGTTTCCATTCCCCTGGTGGCCAGACCTGTGGGTGGGTGGGTGGGGGCACACAGGGCACAGAAGACGCTTGGGAGCCCTGCAGGCAGGAACGGCCTCCCTAAAGGCAGACTCCGCCCGCAGAAGCCTCTGGCTGGCAGTGCGGCAGGCAGTTGAGCGTTCGTGGAGAGCGGCAGTCTGAGGGGTCCCTGGCCGCGGCCTCTGGAGCTGGCCCAGCAATGAGCAGCCGCTGCAGCCCCACAGCAACAGGCGAGGCTGGCCAAGACCAGCAGGGCAAGCGCTCTTTCCTCTTGCAGGTGAAGGAGCTCAGGTGAGCACCCAGGAAGTGACAGTCAGGGAGCACGTGGGGGGCTGCTGGCACAGGCCTACCCCAGCAGATCTCCCAGCCTCTCCATCTTTCTCTCCTCACTCCTCTCCATCCTTTGCCTTCCCGCTCCATCCTGGCTCACCGCTCTCTTTCCCTGCCCAGGCCCAGCTCCCCACTGGAGGCTGCCAATTGCTGAGTCAGCAGAGAATGGAAGCTCGAAGCAGAGGGCAGCCAGCCACAGGTCAGTGAACGCCTCTGATGTGGCTGACGAGAGGAGAGTCAGGGAACCCTACTCACTGAGCTGGAGGTTCCCCTGTGCCCAGCCCCCTGGAACAAAAGGGAAAACAGGCCCAGAAAGGGCCAGGCACCTGCTCAGGGGCACATAGTGAGGCAGGGAAGCAGAGCAGGCCCGAGGGCTGCCTCCTGACTCAGCCCGGGGCTCCCTCCCATGCCAGGCTGTGGTCAGGTCTACAGAAAGCGCCAGGCTGCCCGGGGCTTCTGGGCAGTGCTCGGGGAAGGGCAGCCTGGCGGTCACCCGTCAGCACAGCCACCACTGTCCTCGGGCTAGGGCAGCTCCAGAATTTCCACAGCAAAGAGGAGCTGAGGGGAGGCATCTGATGGGGCGTGGAGGGATGAAGGGCTCGGTAAGGCAAAATAACCTGATGGAGAACTGGATTCTAGGAACCCACTGCCCAGGTTCAAATCCCAGCTCTGCCACTTACTAGCTGTGTGACTTGAGCAAGTTACTTGACCTCTCTGAGCCTCGGTTTCCTCATTAGAACAGGAAATATTAATGTCCACCTCATTAGGTTGCTGAAAAGAGTTCACATGTACAAAGAACTCAGAGCAGTGCCCAGCAGAGTAAGCCTGAGTAAATGATAGTACTGTTACTGTCTTAACATGGGCACAGCATAGCAAGCAGACAGGTTTGTGGTTGCTCAGGGGTACTGGAGGGTAACGGGCATCGTGGAGGGGCTAAAGCACCACCAGCACCCCTCCCCGCCCCCCAAGGCCAGCTTGGATGGGCTCTGCTGGGTCCCTGGCATCCTGCCTTGGGGCCAGGTCACCCAGAGCAGGGAGCACAGTAGCCAGCTGGGCTGTCTCTGCGGACCTCGTTCCTGGCCCTCGGCTGGGCAGCCCCTCACCTGGCGGGCTGGAGGAGCTGCCGGCACACACAGCCATTCTCCTTCTGGGCGCCGTCTCCATCCTGCACCTCTGGCTGCTCCGCCAGCCCCGCCGCGTCTGGGGCCACGCTCTGCTGCGAGGACTCTGCCATTCGGTCGAGGACCTCTAGGTTCCTGGGCAGGACATGACCCATTAACCCTGGCCTGTGGGTCTCACCTCCTCCCTGGGCTGGTGAGCCACTCGCCCTGCAGGGGGCGCCCCTCTTCCCCCAGCAGCTCAGCAGGGGTGGCAGGTGCAGTCAGGGCTCAGGGCTCAGCCTGGGAACCAGGGCTGGGATTCAGTCCAGGCAGATGATGCAGGCTGGCCCTCTGCCCCGTCCCAGGTTGGGGTGGGACTGAGGGAGCAGCGCCCAGTGCCTGTCCAGAGCCCACCATCTGCAATTTCCCTTTTCCATCCCAGCTCCTCCAGAAAGCCTTCTCCAAGGCTCCAAGGGCTGGGCCAGAGCCCCTCGCCCCTTCCTGTCCACCCAACCGTCATACTGTTCTCCTCCTCTGAAACACACACACACACCCCACAGCCCCCCCACACACACCCCCAAGAAAGCCTGGAAATAGGCCCCCAGAGTGGGGGGGGGGGGCGGAAATAGGACCACCAAGTCCAAGAATCCTAAAATTGTAGGTGCTGGAAGGCACTGTATGTAACCAACACTCTCATCTCACAGGGAGAGAAACTGAGGCCCAAGGCGGCCTGGGACTGGTCCAAAGTCACCTGGGGAGACAGTGGCAGGGCCAGGCCTGGAAACCAGGTCTCCTGCCCGTGGCCTGGGTGGTCTTGTCTTCTGCCAGCTGCTCTGAAGTAGCATCCAGTTTTGTAGAGCCGGTACTCGGAACATTCCGCCTTACCCAGCCCTTCCAAGGGAGCTCCCCGTATTCAGCCCTGCCTCTACCCCGCAAACGCCGACATAAAACCAGGGTAAGTGTTCTGAGCCCGGGAGGGGGAGAGGCTGACCTAGTGGGCTCCCCTAGGGCCGCTGGGAGGAGGCATAACTGACCTCACTTCCTCATATTTCTTGTCTCGGTAAAAGTGGCTCTTTTTGATGAGGTAGATGAGTACCAGGTCGCAGAAGAAAGACCCCTGCAAGAGAGTTGGGGTCCCTGACTCAGAGTCCTAGACTTCCAGGGAGCACCCAGCCACCTGACACCAACTACATCCCATTGGATCCTGCAGCAACCTGAGGGGAGATGTGCTCAGAAAAGAGGCATCTTTGTCCAAGACCACAAAGCTGGTCCACGGTAGAGCCAGAGTTAGCCTGTGGTCCGTCTGACCCCTCAGGTTGTGCGCGCTGCACTACCCTGATCCCATCGAATCACGCCTTCAGCCAGGGCACTGCCCTGGGGTGCGGGAAAGAGTAAGACAATGAGACCCTCTGGGGACTCCCCCTCTGGTGCAGGAGACGAGCATATAAATTAGGACAGAGTGACAGTGTCCCGTGATGGGGAGAGGAGCAGGGGCAGCAGAGAGAAGACGGGACTCGACTCAGCCTGGGGAGGAACATCTGGGCTGAGTCTTGAGGCTGAAGAGGATTTTATATAAGGAAAAAGGAAAAAACGCTCAGGAAGGGCACTGCAGAGGAACAGGCTCGTCACGCCTGGGAACAGGGCCAGGAACGGAATTGTGGCATTGCGGGAAGATCCCTTTAGTAGGCAGTGAGAGAGGGACTGGAGGGTATCTAAACAACAAGGACACCACAGCAGCGGTCAAGGAAAGATGAGGAGGCCTGTGCCAACCCAGCGGACCGACCCACTGACACCTGAACACAAGCTCTTCAGACCAGAGTGGATGGCGCAAATACCAGTCTCCTCCACCAGAGGGCGACTCCACCCACTGCACAGCGAGGAGGGGGCGGGGGTGGGTGGGAGAGGGTTGATGGAGGACCACAGGTGAACCAGGTCCTCTGACCCTGGGCATTGCACAACCTTTCCCACGCCAGATGCCAAAAAGGTTATCAATTCCTTGTTCCACAGAGAACACTCCTCCCACCACCCCCCACCCAGCCTCTACCACTTTTCCCCATTACCTTCATTCCACAAATGTGTCCCCAGATGCCTATGTTCTGATTTACCCGCATCATAAGAAAGTGATGTCTGAAGGTGGCCCCTGTCTTGGGAAGTTACCTATGCAAACGTGCAGGGCTCCCCAGCAATGTTGCTGCAGTTAAGAGGAGTCCCTTGGGGCCCACTTTCATCCACTGACCACCTCTCAGGAGCATGGCCTCTTTGTCCTGCTACAGGACACGGTGTTCCTGGTCTCAATAAAAAGTCAGTCCGAGGTCCTCCTGGAAGCCCCCATGGGGCTGCTGTGACCTCCCGGGCAGAGGAACCAGGGACAAGGCTGCCAGAAACCTTGGCAAGGGGCTTGCTGGTATGTGTGTGAGCCACTCTGATGACTGCCTTGTCTTTAAAAAACTTCCAGAAAAACAAAGGGGCATGAAAGATCCAGAGGAAGCCTTTCCCTGCCCTCCAGCCGTTACTTCCTCTCCGGTGGCCCCTCTGCCCAGCTGGAAGGACAGACCTGGACCACAGCCCGACTTCCCTGCCTCTCATCTTAGCCCCGTGATTCACAACTGGCGGGGGGCAGTTTGGCCACGTCTGGAGACATTTTTGGCCGTCACAACTTGGGGGGAATGTGCCGCTGGCATCTGGTGGGTAGAGGCCAAGGATGCTGTCAGACACCCTACAATGCACACAGTCACCCCACAAAAAAAGTGATCTGGCCCTACGTGTCAACAGGGCCGCGGCTGAGAAGCCCTGTGTATAGCCGGATCCTGCCTCTCTTTAGCAGAAGTGGAGACAAGGCTGCGCAGGATCCCAGAGAACCCCCCCAGCTGCAGAGCCACAGGCAGAAGCCTCTCTGGCTCTGGAAAGAGAAACCCAGGTAGTCACGGCCACCTGGGGGCTGCTGGAGGGGTGTGAAGTCCCAGAGAGCCCTGTTCACCCCCATATCCACACTGACCTCCCCAGTTCTGGTTCTTTCTGGAGCACTGGGGCAACTCCCCTGGGGCAGTGTCCCCCCTGCCCGCCCCGCGGGTGCTCGGAGGGTAAAGGGGGTGGGGGAGAGGTACTCACCACACCCATGAGCGCCACCCCTGAGCCCACGTTGATGACTGTGGGGACGATGTTGAACTTCCCTGCCTGGAGCACAGAGAGACAAGGTGGGGTGAGGAAGGCAGCAGGACAGCGGGATCCCCAGGGACTCCACCAGAGTCAGCCTGGGGTCCCCCCAGCATGCCCCACCCTCCCAGGACCTGCCCAGCTTCAGAAGGGGAGCCTCACCCACACACCTTGCCATTCACCATCACATCAAAGCGGATCCCGTAGGCTTTAAACAGCGTGCGGAGCTCCACCCCAGCTGCGTCTCGGTAATACTTGGCAAACCTGGGGGAGACACGGCTCGGGGAGCCCTCGGCCTGCCTGGGTCTTCCCTGTTTGGCAACACAGGCTCCACTACCTTGGAGATTTATAAACCCACCCCCACCCCCCACCCCAGGACCCTGGCATTCAGCAGCCCCAGGAAAGGTTGGAGACCCCCTTGCTGACGTGACATAAAAGATTCGTTCAGATCTTTGCAGTTCTTGCCAGACGCTCCCCAAGAGGCAAGGGCTTTCCCACAACTGCTGGGCCAACTCGGGCCACCAAGGCACTGATGGGCCTGGCCCAGGCCTCAGCTTCAGGGCAAGTCCAGAGCCATGGCCAATGCTTCTGTCCCAGAGGCCCCCTGGCAGCCTCCCTGCACCTCCCACTCTGACACCCACCCCCAGGAAGGGGTGTCATAGCGCTGGCACCCAGGCAAGGACACGAAACGTGGACAGGGTCATAAGGTGGCAGACTTAGCCCCTGTTACCTGAAGTTGTACCCAGAAGCAAGAGAGTTTGCTGAAAATCTGTTGTCCAGGCGGTTAAAATAATAGCGAGGGTAACATTCCGAGGGAGCTCTGTCAAGGTCACAGTCCCAGTCAATCTGAATTCCTATCACACCACCCTTGATGCAAAGGAGACAAGAATCAGTGCACAGAACTCTCTGGAGATAGAAGTCACAGACCAGCTCTTCATGGAGAGCTCAGGCAGGGGGTTGGCCCCACTGGAGCATCCTTCTGGGAGGGTTCACACCTCGGGGGTGACTGAGAAAAGTACATCGCCGACAGCCCATATCCTCCTGCTTCACGCTCCAGGGAGAAGGGAATGACCCGAGCGAGCACCTACTGCAGTAATGGCACCTCACACCACAGCCAGGGTGCCAGTGGGGCTCCTGGCTCGGTTTCAGCTGATGCCCCAGGACTCAAGAGCCAGACGCGGGTGCAAGTGTGGCCCTCACCGAGTGCAGCACAGCTGGCTGTGCAGCACAGCTAATTCTGAGACAGTCCCTGGGCAGGTGAATGCAGGGCCACCCCATCCCATGGGTCCCCCTCCACACCCCCTCCTCATTGCAGAGCTCAAGCCCAGAGCCCTCCAGCCCCACCACCCACCTGCACAGCTATCTCCTGGAAGCTGCTCCCCGTCCAGCGGACCACAGACCCCAGTCGGAAGATGGGGCAGTAGGGGTCCTTGGGGCCAAACTGACAGGACTTCAGGAACGCTCTGTCTGTGGTGTCCAGCACATTTGTCCTGGGTGGAGGCCATGAAGAGCCAGTGAAAGGAAGGTGACACTCGCTGTTCCCAGGCCAGAAACCGGGCCTGACCCACGCTGAGCCCTTGACCTTTAGCCCCTCCTCAGATCCTGACTGCTTTCCCACCCCCAACATCCTCCAGTACGAAAGGACACAGCCCTGCCGCCACTGCACGGGAAAGGGTGCCCCCTCGTCACCCGGTGGGTCATTCCACACAGCGTCCCATACACACCATGCACACAGGCCCACGTACTTGGAGAAGTTGAATTTGGGGAAACGAATGAAGTTCTTTATGTAAACAGTGAAGTCTTCAGCTTCGCCCAGGAGTGGCTTCCTGAAAACCAAGGCAGGACGGTCTGCTCAGGAGGCCCTGCCCCGCCCCCTCCATGCCTGTGCTGAGGCTGAAGCCTGTCTGCTCCCTGGGTGCCCTGGAGCCTTTGCAAAGGACAGTCAATTTGATCATGTCGGGGTGGTCCTGGGGCCTTTGTGGGATGTCCTAGCTTCTCTCCCAGGACACATCTCCACCATCGGG
This sequence comes from Mesoplodon densirostris, assembly GCF_025265405.1. Lineage (NCBI taxonomy): Eukaryota > Metazoa > Chordata > Mammalia > Artiodactyla > Ziphiidae > Mesoplodon > Mesoplodon densirostris. The sequence goes on along the minus strand of NC_082678.1, from coordinate 46,774,933 downwards.
CTGGGACCCGCTGCCCAGGACTGGGTAACTCCTCAGGGTCCTGAGGTTACAGCCACTCACGCTGGCCTGGACTTTGTCTCCACCGGGCACCAGGCGAAGATCTCACAGGTGCCCTTTTGCTCGCTCCCCGCCCGCAGGCAGCGGCCAGTCCTCACTCCTGCAGGGGTGGGAGAAGGACAATGCCGGGAACCTCCTGGTTCCAGCCCCCCTTCTGCCCCCAGCCCCGTCTACTCCAGGCCTCACCATTTCCAGCCACAACAGGTTCCCCAGGAGGGCAGTCGCTGTCCTCATGGCACAAGGCATCAGGAATGCTTTCACTCTGTCAGGAGAGAAAGGGTGCCTGGTGGGGGGGAGGTGCCTGCAGGGACCCCTTCTCAGAACCAGGTCCCACCCCAGGGTGAGGCCAGGGGTTCCTCTCTTGCCTGTGGCGGCTCACCCCTTGAGAACCTGCTTCTCCCCTGAACAATGCAGGTATGCACGCTGGTGCACACATCCCCCAGGGCCCTTGGAGGGGGTCGACACCCCTGCCTCAGGAGAGGGGTGGACCCCAAGTACTGCTGACAGCTCTCCCACCCCCTCCCCAGCTCTCTGCACCAAGACGCACCTCGGCACAGGTTTCCTGCCGCTGGTTGGGGGTCACGACCAGGTTGGTGATTACAAAGAAGACATTCTCTCCCTGCGAAACCAGAGGGAGGTTGAGGAACCCCCTCCTGCTATTTGGGGTCCCCCCTTCCCGGGGCTGCCTGGAAGGTGGTGGGATCTCTGCATGGGTGTTGCAGACACTGGGGCCACAAAATCAGTGGATCCCACCCAAGAGCCCACTGACCTCGGAGTCCCAGAGCAGGTATGCTTAGAGGGGTCTCTTCCATGCCCACAACCCCAAACCATTCTATCCTCGGCCCCCAGGGTCCAAGCTGAGATACAGGAGGGGAGAGAGGAGAAGGGGCAGTGATGAGATGGCCTGGCCCCGGCCCAGGGAACCACTCCCAGGGACGGTGGCCAATATAAGGGCGGGGCTCTCGGTGCCAGGCCACGCAACTCACACTGACCTGGAAGTTTTCTGGGTCCCATTTGGTCTCAACAGGCTCAGGGTTTGATGGGAACAGAGCAGCCCCGTAAGGCACAGTTGGGGAGGGCTGGGGTTTGGCATGGGGGAAAGGCCCTGGGCAGAGTCGATCTGCAAACTCTGCAGCCGTCCCAGGCCAAGGGAGACAGCGAATGGAGGTCCCTGGCTCCCCAAGCAGTTTCCCACGTCACCCACCCGGATCCAGACCCTGTCAGCCTGGGCCCTTGTGCTGGGTGGGGCTCAGACCTGGGGTGGGATGACATAGTCGGCAACATCCCAGAGCCGCTCCCCAAGCTCTGAGGTGTTGGTGAAGGTCACACCCTTGACTTTGGTGATGACGCTGCTCTGCAGGGATGTGTCCGTGTCTTGGTAACACTTCTTCACCAGGAACACCCAACTGCAGGGAGGGGCAAGCAGGTGGGCGTCAGCCTCATTGCTGCCCTCAGGAAGTTTCCTCAGGCCCCCAAGGTGTGGAGGGGGCAGGCCTGGGGCTCCACCTTTCCCACCAGCTCCTGGGCAGGAGTCACAACTCCCTCTGCCGCCTGAAAGACAGTCCTGCAAGCAGCGGAGGTGACAAGCAACCCCAGAAGCGAGAGGCTGCTGCTCTCAGGAGCCAAGGCCCTGCAGCCGGGCAAGCCTGGGATGAAACCGGCTCGACCCACACTTGCCATGTGACCTCGGGTGAGCCAATGAACTCGGGGGTCAACACAGGGCTAAGTGCACCTCCTTCCAGAGGGATGAGGATGGTTAATGGACATTGGTGCACAACCTGGAACTTATCATGAGGAGACCTCAGACAGATCCAAACTGAGGGGCATTCTAAAAAATTAGAGTGCAAAATCCTGTACTCTTTGACACCCAAAACACAAGCAACAAAAGGAGAAATAGGTAAGGTGGACTTGATCCAAATTAAGAACTTTTTTGTGCATCGAAGGACACTATCGACAAATTGAAAAGACAACCCAGAGAATGGGAGAAAATATTTATGAGTCACATAACTGATAAGGGTCTAGTACCCAGAATGTACAAAGAAGTCTTACAACTCAACAATAAAAAAGACAAGTAATCCAATTTAAATATGGGCTAAGGGGGCTTCCCTGGTGGCGCAGTGGTAGGTAGTCAGCCTGCCAAGGCAGGGGACACGGGTTTGAGCCCTGGTCCGGGAGGATCCTACATGCCGCGGAGCGCCTGAGCCCGTGTGCCACAACTACTGAGCCCACGTGCTGCAACTACTGAAGCCTGCACGCCTACAGCCCGTGCTCCACAACAAGAGAAGCCACCGCAATGAGAAGCCCACACACCGCAATTAAGAGTAGCCGCGGCTTGATGCAACTAGAGAAAGCCCGTGCACAGCAACGAAGACCCAACGCAGCCAAAAATAAATAAATTTGTAATAATAATTAAAAAAAAGAAAAAAGAAATATGGGCTAAGGATTTGAATAGATATTTCTCCAAGAAAGATATACAAATGGCCAATAAACCCGTGAAAAGATGCTCAACATCTTTAGTCAGGAAATGCAAATCAAAAACCACAGTGAGATAGTACTTCATACCCAATAAGACAGCTGTAATCCCCGAAATGGAAAATAACAAGTGTTGGTGAGGATGCAGAAAAATGGGTACTTGCTGGTGGGAATGTAAAAAGGTGTAGGTGCCGTGGAAAGCAGTTGGGTAGTTGCTCAAAAGGTTACCATATGACCCAGCAATTCCACTCCTCAGTATCATTGAAATCATATATCCACACAAAAACTTACACATGAATGTTCTTAGCAGCATTATTCCTAATAGCCAAAAAGCAGAAACAATCCAAATGTCCAACAGATGAATGCATAAACAAAATGTGGTGTATCCATATAATGAGGTATCATTCAGCAATTAAAGGAATAATTTACTGACAAAGGCTACAGTATGTATAAATCTTGAAAACATTATGCTAAGTGAAAGAAGCCAAACAAAAAAGGCCACATGTTGTAATGATTTGATTTATATGAAATGTCCAGAATGGGCTATAGAAACAAAAAGTAGATTAGTGGTTACCAAGGGAGGGATGGTGGTAGGGGAGAATTGCAAATGACTGTTAATAGACACAGGTTTCTTTTGGGGGTGATGGAAACATCCTGGAATTAGATAGTGGTGATGGTTGTACAACATTGTGAATGTACTAAAAACCACTGAATTGTGTAATTTAACATGGTTAAAATGATGAATTACATGCTATGTGAGTTTTACCTCAATTTTAAAATGGTTTTTAAAAGATCCTGCACTCTCCAAAAAACGTCAGTGTCATAAGATACAAAGACAGGCTCAGGAGTGATTCCAGATTAAAGGAGACATGACAACTGAACCCAAGGCGTGATTTCGGATTTTCTTTTCCTATAAAGGTAATTTTGGGGACAATTTACAAAAGGTCTGTTGCTTAGATGATAATATTTTTATGTTAATTTCTGAATTTTCATGCTTGTCCTTCATTAAATAAGAGAATTCCTTGTTTTTAAGAAATACCCATAGAAGTATTTAGGAGTGAAGAGACATCATGCCTGCAACCTACTCAACAGAAAAAAATTGCACATGTATACACACACATAGAAAGAGAAAGGGATAAGGAAAACACAAATGCAGTAAAATGTTATATCATTTGAGGAATCTAGGTGAAGGGCATTAAAAAAAAGCTACTATTGGGCCTCCCTGGTGGCGCAAGTGGTTGAGAGTCCGCCTGCCGATGCAGGGGATACGGGTTCGTGCCCCGGTCTGGGAGGATCCCATATGCCGCGGAGCGGCTGGGCCCGTGAGCCATGGCCGCTGAGCCTGCGCGTCCGGAGCCTGCGCGTCCGGAGCCTGTGCTCCGCAACGGGGGAGGCCACAACAGTGAGAGGCCCGCATACCGCAAAAAAAAAAAATAAAAAAAATAAAAAAAAAAAGCTACTATTAAAACTTTTCTGTGAGTATAAATTACATCAAAATACAAAAAAAATACATTTTTTTAACGAGACGGCACAAGTAAATTGCTTAGCACAGCGAGTGCCAAGGCACAGAGGAGGAGCTCAATGAATATAACACATCAACTTATTACTGAGGTTACTGTTAATTAGAGATTGTCCAGGTCAACCCCCCTTGGTAAAGTTGGGAAAACTGCAGCCAGAAGAGGGCAGGAAGCCGCCTTCCGGAGGTCCTGCAGCAGTGCTTGCACCCTCATCCCCGGGGGCAGAGCTGGCATGTCCTGGGCCCTAGGCTGTCCCATCTCCAAGGACCTCTGAGAGGGCTGTGACCCTTGAGCCAACCAGCCATTTTAGTAGGGACACACTGGGCCTGGCCTGGACAGAAACATTCAGCAAACACTCAAGGAACAACCACCACCATTCATTCACTCATTCATTTCACACCTGTCCCCTAAGCAGTTAGGGGACACCAGGCAGGCCCCGCCCTCATGGCATCCCCAGACTGACAAGGGCAGTCAGCACGAACATTAAGCAGATGATCCCCTGAATAAGCATGTAATTACATCGTGGGAATTCTGGGGAGGAGTGTGCGAGAAGTCAGGTGTGAAGGATGAGTGGGCGCTAACGATGTAGGGGAGGAAAGGGAAGCCTGGCTGAGGAGCAGTAAGACAGAAGGCCCTCAGGTGGGGGCAGCCAGGTGCATTAGGGATGAAGCCCAGCCTCCGGGTGGGAGTGAGGTGGGGTCAGGGCTGCCCTCCCTGGAGGAGCCTCTACTGCTCCCCAAGTCAGGAAGTAGGAGGGACTCAACAGCATTAACTAAAGGAATAAAAGAGGCACATCCGCATCCCAGTTGTCTGGTGTCATTTCCTCTCCACCTGTCCGCTCCCTGCTTGGGGGTGAGGGCTCTGAACAGTGCCTGGCTGACCCCAAGGAGCTGCCCCTCAGCTGATGGTGCCAGCTCCTGCAGGGCGGGGGAGGGGGGCAGACAGGAGAGCTGGGTGCCAGGGAGGGTAGAGGGTTTCGGGGCAGGACCCCCAGAGAGGCCAGCTCCGGGTGGGGCGAGCTAGCCAGAAGGGAGTTCTGGGACATGCCAGGCTCATGAGTTGCCCCTGCCGGGAGCCTGACACTGAGCTCAGTGACTATAAATAAACCACCGAGGGCCTGGGCCAGCCCGGGCTACGGCCCAGGGGGCTGCCATGACAGCTGCAGCCCAAGCCCCTGCAGCCTCGCCCCCTTCCCAAAGCCCTATAGCACTGGCAGCCCCAGCCCTGGAGAAAGGAACTGCCCACGGAAAGCCTCACAAATGGGGGGACCCAGGAACCCCGGCGCATCTCATCACCTCAAGAGCCGCTGGGGAGTTGAGGGCTCCCTCCTTACCCCCCACCCTTAAGCCCAACGGTACAAGAAGGGCCGCCTCCCCGAGCAGGGTCCCAGAGCCCAGTCACAGGGCACCCCCGGCGCCCCCAGGCCAATTCCCAGCCCCCGGAGGCCACAGCTGCGGCCCCGGCCGGCCCTTCCCCCTCCCCAGCCCCGAGCCCCGGAGAACTCACACCACCAGGTAGGTCAGGATGGAGACCTGCAGCAGCCGGTAGAGCAGGCCCACCTTCTTGTTCTTGGCGATGACGTACTTCTCGGTCTTGTAGTCGAAGAGCGACTGGTAGAGCCCCTTGCAGCCCGCCTGCCCCATGGCGCCGGCTCACCTGGCCCGCGATCGCGTCGCCACACGTGTGCCGCATGGAGCCGCCCCCGCCGCCGCCCGGCCCTCAGTGTGGGCACCGCTGCGCCCGGGTGCGCGGCTCACCGGGCGGGGGCCGGCGGTTGGCGAGGCCGCGGCAGCGCCGCCCGAGGCCAGGCGGGGGCCTCAGACTGCGACCTTGCCTCCTCCCCTGACTGTGACAGTGACACCGCCGGACCGCCGCCCGGCCACTGGCCTGCGAGGGCCCTCCCGGCGATCGCCGCCCGGAAGGGGTGCGGTGAGAAGAGGGTCTCCTTTGGAAGCAACGCCCCGCCTTCTCCGCCCCCAAAGAAATCCCGGGGTTCCTCCTATTGAATGCCCGGGGAAACTGAGGCCAGGGGAGGGGGACCTACAACACAGGAAGTGGAGGCGAAGACGGGATAAAGAGCATTGACAGAAAGATACAAACAGGTTTCTTGATTTTTCTTGCTCCCTGGGGCAACCCTCGCCCTCCCCTCACAGGATGGGGGCTGCGATGAAGTGCGCGTTCCTACTGCAGCAGCTGCGGCCGGCCCGTTTCAACCCCACACTCCGGGGAGTCAGTTGCCAGGCACGCCCCAGTGGCCAGAACACCGAGAACTCTGTAGGGCAGGGAGGATGGGTGGGGTGGGGATGGGGAGACAGGCAGCCAAGGCCTGGGATCTTAAAGATGCCTGGAGAGAGGGCGGGGCCCGCTGTGGAAATGCTTCCAAAGCAAGAGATGGACCTCATCTAGCTGCTGAATCTGCAACCCCTCACGGACAGTGGAATTAAATTAGAGGGAAAAAAAAAATCAGAGGCAGTGGGAACAGAGACGAGGACACCTCTGAGAAGATGAGGTTCAGAACGTGGGACAGCCATGGCGAGGCGGGGTCCTGGGTGAGCTCGGTGTGCGTGTGCACTTGTGTGCTGGGCTGTGCACGCTCGTTTTCTGCGTTTCACTCATGCCATCCTGCAGTCTGACCGGAAGGGGTCCTGCTCCTCTCCCTAGCCTGGCTCTCACACAGGAATAAGTTCCCTTCCTTGAACCGTAGGCTCTGGGAGTTGGGAGTTGGAGGGGACCCCTGGTCACACCAGGTGTGACCTCCTCTCAAAGTAAAAGCCCCAGGGCAGCACGTCTCCAGTTTTAGTGAGCGTGGGTATCATTTGGAAGAAAAATGCAAATTCCTGGGCCCTGCCCCAAATATTCTCATTCCCTTAAGACTAGGATGGGGCCTGCAAATCTGTATTTTGCTCTCAAGCTGCCATTTCGGAAGCACAGATTTTTGCAACTGTTCATCAATTTCAATTCAAATGCCATTTCCTTAAAAAAAAAAAAAAAAGTCCTGTTCTTACTACCACCCACCAAAAGCGCCTCCCACCCCAAACACTTTCTATCCCATTACCCCTTCTTATTCCCTTAGAGCCCGTCACTCTTGAATATGATCTTATTTACTTATTGTCTGTGTCCCCCACTAAGACCGTAAGCTCCAGGAGGGCAGGGACCTTGCCTTTGGACATACCTGCATCCCAGGCCCACCGCTATGACTGCTACATAATATGTCAGTACATATTTGTTGAGTGAAACTCAGGCCTGACTTTTTAAACAGGGAGATTTCAGCTGCCGCCCTGTTCCACTCATGACTGGGGATTTTGGAAGCTGACATCATCCTGGGGGAAAGGCTTAGGAATTGTCACCAGGCCTCCCTTCCTCACTCTCCTGCCAGCCTCTTCCTCAGCCCTCCCCTCACACGGCCCTCCAGCACTCAGAGGAGAGGCAGCCTCAATGGAGTGACATCACGCTGTATGACGAGGCCCACCAACCTGCTCTTGTTTGCCCTCCAGTGTGGGCAGCCCCTCCTGAACGCCCCGCGGCCCAGCCAAGACCAGGCTGCAGTTTCTGACAGAACTATCCAGATGCTTTACAGACCACGTGAGGGACATCCAAAGGGGAAAGCGCTGCTCTCAGGGCCAGGGCCAGACCCCTCCTTGTGGGCTCCCTCACAGCTTCTTAGGCTAGATCCAGACCCGTCAGTGGGTCAGGACATCAGTTTACTGGGTTCCAACCAGCATATTCACAAAAAGAAAATATCAGAGTGTGTTTAAGGAAGTAAGTGTAGACAGTTTGGTGAAATGTTTGTTTGAAGTATGTGTGTGTGTATAATGATGTGTAATACATTTCTTCTTGTGGGTCATGGTCAAAACAATGTGAAAAATACTTCCCTGGAGCTGCAAACCTAAGTATCTGCAATCTACCTCCGTATCACTGGGGCCGGCTCACATCCCCAAGTTCAGGTCTAACTCCCATTATACCCAAAGTGGGAGAAGGGGTCTTTGCTTTTTTATTGGCCGCACATGCAGAAGTTCCCATTACCAGGGATCGAACCTGCACCCCCTGCAGTGGAAGCGCCGAGTCTTAACCACTGGACCGCCAGGGAAGTACCAGGGTCTTTGCTTTTTATGTTTGCATTATTAGAAGTTCAAGTCAGGGATGTTTCCAAATCCAAGATGAATTCTCCACTTGAATGAAAACTGCCTGCTGTCTTTGAGTGGTTTTTCCAGTCTCTACCTAAACCCATCTCAACAGGCACCCTGTTCAAATGATCTTCACCACCACTACTGTGCGAATGCTTATCAGCTTAGCAAGTAAGTCAGGGGTCAGGGGTGAATGGCTAGTTCTCAAAGTAGTCAAAGCCCCCTTCCCTCTCCTCCCCCAAAGGCATCCACATCATGCTTCATTATAATGACTGTCATCCACCTTAAAGAAAGGGGCTGGCAGTGAAGGGATTGACCAATCTCATCTGGTTCATAAGACTGTCTCGTTGGATGATTTAAGGTAGCTGCAGTGACGTGATGGGGAATTATAAAATGAACTCAAAAAATATTCTCCAAAAAATGAAAAGGAAGCAAAAGAGAAATAAAATACAAATCTCATAAAATAACGTGGTCCTTGGAGGAGAGGCTCAGAGGTTACTTACACCTAACGAACGAGGTTCAATTTCCCACCCCAGAGAGGAGGGCTCAAGAGAGGCCTGAGATAGGAAATCTGAATCTGTCCTAGGGCACAAAAGGAAGTCATCACAAGGCAAGGAGAGCCCTCCTTCAGAGCCTGAAATATCCTGGATGACCTAGAAGGGACACGAGTGGGAGAGGCGTGGCATGGGAAGGGTTTCATGAAGCAGTTCATCCTTTAACTTTTCTTTTGCTCTGAGGAGTCCTGCTTTGATAAACACATTCCATTAATAGACATTACTGGTCCATTTAAGAAATAGCATTTCTCAGGGTATATACCCAGTAGTGGGATTGCTGGGTCATATGGTAGTTCTATTTTTAGTTTTTTAAGGAAGCTCTATACTGTTTTCCATAGTGGTTGTTATCAATTTACATTCCCACCAACAGTGCAGGAGGGTTCCCTTTTCATCACACCCTCTCCAGCATTTACTGTTTCTAGATTTTTTGACAATGGCCATTCTGACTGGCATGAGGTGATACATCATTGTAGTTTTGATCTGCATTTCTCTAATAATTAGCCATGGTGAGCAGAGTGAAGTAAGTCAGAAAGAGAAAAACAAATACCATATGCTAACGCATACATATGGAATCTAAAAAAAAAAAAAAAAGATGGTACTGACAAACCTAGCTGCAGCGCAGGAATAAAGAGGTAGACATAGAAAATGGATTTGAGGACTTGGGGTGGGAGGGCAAAGCTGGGCTAAAGTGAGAGTAGCATTGACATATATACACTACCAAATGTCAAATAGTTGGCTGGTGGGAAGCAGCCACATAGCACAGGGAGATCAGCTCGGTGCTTTGCGATGACCTAGAGGGGTAGAATAGGGAGGGTGGGAGGGAGGCTCAAGAGGGAGGGGATATGGGGACATGTGTATGCACATGGCTGATTCGCTTTGTTGTGCAACATCAACTAACACAGTATTGTGAAGCAATTATACTCCAATAAAGATTAAAAATTTTTAATAAAAGAAATAGCAGATATAAATGTTGCTTCAAAGAGTCAACAGGAAGAAGGAAGCCTGTCTCTGCAGGAAGCATTTCTGAGTCCTGTCTTAAGTGATGGGTTCTTACTCATTACTCAGTTCTCAGAATGAGACCTGGGGAAAAACTCCACTGAGGTATCACTTTAAAAGACTAAACCGTCAAATGCTGGTTCACTGGGCACTGAAAAGGATAAAGATTCAAACTCAAACCAACCAAACCCACAAAGCGGCGCCAGCACGAACACGGTACACGGTAGAGAAAGATGGTCCTGCTGCTGCTGCTCCCTGTGGGGTTTTCCCCACCTTCATGAAACAGCCCTCGTCCATCCCACCTCGCTCTGCTCGTGTTCACAGGACCGTAGTGATGAACCACGAGCAAGCGGGACATCCTCGTGTGAAACCCGAGAGTGGGTGCGGCGTCCACAGCTCCTGCACTCAGTCCTCCCTCAGATTCTTCCTCTTTGTTGCAGTCTCTATCCCCACCTGCCTTTCTGGCCTCACAAGCCCCTTACGCACACCAGCTTCAGGGGAGCTGACTGACAGCTTCATCACATCCCGCACTTCCCAACCCCTGTGCCTCCACTCAGGCGGGTCTCTCCTCAGCATGTCATGGCTTCAAGGCTCAGCCTTTACAGGGCTTTGTCTCCTTCACAGAGGCCTCCTGGATCCCTCTCCTCCTCTAAATCCCCAAAGGACAGGACCCGACCCGTCTGTCTCAGGGAGTTACAGCTGAGTGCGCATCTTATCTGTCCTATAGGACTCTGAAGGCAGGAAAGGCTTTACCACTCTGCTCACTGGGTCTACAATGAGATACGTGGTCGTCCAGAAGAGAAGGGGGGATGGGGGGAGGGAAGGAGGAAGGGGGGAAGGTTGATTCCTGAGCATCCTGCCTCTGCCCATTAGCCTGCATATTTGAAGTGTCAAGAGTAGAGTGACTAAGCCTTTATTTTTGAGTGTATATTTCTAGAAGATTGCAACAGAGATAATTCTACTAGAGCATTATGTTAAATTTGTCTCCTGAAGCAACTTGTTAGTCATCAGGACTCCAAGTCTGTGCTGAGCGCTACCCATTGACAAAATGTAATCAGATGAACAAACCCTGATCTCATTAACTAGCATCTCACAGGGTGTGGGTCTTGACATCAAAGCTCACCCAGAGTGCTTGCCCCAAAAGCCAATTCCCAAGCCCAAGCCAGACTAGAGCATCAGGACCTTTAGTGGGTAGAGCCCAGGAACCTGAAGAGCTGAGCTCCACCTGTGCCTCTTCCCCAGCAACGCCTGTAAACCTCCCCTACACCCTGCCCGCCTGTAATGAAGCTTCTGTGGAAAAACATTAGACCTGAAGATTCCTCCTTAAACTAGCTGATGGCCTCGGGCAAGTTGTTTCCTCCTCCACGGAACAGCTAAGGGTGCCTGGAGTGACTGATAGACCGGCTGCAAAAGTACAAAGCCTGGAGTAGAACAGATGCTTTTTCTTAAATGACCCAGCCTAAACAGAGTAGGTCTGTGAAGCTGGATGGAAAAATATGTTACGTATTTATTTTTACTACACTTTAAGTGAAATTTAACATTTCCTTCAATTATGAATGTAGGCAACAAACCGTAAGAGTATTAGCAGTACCTGTATCTTAACACCAATAGAAATTACAGGTATTTCCCCATTTTTCTTTCTTAATAAAGAAGTATGTATCTCCATATCATAAAAAAATTTTAATATTCTGATCACTGTTTCAATATAACTGGTTCTTTATAAACTTATATATTTAATAACAAGCTGATGGAAAAATACGATAAAGCAAGCATAGTAAAAAGTTAATGGAAGAAGCCAGGTGTTCAGTGTAAAATTCAATTTTTCTGTATGTTTGAAGATGTTCACAATAAAATGCTGGGAAATTATCTGAGAAGGCGTCCCTAGGCTTCAGCAGATCGCCAAACAGGTCTATGGCAAACAAACAAGTTAGGAACCCCAGACCTAGAGGTACTAGTGTCCTTAACTTGCTACTCTACCTGTGAGTTCTTCACCTAGGAGGTAAAGGACCCCAAGCCCCAGTGTAGAATCCCGGAGTTAGGCCGGTAGCCTTTGCTAGACTAGGAAATCTAAAAGGTCTGCAGAACCAAAGTGGGCCAGTCGTGTTTTCTCCCACCCCAGCAGTCCAACGTTAATCTCAGACCTCACAGCTCTAAAGAGAGGAAAAAATTCCTGACCACATTCATCTTTGCTCAAAATTACACCTGCTCCAATACACAAGTGGCAAAATACTATAAACAACTTAAATGTTCATCAATAATGGTGTAGTTAAATAAATTACGGTACCTCCCAAAACAGATACACAGGACAACAAACCATCCATTAAAAAGAATAAAATAGATTTCCAGTTCATATAAAATGATCTCCAAGATAGATCAATAAATGAAAAAAAGCAAAATACAGAAGAGTGTATACATTATATACTACGATTTGCAATTTTAAAGGATGTTTTTATATGCATAAACTCTCTCTTGAAGAATGCACAGAAAAAAGAAACTGGTAATCCTGGTTTTCTCAGAGGAAAAAAAAAAATGGACAACTGGGGGCCTGGGGCATGAGGGAGACTGATTTTTGCATTGTTTGAGTTCTGTTATCATGAGTATGAACCATTACCACGTGAAGAGAATAAATTAATTCACTGCTCCTGAAAAAGATAAAGAAAAACTTACCCCAGGGTAGGACACTAGTCAAACCCAGGAAAAAGGCCAACAGCTCGAGAACATCTGCCAGTGCTCTGGGCAGGGCTAGCCCAGGCCCCCGTCCCAGACCCTGGAGAGAAGACGCCTCCCCAGAGAGCACATCTTCAGTCCCCCGACCACTCAGGACTGCAGCTGGTTCTAGGTCCTAGGAGTCGGCCAACCAGACCCAGAACCCAACCCTGGGGCAGAGGGAGCGGGAGCAGAGCTGCCAGCTGCCTCTCCTGGAGGCCGGCACCCTGGCCCTGCCTTCCCTGTGATACGTAGGAAGAGTCCCTCGTCTAGACAGACCCCCAGCAATACTACTGCTTCCTAATGCCCAGCAGCGAATCTGCAAGACTCAGGTCCCCCCGCTTCTGGAGAGCACATTGCTCTCTAATTCTAAGTCAAATCACCCTTACTTGCAGGATACAAAATTAATGCACAGAAATCTCTTGCATTCCTATACACAAATGATGAAAAATCCAAAAGAGAAATTAAGGAAACGCTCCCATTTACCACTACAACAAAAAGAATAAAATACCTAGGAATAAACCTACCTAGGGAGACAAAAGATCTGTATGCAGAAAACTATAAGACACTGGTGAAAGAAATTAAAGATGATACCAACAGATGGAGAAATATATACCATGTTCTTGGATTGGAAGAATCAATATTGTGAAAATGACTATACTACCCAGAGCAATCTACAGATTCAATGCAATCCCTATCAAATTACCAATGGCATTTTTTATGGAACTAGAACAAAAAATCTTAAAATCTGGATGGAGACACAAAAGACCCCGAATAACCAAAGCAGTCTTGAGGGAAAGAAACGGAGCTGGAGGAATCAGACTCCCTGACTTCAGACTATACTATAAAGCTACAGTAATCAAGACAATATGGTACTGGCACAAAAACAGAAACATAGATCAATGGAACAAGATAGAAAGCCCAGAGATAAACCCACCCACCTATGGTCAACTAATCTATGACATAGGAGGCAAGGATATACAATGGAGAAAAGACAGTCTCTTCAATAAGTGGTGCTGGGAAAACTGGACAGCTACATGTAAAAGAATGAAATTAGAACACTCCCTAACACCATACACAAAAAATAAACTCAAAATGGATTAGAGACCTAAATGTAAGACTGGACACTATAAAACTCTTAGAGGAAAACATAGGAAGAAGACTCTTAGACATAAATCACAGCAAGATCTTTTTTGACCCACCTCCTAGAGTAATGGAAATAAAAACAAAAATACACAAATGGGACCTAATGAAACTTAAAAGCTTTTGTAAAGCAAAAGAAACTATAAACAAGACGAAAAGACAACCCTCAGAATGGGAGAAAATATTTGCAAACAAATCAATGGACAAAGGATTAATCTCCAAAATATATAAACAGCTCATGCAGCTTGATATTAAAAAAACAAACAACCCAATCCAAAAATGGGCAGAAGACCTAAATAGACATTTCTCCAAAGAAGACATACAGATGGCCAAGAAGCACATGAAAAGCGCTCAACATCACTAATTATTACAGAAATGCAAATCAAAACTACAATGAGGTATCACCTCACACCAGTTAGAATAGGCATCATCAGAAAATCTACAAACAACAAATGCTGGAGAGGGTGTAGAGAAAAGGGAACCCTCTTGCACTGTGGTGGGAATGTAAATTGATACAGCCATTGTGGAGAACAGTATGGAGGTTCCCTAAAAAACTAAAAATAGAATTACCATATGATCCAGCAACCCCACTACTGGGCATATATTCAGAGAAAACCATAATTCAAAAAGACACATGCACCCCAATGTTCACTGCAGCACTATTTACAATAGCCAGGTCATGGAAGCAACCTAAATGCCCATTGACAGATGAATGGATAAAGAAGATGTGGTACATATACACAATGGAATATTACTCAGCCATAAAAAGGAACAAAATTGGGTCATCTGTTGAGACGTGGATGGACCTAGAGACTGTCATACTGAGTGAAGTAAGTCAGAAAGAGAAAAACAAATATTGTATATTAACGCATATATGTGGAACCCAGAAAAATGGTACAGATGAACCAGTTTGCAGGGCAGAAATTGAGACACAGATGTAGAGAGCAAACGTATGGACACCAACGGGGGAAAGTGGCGGGGGCTGGGGGTGGTGGTGTGATGAATTGGGAGATTGGGATTGACATGTATACAATGATGTGTATAAAACTGATGACTAATAAGAACCTGCTGTATAAAAAAATAAATAAAATTTAAAAATTTGAAGAAAATGTTGATAGATTCATGTAAGTGAATATATCTATAATAGATTCAAATGAAAAAAGAAAACTGCAATGCATGGAAATATTATTTTAGGAAAGATTTATATAGCTATGACAGTAAGCCTTCCTATTCAGGAACTTGGTGTGGCCTGCCATATGTGCAGATCTTACTTTGTGTCCTTCAGTAAGGTTTCACGTTTCTTTTATTTAGGTTCTTTAACATTTTGTTAAGTTTAAAATAGTGTGTATTGGGCTTCCCTGGTGGCTCAGTGGTTGAGAGTCCGCCTGCCGATGCAGGGGACACGGGTTCGTGCCCCGGTCCGGGAAGTTCCCACATGCCGCGGAGCAGCTAGGCCCGTGAGCCATGGCTGCGGAGCCTGTCCTCCACAACAGGAGAGGCCACAACAGTGAGAAGCCTGCGTACCGCAAAAAAAAAAAAAAAAAATAGTGTGTATTATAAGTGGTATATTTTCCCCTGTCCATTTCTAACTGGCTATTACTCATATTAAAAAAAAAAAACAATAAGAAAAACATAAACAAAACCCAACTTATCAGTTTGTGTCTTATGTAACTTTATAACTTCTTATAAATTCTTATACCACTTTATAAATTCTCTTTTTAATTCTAGCAATCTTTTACTAGATTCTCATGGGTTTTTGAGACCTCTACAATTACAGGCAAATTATGCTTTTCTAATATTACAAAATTATTTCATACCCTTATCTATTTCATCAGACCAGATCTCTACAAATAATGAATCACATTATTAAGAGTAAGTATCTCCTGTGCCTGATTTTAAGGAAACAGCCTCAGAAATTTGCCATTTAGTATAATATTTACTAAAAATTTTTGGTAAATGTCTTTATCATTACACAATAACTTCCTTCCCTTCCTAACCTACTTAGAAGTTTTATTAGGAAAAGTTGCTAAGTGTTATCAAATGCCGTTGTAGCATTTTTCATATAACCTAATTGTTTTTCTCCTTTAATTTGCTGTAGTAAAAAATTCAAGTTTTGTTTTAATTCAGACTTCATCTTTAATACCTGACAATGAGACTGCCCTAAGACCAGAAAGTGCCAGATGCCATCCAGGAGTGATTGGAAGGACACTACATAGTGCCTCTCTTTGTCCTGATTAATGTTTTGAACACTGAATTCTGCTTTTTCAAATATGAAAATTGCCACCCCTCCTTCATTTTTGTTGCATTTTCCCAATATCTTTGTCTATTTGTTTTTCAAATTGCTTGTTATCTTGTTTTACAAGTGTTTCTTCAAATAATACACATTTGAATCTGACTTTTCAGCCCATCTGACAGTCTCTGTCTCCTCAGTTCATTCACGCTTAGGGAAGTAATTAATGTATTTGGTTTTATTCCTTCCATCTTAAATACAATCTCACTTTCCTTCTTCTTACTTTTGCTGAATTAGCCATTTTTCATCCCTGTCATTTTTTCCTGTTCCTTTTTCCTCCCTGTCATTCCTCTGTTTGCTTTTCTTTCCTGTCAGTTTTTTTTTTTTGCGGTATGTGGGCCTCTCACTGTTGTGGCCTCTCCCGTTGAGAAGCACAGGCTCCGGACGCGCAGGCTCAGCAGCCATGGCTCACGGGCCCAGCCGCTCCGCGGCACGTGGGATCTTCCCAGACCGGGGCACGAACCCGTGTCCCCTGCATTGGCAGGCGGACTCTCAACCGCTGTGCCACCAGGGAAGCCCTCCTGTCGGTTTTGAAGTCCTACTGTGCTTTAAAGATCACCTCATGCCTACATATTCCTGACTCATCTTCAAATATATATATTCTATCAAAAGAAAATAATAATGTTATACAATATGTGGGGGCTTCCCTGGTGGTGCAGTGGTTAAGAATCCATCTGCAAATGCAGGGGACATGGGTTCGAGCCCTGGTCCAGGAAGATCCCACATGCCGGGGAGCAACTAAGCCCGTGTGCCACAACTACTGAGCCTGTGCTCTAGAGCCCACGAGCCACAACTACTGAGCCCACAGGCCACAACTACTGAAGCCCACGCTCCTAGAGCCCATGCCCTGCAATAAGAGAAGCCACTGCAATGAGAGGCCTGCACACCACAACGAAGAGTAGCCCCCGCTCGCCACAACTAGAGAAAGCCCGTGCATAGCAACGAAGACCCAACCCAGCCAAAAATAAATTAATTTTTAAAAATGTTATACATGTATTTTTTTTAAAGGAAGGGGAATTTTTTTTAAATTAATTAATTTATTTTTGGCTGTGCCGGGTCTTCGTTTCTGTGCGAGGGCTCTCTCCAGTTGCAGCAAGCGGGGGCCACTCTTCATCGCGGTGCGCGGGCCTCTCACTGTCGCGGCCTCTCTTGTTGCGGAGCACAGGCTCCCGACACGCAGGCTCAGTAGTTGTGGCTCACGGGCCCAGTTGCTCCGCAGCATGTGGGATCCTCCCAGACCAGGGCTCGAACCCGTGTCCCCTGCATTAGCAGGCAGATTCTCAACCACTGCGCCACCAGGGAAGCCCCCATGTATTTTTATACTATATGTATTTTTAACACACATGCACCAAGCATCTATAGCTGCTCACACCTCCCTCAACCCCAAACAGGATAGAAGCTTTAGTTCTAGGTTATTGTTAAGTTTTTCTTTAAAGGATGACTCTTCTATTTCAAAAGTCCCTACTTAGCATTTATATTACAAAGTCCTAGTCACATAATTATTATACATTTAACTTTAATAATACGTATATTGCAAGATTCGTTGCTCCCATTATTCCTCTCCTTTTTGTCTTTCCCTATCTTGGGATTTCTGTTCTGAACCAACTGTCATTTGATAGAGTATTTCCCCAAGTGTTGTCCTCAGATAAGTACATGGACAGAATACTTTTTAAATGCCTGCACTTCTGAAAATGTTTATTTTGCCCTGACAAATGAATGATATCTTTTCCTGGTTATTAATTTTGGGGCCTTAGTCTTCTTCCCTCAGGATTCTACAAATGTTGCTCCAGGAATTTAACTGTTAGTGTTACTGATAAAAAAAAGTCTGAGGCTAATTGATTCTCTTTCCATTGCAAATAAATAATCTGTTCTTTGGGTCTCAAAACTTTAAGATCTGACCTTATCCTTGGACTTCAGGAATTTCATCAACATGTGTCTACACATATATTCTTACGTTAATCCTGCCTGGGACTCAGAAAGACAATTACTTCTCTACTTATTTCTTTTCTACCTCCAGACTCCTTTATTTCATGTTATGACTTCTGGATCTGTCTTTTGAATTCTAGATAATTCTATTCTACATTGTCGGGTATATCTTGAGCTTCCAGATGTGATTCAAGAAGTATCATAATCATAATCTTTACCTATTTAATTTTTTAATCAAAAATTAAATTTGTTGTATATGAAAGCTGTTAAGAGTAAATCCTAAGCACTCTCATCACAAGAAAAATTTTTTTTTGTATTTCTTTAATTTTATATCTATAGGAGATGATGCATGTTCACTAAATTTACTGTGTAATCACTTCATGATGTATGTAAATCAAGTCATTATGTTGTACACTTTAAACCTACATAGTGCTGTATGTCAGTTATATCTCAGTAAAACTGGAAGAAAAAAATTAAATTTGTTATGATTACAAAAAAAAAATCTCATTTCATGGGAAAATACACGGTCTTGCCGATATTAAAAAAAAAAAGAAAAGGAAAGGAAAGCTACAATTATATACCCATTAAGCAAACAAAGTAAAAACAGAGATCCCAGGCTCGTTCACGCTGCTGATAACCACGTAATGTGGTTCAATCTTTCTGGAAAGCTGTTTGGCATTGAAGGGCAATTACCAAATGTGTTTAAGTCCACTTCTGGAAAAAGCTTTACAAAGTGTAATGACCTACACAAATTTAAGTTATTGATTTCCCCAAACACGCATTAACCCAACGTGTTGCCTCTCCCTCCCCCCAAACCTGCATTCAGCAGCAGCATTTTGTCTCTGACGCTGGCTCCTTGAAAATGGTCATAAATTATCACCAATGGTGGAAGTTATGATCCTGTTTATGTAAAACACACACAAAACAAAACCCAAAAATCCATGTACTTGTATATGTACATATGTGAATATTTACAAAAGCACCGAATATGGTCTGGAAGGATACATGCTAAGCGAGCTGACCTCAGCTTCTACGGAGGGGCACAGGATGGGGCAAGGTTGTGACTAAAGCATATTTTCACTTTTCACTCTGATCTCACTCTGAGAGTGTTATCTATGTATTACTTACATACTTTTCAAAACGTCCTTCCACTAATCAAAATAAAGTCAACTGGAGTTGGGAACTGCCTGTTTAGGTGCATCCAGCTACCACCTCCTGAACTCTTGATATTTGAACAACTACCCTTCCTGAAGTGACTAAGATTCCCTTGATTCCATTTACTAGAGCTGTTCTTAAAGCAATGGTAAAATTCTGGCACTATTGCAAGGTTATAATTATGGCTAGGAGACCCCAAAATACCTAAAGCCTGATCTTAACCAAATATCCCTCCTTGTATGGATATTAGAGAAAATGTGCACAGACTAATATACTAGTACAGATAATTTCAGACTGCTGGGCTTGGCTGAATGGAATGCTCCTTTCTCAATGTCTAATTAGGCCTAAATAGTTTGACCAATTTAGATATTCACATCTGCTTATTTCATCCCTCCAACAATCCAATTCAAAGTTCAGATGTTATCATGAGAGAGAAAGGTTATTTGAATCAGCACTCACTAGCCTGTAGCAGGGGAGATGAAAACAAGAGAAACCACAGGGGTACTTTCCCCCATGCTAGTGTCCAGCTGGCCCCATCTTAGTCCTTTTCTGGCCGGGACACTGGCCCTGTGACATGACCCACTGTCCTTGGATCTATGCAAGCTTTGGCATGTCCTGTTCCCAGGCAGAGGAGGGTGAACAGGAAATGGGAAAGGTCTGGCACTATACGGGCATCTTTTAGAAGAAAGACAAGGCTTTGGCCCAAGCCAATAGCACATGCATTTATACAGTGTAACCATGTCTCCATTTAAGTCTCTTCCTCCTCACAGACTGGTCCCTTACGAAGTCTCCTGACTACAATGACATTGGTCTAACCCAGTCAGATCAGCCCAGCTCAGTCAGTCAGTAGCTTACAGATGGTCAATATAAGTCTTGGCTGTTACAATCGAAGTGGGATCTTATTTGCTATAAAAAAAAAAAAAGTATAAAAGCAGGGACTACAAGTCACCTATAATAATGAAAACTTGGACACAACTCCTGAGCCCAACAACAGGGAAACACCTAAGCAAACTTACTTCTTTCTTCTCCTTCAAAGGCACACCTCAGAGATATTGCAAGTTCGGTTCCAGACCACCACAGTGAAGCAAATATCATGATAAAGCGAGTCATACAAATTTTTGGTTTCCCAGTACATATAAAAGTTATGTTTACACTACACTGTAGTCTATTAAGTGTGTCATAGCATTATGTCTAACACAACAATGTACATACCTTAATTTAAAAATAAAAAACAAAAAAATTACAAGAGTAACATCAAAGATCACAGATCACCATAACAAATGTCATAAAAGTTTGAAATATTTCAGAAATTACCAAAAACGTGACAGAGACATGAAGTGAGCAAATGCTGTTGGAAAAATGGTGCTGACAGACTTGTGCAACACAGGGCTGCCACAAACCATCAGTTTGTCAAAAATGCAGTACCTGCAAAACCCAATAAAGGAAAGTGCAATAAAACAACATGTGTCTGTAAATAAGATCCATTAATAAATGCAGCAGCATTGAAAAACAGAGAATGGTATAAATAAAGGGACCAACATATAAAGGAATTCCTGAAACAAATAAAGCAGACAGATTCTGATCAACAGAAAAGCTGATCGTGTCAGACAGGAAAGATAAAGGGCTCCATGAGAAGTGGACAGGACCCCAACCAAGCCCCAGTGACCACCCAGAGGCAGAGTGGCAGGGAGTGGGACCAAGGGCAGGCTGTGATGCAGGCAGAGGGCATGCAAAGCTCCCATGAAAGTCAGGCCCAGAGGTAACTGCTCAGAGCCCCACAAGTTCCAGCCAAAGACGTAAGGATGAGAAAAAGTGTATCAGAAAGACTCCAAATTACCATTATGTGCAGATAGGATTTTGAAATCAGCAGAAAAGCTATTAAAAAACAGAGTCCAGTAAGATGGCAGATAAGATAAATATTCAAAACAACCAATTAAATACAAACTCTATATAATCAGTCAGGGGGAAAAAAGGTATTTTTCAGAGTAGCAGTAAAAAAAAATACAAAAATGTAAATACAAAATATAATACAGCTGGAAATTAAAATCTTTGTAAATTAAGACCTCTCTGAAGAAAATTACAAATCTTGTTGCAGAGTGTTTTAAAAAATCTCAGCAAGTGGAGAAATGCCATACTTCTTTCTTTTTTTTCTTTTTCTTTTTTTGATAGGTAAGAAGTGGATTTATTTAGAGAGAAACACACTCCACAGAGTGTGGGCCATCTCAGAAGGCGAGAGGCCAGAAATGCCATATTTCTAAGTAAGAAGATAATACTATAAAGATAATGGTTCTCCCCAACTTAATCTGTACATTTAAATTAAAACCCCAAGAGGTTTCTTTTGGGATTCTGAAAAACTGATATTATGAATTACCTGAAAAAACACAATCAATAATTTAAAAAAAAATAAGAATGAAAATGACCTATCAGATAATCAAAATTTACTGCAAGGTTAAAAAGAAGGCTGATATCAAAAACAGAATACCATTTCCACACTGATCAGATTAGCAAAAGTTAAAATTTGATGATGCCCAGTGGTGGCAAGGGCACAGAGTGGCACTTACATATATTCTAAGTGGGACTGAAAACTGGTAAACTTTTTTGGAGGTCAAGTCACATCATATGTTGAAACTTTTTATGTTTAAAAATTTTTTTAATTTAATTTTGTTTCTAGAAGCTGCACCATGTGGCATGTGGGATCCTAGTTCCCTGACCAGGGATCAAACCTAAGCTCCCTGCACTGGAAGCGCAGAGTCTTAACGACTGGACCACCAGGGACGTCCCATATTTTGCAACTTTAAATGCACATAACCTCTGAGTCAGTAATTGTGCTGAGAACTTACCCATCGCTATACTTGAAAAGTGTGCCAGGATACCTGTTTAAAGATGTTCATCGCACCTTTTCTTTGTAATAAAAAAAGAAATGGAAATAACCTAAATATCCACCTGTGGGGACTTCACAAGTAAACTCTGACACATCCACATGTAACACAGTATATTATGGAGCTGTTAAAAAGAACGGGGTAGATCTGCAGGTGCTGCTAGTGAAAGACTTTTCTAAGGTCTATCAGATGAAACAGCAAGGGGTGGAACACTGCAAACAATTCAATCTCACTGAAAACGTTTATACTGGTATATGCGTAGGAATATTTTGAAGGAATATCTGAAAAACCATTAACAGTGGTTGCTTTTGGAAAGAGACATTAGAGGTGGGAGAGGAGAGGGAGACTACCTTTTCACTTTTAGGTCCCTTTCTGCTGTTTTGAACTTTTTATTTGCATAATACTAAAAACTGTGGTTCCTTCCATCGTGGTACTGGCACAGGAACAAACAGATCAATGAAACAAAACTAGATTTCCACTAGTGTGTGTGTGTGTCTGTGTGTGTGTGTCTGTGTGTTTATCCACACTAGTATATATATTCTAATATATATTTGAAGAAATGATAAACTGTTATTCATGTGGAAATAATAATATAGTTATTTAGGTCATCAAGAAAACAGAAACTGGGATTTCCTGGGTGGCACAGTGGTTAAGAATCCGCCTGCCAACGCACGGGACATGGGTTCGAGCCCTGGTCCAGAAAGATCCCAGATGCCGCAGAGCAACTATGCCCATGCACCACAACTACTGAGCCTCAGCTCTAGAGCCCATGAGCCACAACTACTGAGCCTGCATGCTGCAACTACTGAAGCCCACACGCCTAGAGCCAGTGCTCTGCAACTAGAGAAGCCACAGCAATGAGAAGCCTGCGCACCACAACGAAGAGCAGCCCCCGCTCGCCGCAACTAAAGAAAAGCCCGCGACAGCAACGAAGACCCAACACAGCCAAAAATAAATAAATAAATATATATATTAAAAATAAAATAAATTTAAAAAGAAAACAGAAACTACTCTAGGTATTTTGAGCAGAAAGGGATTTAATACACAGAGTTAAGTTTCAAATTTGTTGGGAGGACTGGAAAATAAAAACAGGAGGGCTGGTGTCACCCAGAGGTCAAGAGTTGCAAGAAGCCACTACCACTGCCTGTCCTCATCTGCTGCCACCATGCGGCCAGAAGCAGAAGGAAGCCTTCTCCACCTTCTCGTCTTATGCAAGTGGCCCTCACAGGAAAAACCCACACCAGAAGACCACTGCAAGGAAGCCTGGGAAATGGTTAAAGCCTTCCAGCCCCTGTGATACAGGAGAGCGAGGATGAGCAGAGGAGGTGGTTAAATATTTCAGTAAGTGGTGCTGTGAAAATCAGTTATGGGACTTCCCTGGTGGCACAGTGGTTAAGAATCCGCCTGCCAATGCAGGGGACATGAGTTCGATCCCTGGTCTGGGAAGATCCCACACGCCGCGGAGCAACTGAGTCCGTACACCACAACTACTGAGCCTGCGCTCTAGAGCCCGCGAGCCATAACTACTGAGCCGACATGCTACAACTGCTGAGGCCCGTGCGCCTAGAGCCCGGGCTCTGCAATAAGAGAGGCCAGTGCAATGAGAGGCCCACGCACCACAACTAGGATTAGCCCCCGCTCGCCACAACTAGACAAAGCCTTCGTTGCACAGCAACGAAGATCCAACACAGCCCAAAAAAATAAAGAAAGAAAATAAAAGAAAAAAGAAAATCAGTTATGCATCTGGGAAAGAAAAAAAACTCAGGTTAAATTCCCTAATTCACACCTTATACCTACATAAATTTTAGAAAAAAATCAAAATTTAGAAGAAATAACAATGAAAGCACCTGAATTAGATAAAGAAGACCAAGGGATCAGAGGGATTACTTTCTACATTATATACTTCTGCACCGTTTAATTACTTGCAATGACTTTTATTACCCATGAAAACAAAGACTGTCCCACTGCAGGTTTGGGAGTAGGGAGATCTGGTCAAATTTTAGCAGCATGGAGCATACAAATAAAATAAAATCAGATACTAAGAGCAAAGCCAGCCTGTAACTCTAGGCCCTAATCTTGTTTCCACCTCCTCCTGCGGATGAGCGAGCGCTCTCTCACTGAGGCACGATGGTCCCCTAAGCAATTCACTCAGGAGGAAGCCAGGCGAGGATCAGCACAGGATGTTAAGTAGACACTACAAAACAAAGTCCTGGTCTTCTCCTCTCCCCGCTTGTTCCTGTTTTGGTGACCTCCGTTTTTCCACTTTTTACATTTGTTCTGGGGGTGCTTTTTTGTGGCCTCATTTGAAATAATAGGCCACATCTTAGGATCTGAAAATGCCAAACTAGGAGCTGCTTTCAACCACTGTCCCCCAAGATATACTTCGTGGAACACTATTTTGGAAGATGTTAACAGAAACAGCAGGAAAAAAGCACTCTTAGGCAAATAAGGCTGGAAAATGCTGTATAACTGCATAGCCTCCTCTTGGGGGGGGGGCGGGAATCACAAAGGATATTATATTTGCATATTAAAGGCACTTCTGTAAAGAAAACAGTTTTATTTAATACCAAATGTCTCCCAAGTTTCATTTCTGCACAATGCACAGACACTCTGGGGACAACGTATGGTTAAAAACAACATTCCACAAAACAATGTGCTAGACTCTGCTCTCGATCATCCTAAAGGAAAAGTAATCCACATGACACCAAGTCTCTAGAAGTCTCCAGGACTGGTCGGTACTCTCTCCCAATGGATGAGGAAGCTGGTCTAATTTTCTTCTTCCAGTAGATTCTCTGATTTCAGCTGGGCCTTCCTTATTCTCTCCAAGTTCAGTTGTTGGTATTTTCTTTGAAAAAAGCCACACTAAAACAAAGGGAGGGAAGCCCAATTACAGGCCCAACCTAACCACCTGCTTTAGAAAACCATCTACCTGGTTGTTGCCAAAATAGCCCACATGCTCCTCAGCTTCCTCTGAATCTCTCCTGATAATCCAATCCTTCAAGACCCGTCTTAAATACTGCCTTTCCACAAGCCCTTCCTGTGCTCAGTCCCCAGTCAGAAGTGATTTTCCACCTTCCTCTGAACCCCCAGAGCACTTTAACCTTTTTAACTTAACTAATTCTGCAAAGTACTAGTTTCAGCTGTACTGGGCCATATATCTATGTAAAAGTACTCAGCCTACTGGGCTGAGGGTACAGAGAGATCAAGTACAGCCTCCTACACATCAAGAAACTCACAACCTAGTGAGAAGAGAAATAACTGGAATACAGTGTGACGACTACCCCTTGGAAGGGTTTCCAGAGGGGAGCTCAAAGGAAAAGCATAAAGTTCAGCTCAGAGGACTCAGGAATCTCTGGGCTGAGTTTTAAGAGAAGAGTGAGAGCAAGTCAAAAAGAAGGAAAGGGCTTATGGGTGTAGAGAGCCTAACTGCAAACACAGAGACACGAACCTGTTTAGTTTAGTGTGTTGAGAAAAAAGCAAGACTTAAGGGTGGAGAAGGTAGAGGCCAGAGTGGAAGGTCTTGAATAGCCGTGGAAGAGTCTGAACATCAAAACAGGGGAAGGAAAGGAAAGGACTTAAATAGGGGAACGACAATCAGGTTCGTTTTAGGAAAATATCTCTGTACTCCAATTCTTCAATTAGATCTTTATCTTTTTCAGACAGAAACTGTCTTACTCATTTGCCTCAACAGGCGTGTGGTTGAAGGAAGAGGGAAAGGTGGTCACGAGGCCAGGGAAGCTGCTCTAGGTCAGGGGCTGGCTGTCCTAAGGAGGACTGTGCCCAACACCAGAACCTTTATGAACATGAGTGGAACCGACCTTGACTAGGATGACTATAATCACGATCAAAACCAGAAGGCCACCAACGCTGCTTTTAATAATGAGAGACAGAGAATACGCCTCCTCATCTTTCAGGAAAATGACAGTGATCTGGAACAAAACAAAGAGATCATCCAGTAAGTCAGGTAAGGCAAAATGAGAAAAAAATTTCACGTTATTTTAAGGAGCAAAATGTGAGAACTTGGCAACATACAGTGTATTGATCAAAACTGATGACAGGGGACTTCCCTGGTGGTGCAGTGGTTAAGAATCTGCCTGCCAATGCAGGGGACACAGGTTCAAGCCCTGGTCCAGGAAGAGCCCACATGCCGCGGAGCAACTAAGCCCGTGCGCCACAACTACTGAGCCCACATGCCACAACTACTGAAGCCTGCGTGCCTAGAGCCCGTGCTCTGCAACAAGAGAAGCCACTGCAATGAGAAGCCCGTGCAATGCAATGAAGAATAGCCCCCGCTTGCCGCCACTAGAGAAAGCCCACATGCAGCAACGAAGACCCAATGCAGCCAAAAGTAAATAAAATAAACAAACAAACAAACAAATAAATAAAAATACCGATGGAATAAAAAAAAAGTGTACACACCAATGGTTTTTAGTATATATATATTAAAAAAAGAACTGATGACAATAAAGCAAAAAGCTAAACATTTCCTGATGCAGCATCTAAAATTATCTGATGAGATTTGTGGTTTCTGCTTCCGCATGTAAGGAGCTTGGAAGTCACCACTCCATGCTAACAAGTAAAAAGCTGAACAAACTGAAAAATCAACAATTTTTTGGATCCCTAAGAGAGTGACGCCACAAGGCAAATTGCTGCCCCCAAGAGCGGAGGGAGAGACAGAGAGACTGACACAGAGAGCAGAGGCTCACCAGCACCAGGGAAGGAAAACCTGAACTGCAACTGATGGGCTGCTGGAAGCGCGGTGCTGACAACCCAGGGGCTTACAAACTCCAGGAAACCCGGTCGCAGGGCTGAGGTTTTCTCCAGGAGCTTGACCAGGTTCCCACAGTAAATACTGGAGAAAAAACCCTTCATGCTTCCAGCAGAGGGAGGGGAAGAGGAACCATTTTGAAATAAGCCAGAGAACTGTCATCTTAACAAGGCCTGTCCTCAGGGGAAACTAGTTAACTAGCCTAACCTGCTGGGTAATACTAGAGCCTAACTGTCCTGGGGGAAGGGAAGTACCCAGTTCAAGCCCACTCTAGCCATCCTGTCCCACCTAATGGGGTTGAAAAAGACTGAGAAACAGGGGTGAAGTTCTCAGTCCAGAGGCACAGGCTCATTAAAAGACTGAGGCCTAATCACAGAACGACAGCACACTGCCTCTCCCCAACACCTCACCACATTCGTGAAGGTCCGTCTACAGCAGTTCCTTTTACCTGGTACAGCGTGTCCAGCTACTGAGAGAAAATTACCAGGCACACCAAAAAGCAAAAAAACACAACTTGAAGAGACACAGAGCAAGCATCAGAACCAGACACGGCGGGAATGTTGGAATTATCAGACCAGGAATTTAAAACAACCATGATGAATATGCTAAGGGCTCTAACAGTTAGAGCAGTCAGCACGCATGAACAAAGAAAAAGAGCAGACGGGCAATGTAAGTGGACAGATGGAAATCCTAAGAACGATGTTAGAGATGAAAACCTGCTGTAACAGGAAATGAAGAATGCCTATGATGCGCTCATTAGTAGACTGGACATGGCTGAGGAAAGAATCTCTGAGCTAGAGATAGCAACAGAATCCTCGAAAAGCAAAGAAAACAAAAACTAAAAACAAAACGAAAGGGCTTCCCTGGTGGCACAGTGGTTGAGAGTCCACCTGCTGATGCAGGGGGCACGGGTTCATGCCCCGGTCTGGGAAGATCTCACATGCCACAGAGCAGCTGGGCCCGTGAGCCATGGCCGCTGAGCCTGCGTGTCCGGAGCCTGTGCTCCGCAACGGGAGAGGCCACAACAGTGAGAGGCCCACGTACCGAAAAAAAAAAAAAAAAAAAAAGAAAGAAAAAAAAATCAGAGCACAGTAAAATTATCTGATGACCAAAATATTTTATACAAACTATTTTGGTCTCTTATCTAGAAGAGTTAAGTCTGCCAGGAGACTGTGACCTTCTGTTTGCGTGTGTGTGAGAGACGAGAGAGAGAGAGAGAGAGAGAGAGAGAGACAGAGAGAGAGACAGAGAGAGAGACAGAGAGAGAGAGGTTCTATTCAGGAGCCTCTGACAGTTTAATTTTTTTTTTTTTTTTTTTTTTGCGGTACGCGGGCCTCTCACTGTTGTGGCCTCTCCCGTTGCGGAGCACAGGCTCCGGACGTGCAGGCTCAGCGGCCATGGCTCACGGGCCCAGCCTCTCCGCGGCATGTGGGATCTTCCCGGATCGGGGCACGAACCCATATCCCCTGCATCGGCAGGCGGACTCTCAACCACTGCACCACCAGGGAAGCCCGCCTCTGACAGTTTAATAGAGGGTCCCAACAAATTAAGATCTCTAGGTTTTAAAGAACACTGAAAGACGGAAAATCAAGAATTCTACATCCAGGTATGCCCCAAGCTCACCATCTTCAAAATGATTTCTAAGTCCCTTCCAACTCTGTTCTGACAACTCTTTTTGATCTTGCCTAATGACTGATAGGACATTTTCTGACATGAAATACATGACAAAGATAAGGGTCTGCTCTTCACCAGACTAATGTCAGTGACACAGTAATAAATGCAAAATGGCATCCACGTGTACTACTGAAAAGCCCTTCCATTAGAAGCCACCCCAGCATTGCTGTCCAGAGGCTCTCCCCATCCCAGGGCTCAAGTGGAAAACCCAGGGGATGTGCTTCCCAGGTGAGCCCCAGACATGGCCCTCCCAAGTTGTGCCCAGCACACAGACCACAGCCAGAAGGCCATCAAGACATCTCTGCCTGCCCAAAACACTGAATTCCCTTCATCCAAGTGTTCAAGCACCAAGGTCAGGGATGCTTTGGAGAGAATTTCTGTATGGGATGGAAGGCTGGACAAATTTACCTTTGAGGCCTCTTCCAATTAAGTCATAAACACTTCCAAGGGTTGACCCTCCAGGCGCTGTTTAACTCATACAAGCTGAACTTAAGTTCTGGGCCTTGGGAATAGCGAGGGAGCAACGCAACAGAGAAGAAGAACAGGAAGAGAGCTGGTTTTTTCCTTCATGGAAGAGTAAAGTGGGGGGCAGCGGGGAGTATGGGGAGAAGACTTGAGAACCTGAGGTTTCAGAAAGTAATGAAAGGAAGTCCCAAGATGACAGTAATGTAACATGTCAGGCTGGAGTAGAAGTACTCCTGTTTCTCAAAGCCTCTTCCCTTTTTCCTCTTCCAAAACCACAGGTTCCTAAAGTGCCCTAAAGGTGTCCTGGCAGAGGTGAAGGGAGAAGCAGGACACAGAATACCCCTGCTTGTAGCAAACACTCTTGGTGGCCCACCCAACAGCCATTCCCTCCTTTCCTAGTTTGTTCAGAAGTCATGACTGGTCTAAGCTGATCATGACAAAGTCATCCCGCTTTGCCAGGGACTGACACGAGATCTAGTTCTCACTAATAAGTTATAAGGAGATTATCTGCTGGGAGTTTTTAGGAAAATTGTCCTTGAAAAGGGAAGGCTGGAATTCCCTGGCAGTCCAATGGCTAGGACACTGTGCTTCCACTGCAGTGGGCATGGGTTCAATCCCTGGTTAGGGAACTAAGATCCCACGTGCCACACACAGTACAGCCAAAAAAAAAAAAAAGAAAGAAAGAAAAGGGAAGAAAAATGAGGAAAAACTCCTTTTGCTACTGACCTCTTGGCTTCCTATTTTGTATACTGTCATGTGAAACTATATCGCTGGGAGAAGTGGAAAGTGGCAACTTTGTGGCAGCCACAGGGGAAGGCGTCCCCAGCACAGGGACCATAGAGCACAAGATTCAAAGGAGCCAGGCCGCTGACATTGGTCTGCCTGCCTCACTGGATAAACAACAGAGGCCTTTATGGCTCATTAGCGCTAGTGTCTTGCAGCTGAAATATAAATACTTTTCTTGGGGTCCTGAATTTTAAAAAAGGAAAATCATCGTGGGGACTCTATGCTATAGAAATAAAAGCATCAGTAAGTAAAAGGGGGAAATTTATACATAAATTATTTAAGAATGTGTATGTAAAAAACTGTTAACAGTAATTCCCTTTGGGAAGAGGGAATCAGGGGTGTGGAAAGGGGGAAGTAAAGGAACCATTATTTTTGATTTGGGATCTTTGTGTAAGGCTTGGATTTTCTTGCTTTTCTATTTAAAAAAAATCTGAGCAATGGGATAATGGGGCACTTCTCTTTCTTCCATATCATTTTCTGTATTAGAAATACTTAAAAATAAAAGGAAATGTTTTTCCTGACATGTTTGGAGAACTGCGCCTTTCCCCTCCTCCAGGGAGGAAATCAGAGGACCTAATGTTTAGTGATCCAGCCTCACCCTCTTGACATTCCCTCCGATACTGAATCATGCCTAACTACACAGCTCACAGATGGACCATCTCTGACACCAGCAGCACATCTAGGTGAGTGTCAACAAGAATGACAACTCAGGGTGGCACACACAGTATTCGGCCCACAGATCACAAAGGTCAGTCTGACTTGCAGTCATACTTCTGCAAAACGAATCCAAGGGTTCTAGTACTTAGTCTAAGACTTATAAAAAAATTATGCATTCCTGAGTATTGTAACTGTGCAGCACTGTAACTAAACACTGATACCACACACTAAGAAGAGGGTTGTTATATACCCCCTCCCCCAAAATTTCTCACCTAAGAAATTTTAAAAAATAATACATTTTCAAATCAAAGTATATACAGCTGTTGATTCCAGCCTAGTTATTTCAACTGAGACTTCCTCTGCTTAGGCCTCTTATTCAGTTGCCCCATTTCAGAGACAGAAAAACTGAGGCAGAAGCTGAGTAACTCAAGGTCACGGAGGCAGTCGCTGGCAGAGTCAAGATCAGAGGTGATAAGACTAAAACAGGAAGAGGGCAACAGCCAAGCGTCTGTACGGGGGCGCTAAGGCCAGGCACAGTTTTCCCAGGACATCACCCAGAAAACGAGAAGACAGCCAGGGATTACCTTAGTTCTATGGTTCTCTGCATTGAGCCCCTCATACAGAGATTTGTTGAAAGATATTTCACCAAGGATGTGCAGCTCAGTCACATCTCTTCGTAACTATAAGATGGGGAAGAAAAAAACGAAACACATTTTAGACATGGACTTAACTGTTCATTTTTTTTTTTTTTTAGTTAACTTTTAAAAAAATTTTTATTGGAGTATAGTTGATTTAAAACAGACTTACTGTTCTTGGACAGCACTCATCATCTGTCCCTTTAAACGTGTTCCTTCTCCAGTATTCCTCAGCAACCACAAAGTTACCCAAGCAAGAAACCTGCAGTTATACCTCAACTTCTTCTTCCTTATCCTTTACTTCATGCCACACCCTCATCGACCTACCCACACGCCCCAAGTCAGTTGTTGATGGTTCTTTTTTTTAGCCTCTCTTGCACCTGTCCCTTTTTCTCCATCCTCATTGCTACTTCTTCAGCTCAGACCTCATCATTCTCACCTGGATCATCACAAGACGTTAAACTAGACTTTAGTCCCTACTTTTGAATGAGTCATCAGGTAAGGCCTAAGAGGTAACATGTGAGTTAAATGTAAGAAGAAACCACATACATGAAGATCTATGAGAAAAGCAGTGTCATGCAGAAGGAACAGCAAGTACAAAGATCCTGTGGCCAGAACAATATTGGCAAACTGGAGTATAAAAAGCAGGGAAGGGCTTCCCTGGTGGCGCAGTGGTTAAGAATCCGCCTGCCAATGCAGGGGACATGGGTTCGAGCCCTGGTCAGGGAAGATCCCACATGCCACGGAGCAACTAAGCCCGCGTGCCACAACTACTGAAGCCCGCGCGCCTAGAGCCTGTGCTCTGCAACAAGAGAAGCCACCACAATGAGAAGCCTGCGCCCCACAACAAAGAGTAGCCCCCGCTCACTGCAACTAGAGAAAGCCTGCGTGCAGCAGTGAAGACCCAATGCAGCCAAAAATTAAATAAATGCATAAATAAATAAAATTTTTTAAAAAGCAGGAAAGAGGCAAGTACTAGGAGAATAAGTTGAAGAAGCAAGCAGAGACGAGATCATAGGGTGCCTTGCACACCACTGAAAAAGACAGATTTTAATCTAAGTGCATTCAAACTTTTTTTAAAAGCAGGTAAGTGGCACAGTGTTTTCTTTTAAAACATAGCTGTTATATGAAGAACGTTTGTAGAGGACATGGCAAAAGGAGAGGCAAGAAGAGCAGAGGATACTGCAATAAACCCAGTAAGAGGGGTGGCCTGAACTACAACAATACCAGTGGAGATGGAGAGAAGTGAATGGATTTAGAATATATTGGGTGGGGGGAGGCGTAGAATCACAGAGCTTGCTGCTGGAACAGATATGGGGATGTAAGAAGAGGAGTCGCAAGTAATTCCTAGAATTCCTAGTAACTAACCCGAGTAAGTTACCCTAGTTAGTAACCCTCAGTAAGTGGGTAAGCAACAGGTTGGGATAGGAGTTGGATCAAGAGACCTGTTTTGGACATGTTATATTTGGAGATGCTATTATCCTTCTTAGGGTAACAGCAGGATAATCAAATCCCAAGTACCTGTTCTGACTGACTCAAGGAGACCTCTGCAGCCACGGTTACATTTTCTTTATCCGAGGTGACGTTACAGCTCACTGAATGCCATTCTTCCACATGCTGGAAGAAGGTGTGTGTTAGTTGGCACAATTCCTCTTCGGGTGGAAAAGCCGGGAATTTTAACACCTGGCACACAGAGCACCTCAAGGTCCCGGAATAGAGGGTGTGAGCAGTTTCTGCGCTCACTTGGCTCGAGCAAAGCCGCAACCCTGGCAAACGTGACCCGGTGTAGAGGCTAAGGGGCGCCTTGGGACCGCCCCGCCTGTGCTTTCAGGGGAAACCTCGGAAAAGTAGAATCCGTGCGTCTCATGTCACCCGCTTCAGGCCCTCTCCCTCCCTGCCGCCCCGCCCCGGCTTCTCGGACGACCGCGCTCACCTGAACCAGATCGCTCCCACAAACGCGCTCCGGACTCTGGGTGCACACAGTGTGAGCCTGAAACAAGACCCATTGCCGCGACGCAATGAGAACGCAAAACCGCCATAGTTATTCGCCCTCTCCCACTTCCCGCGAGACTCATCGTGATTTGCGGCCGCGAGGCCGGGCGCTAGGACCCGGCGGGCAGGCGAGCCGGCGGACGGGTCTGCGTCTCTAAGAAGTCTCGCGGTGTTTGCATTTGAACTGCCTGGCGGGTGCCGGCGATGGCGGCGTCACTCCGGCGACCCGGGAGTCGGCTCTTCCGAACGTATGGGGTAGCTGGCGGCGGGGGGCCGCGGCGGCGTCCGGGCCAGGCAGCGGTGCAGTGGTTCCCGCCGCAAGACCAGAAGCGTTTCTTCAGCAGCAGTAGCAGCGACGCCAGCGGCGGCGGCCCCTCGCAGTCTGTCGTCTCCGACGATCCTGACGACCCCGACTTCCCCGGCAGCCCGGTGGGTCAGCGGCGGAGGCGCGCTCGCGGCCGACTCTCCAAGGACCGGCCGAGTCTGACCGCGACCCCAAGACGCCTGAGGCTGCGAGCGCGGTGCCCGCAGAAGTGCAGCACCCCCTGCGGCCCGCTCGGACCGCCGCCCTTCCCCAACGGCCACCCGGGCCTCCTGAGCCCGGACCTCAGTGTGTGCGGCCAGCCCAGGGACGGCGGCGAGCAGGGCACCAGTGCCTCCCTGTTTAGTTCTCCGGCCTCTCCCGGCCCCGGGTCCCCTGCGCCAGGAGGCAGCATCTCTACCGACCTCTCCGCCTTTCTGGATGCAGCCTCTGAAGCTCCGAGCGGCCTCCACCTCCCAGAAGCCTCCCTGGACCAGGAACCTCTCCCCTGTCCCCAGGAGGCGGAGACAGCAGGAGGCAGGCTCACCAGGTTGGCCCACCAAGCCCGTGCCAGCCTCAGGTCAGCTCTCTGTAGCTTTTTGGACTCAGGAAATCCTGAGGATTCTGAGCTTGGGCTAGACGGGAAGAATATGCGGGAGTCCTGCTGTGACAGGGAACTGGCGGGGAGGAGGCTGGAGAGCCCAGGTTCACACAGCGCGGGTAAGCAGAGGGCCACGGACCAGGACTCCGCTCGAGAGGCTGGGTCTCAGGAGGCTGTCCACATAGAATACGGGGAGGCCCGTGGGTGCAAGGGCGGTATGGCGCCTGGGAAAAGCAACAGGCCTGAGAGAACCGGGCCAAGCCGGAAAAGGAAGTATCAAGAGACGGCAGAAACCTCCCTCCACCATCACCACCAGTTTAAAAAAGGCCAAAAGATGGAAAAAGATTCATTTGTCACCCAAGACCTGACTCGTTTACAGAATGCCTGCTCTTGGACCAAAGCCAGGGCCTCTTTCAGCTTCCACAAGAAGAAGATGGTGACCGCCGTGTCAAAAGTGTGCAGTGTCTACACCACTGCCAGTTCTCTCTCTGAGTCCCTCATATCAGAATATTCACACCTTCCTGTCACAAACAGAACAAACAGTGCCCTGTACCCTTGGCACTTCTCCTCCATGTATTTGCTCACCCCCTTAAAGACACTACATGCCACAGACAAAAAGGCATCCGATGCAGAAAAGGTTTATGGAGAATGCAGTCAGGAGGGTCCTATCCCCTTCAGCGACTGCCTTTCCTCAGAAAAACTGGAATGCTGTGAGAAGATTGGGGAAGGGGTGTTTGGCGAAGTGTTTCAAACAGTTGCTAACCACACACCTGTAGCCCTAAAAATCATTGCTATTGAAGGACAGAAGTTAGTCAATGGAGCTCATCAGAAAACTTTTGAGGAAATCCTGCCAGAGATCATCATCTCCAAAGAGTTGAGCCTCTTGTCTGATGAGGTACGCAACCGTACAGAAGGCTTCATTGGGCTGAACTCAGTACACTGTGTTCAAGGATCTTACCCTCCCTTGCTCCTCCAGGCCTGGGATCGCTATAATTCAACCAAAGGGTCTGCAAATGACCGGCCTGACTTTTTTGAGGAAGACCAGCTCTTCATCGTGCTGGAATTTGAGTTTGGAGGGATCGACTTAGAGCAAATGAGAACGAAACTGTCCTCCATCGTCACTGCAAAGAGCATTCTGCACCAGATCACTG
Organism: Mesoplodon densirostris; assembly: GCF_025265405.1. Lineage (NCBI taxonomy): Eukaryota > Metazoa > Chordata > Mammalia > Artiodactyla > Ziphiidae > Mesoplodon > Mesoplodon densirostris. The sequence continues at coordinate 46,740,084 of NC_082678.1, read as the reverse complement.
CGTCCCTTGCAGTGGCAGAGGCATCGCTGAACTTTGAGCACCGAGATTTGCACTGGGGGAACGTGCTCTTAAAGAAAACCAGCCTCAAAGAGCTCCACTACACTCTCAATGGGAAGACGAGCTCCATCCCCACCCGAGGGCTACAGGTCAACATCATCGACTACACCCTGTCACGCTTGGAGCGGGACGGGATCGTGGTTTTCTGTGACATTTCCATGGACCAAGACCTGTTTACAGGAGAAGGTGACTACCAGTTTGAGATCTACAGGCTGATGAGGAAGGAAAACAACAACTGCTGGGACGAATATCACCCCTATAACAACGTGCTCTGGCTACACTACCTCACAGATAAGATCCTGAAACAAATGACCTTCAAGACCAAAGGTAACACCCCTGCCTTGAAGCAAATGAGGAGAAAGATCAAGTATTTCCATCAGACTATGTTGAACTTCAGCTCTGCCACAGACCTGCTCTGCAAGCACAGTCTGTTTAAGTAAGCTGGGGTTGCTGACCGCCCCCAAAGGAGAGGGCACAGGTCTGGAAGCCCCTGATGCCGTTTTTAACCTCTATCCCCACAGCAGGGTGGGATTCCTGTTCTTACAGGTTTCCAATCAGCTTTTCAAACAAGAATTTTGTTTCCAAGTGGAAGCTGAAATGTTTGTTGAAATGTTTAAACTTAACAAATATTCTTTAAAAATAAACTATACATGAGAACAAGTGTTCACAACTGAAAAGCCCTCTTTCTGTCAGCAGACTCCATTTTGTAAATTCCTTTCCACATTTTCCTTTTTGAACCTTGACACTTTATGTAGCCTGAGCAGGAAAAAAAAAGGAAAGCCCAAGGCCTCAGCTGTCACACCGATCAGAGCCTGTTGCTGTAGGTGTCATAAGGCTGGCTTTGACAGGTGAGGAGCCAGCTGAGAGCAAAGAGGCCGTAGCAGAGCAGAGTCCTGGGCAGACAGACTGGAAGGCAAGCGGGAAGGAAGATGGTAGGCAGTTTATAGGGAGAAGTGCGAGAAATGCCACATGTTTATCAAGCTCATTTGCCAGTCACAAAGAGAAGCAGAATTTATCAATGATTTTCAAATGGAAAATAAATTTCTCCATGGCTACTCAAAACGTTTGAATTTTGCTTATTTTTTCATCAAGGGAAGAAAAACTGGAATGTTGCTTTAAGGGCTGAGTGGTTAATATTCCTTGTGAACATGACTTTGGTAATTTACTCCTAAAATATGTTCCCAGGTTAACTAATCTTTTTCTACTCCTTTTCTAGAGTTCTAGTTTTTATACCTTTGAGAATCCACAGTCACTCTGGAAAGAGATGTGATGGTGAAATAGAACTGCCTCTATGTACCTGAGTCTTGGTCAGGTTCTTCACTCTTACGACCTGGAAACCTTGTAATTTAACTGGAACGCAAATCTGCAGCTGGAACTCGGCTCCAAAGAGGTTCTCCCCATGTATCTGCAAAATAAATCAGCGGGAAGTCACGGCTGGTGTTGCTTTGCCACCTGTGGCTTTGCAATGACAAGCACGGTACTTACATTGAAGAGGAACTCTTTGTGGTGGGAAAGCCCCTGGCTTGTGTTCATGTACGTCACTGATGGTCTGCATTTGAGAGGACATGGGTTAGGCCCCAAGGCCCCTTTCTCATTTTAAAAAACCTCAATGCTACCAATTGGATACACTAGGACAGAGGGCACCTGACCCCTTTGATAGGGGTCAAAGCTGAATATCAAAATGTAAGGTGGTGGTAGGGCAGTTGGGATCAGGTTAGACTATTCGAATTCTGTATATTTGGGCTGGTTCTGTATCTAATTATAATGCCTTAGAGTGGCCTTACTTTTTTCCTTCCTTTCTTCCCAATCCCATAGCCCCTCTCTTCCCTCCTTAGCATCACATCAGTTCCCTTTTGTATCAAGACCAGTTGGCACTGCTCCTCCTTTGATTATGACCATGGGGTTTCTAGGACCCAACTGTTGGTGGCCTAGATGTCATTGGGCGCCTGGGTTCTAAGCAGCCTCCTCTCGGAAGGGCAATGCCCACATCTACCCTGACCACAAGTTCCACCCACAAGAGAAAATGCCTGAAGCTGTCCCGTAGGTGTGGGCCCCTTGGAAGTACTTACTTGGGAAGAACTGCAATGAAGGCATGTTTGAAATGAAGGCTGTGGGTCTTACTGACCAAAGACCTTCTTTCATTGGAACTAGGAAACAAGAATGTCAGTGTAGAGCACACCTGCTTTGTACACATGGCTTCTTACCTTGACTTCCTGGGATCACTGGGGGTCAGACAGAAAAGACTCTGGGAGATAAGCAATTAGAGTGCAGAAGACGCTCTAGAAGACCATACTTAGAGAAACTGATTTTAAAAGGGTTTCTCAACCTTGATAATTCTGACATTTGGGGCCAGATAAGTCTCCGTGAGAGGCTGTTCTGTATATTGTAGGATGTTTAACAACGTTCCAGGCCTCTAACCACTAGATGCCAGTAGCACCCGCCCCAAGTGGTGCCAGTCAAGTGTCTTCAGGCGTTGCCCCTGGGGGCAGAATCACCCCTGTTTTGAGAGTTTTCCCAACACCGTACCCAACTCTACCCCAAACATAGAGGTTCTGCAGAAGACAGAGCTTCTCTGAAGTTAAGTGAACCAGTCCAAAGTTAGAGCTCCAGTCCAAAGCTCATTCTTCTAGACCATACCATAGTTTTACTTTGTCAGTAAAAGAACATTTTAAATATCTTCGATAACAAGAAGGGAAAGCCAAGTCACAGCAGGGACACACGTGCCTTCTCAGGGCTCAGTGAGGTTCCCCTTCCTGGGCAGTGAGGGAGCAAGAGCTATTACGCACGCACATGGGAGGGAGCCTTCTTGCAGGGCTACAGGCTGGACCTGCTGTGACACAGGCATTACTTACTTGGTGACTGTCACAGCGATGTCGGCTGTCCTGTTTGGAAAGGCACTCTCCTCCAGCTGCCAAACTAATGAAAAGTTTGCCTGTTTAAACAAACAAAAAAGGTTACTTGATTCCCCTTTATACCACTCACAACTCAAACTGCTTCCTACTAACTAAACAGACCTGGGAAACATAATTCATACTCCTCATGTTTTTGTAGCACAGCATGCTTCAAGGTCCGTTATTCCACGTTAAGCCTCACGATGTCAAGATGGAGTAAGTGGGGCAGACAGGATTATTCCCCTTTACAGTTGAGGAAGCTGCTTCAGAGATTTCCCACAGCACAGAGATCATCAGTGGCAGATCAGGGACTCCTACCTTTGGGTCTGATGCTCCTTCAAAACACAAGGCTGTGTTTTGATAGGCCCAGGGCTGTGTGTAAAAGGGCCACTCAGTACAGCTTCACTCTGCTGTACTGGGGTGCATCAACCATTTATCTGTGGCTGTATCCCTCACCCCCACCACTCCCTACTTTCAGAGCACGCTTGGCCGCTCTGAGCACTCAAAGAGAAGTGTGGAGGCTGCAACTGAGATTCTAATGAGACTGGGAAGTAGAAGACACCAATCCCAGGGTAGTGAGAAGAGTCAGCCAATCAAAACAGACTCACAGATGACCTCTTGAGTATGGGGTGACCGATCTTGCAGTTCATGACCAGGACAGAAGCAGTTGGCTTAGGGTCATCGCACTGAATGTTTGGAGAAGGAGGCTGTTAACATAAAAGACGTTGTTTTTGTTTTGTTTTGTTTTTGACATTGATTTTAAAAGGCAAAAAAAGGAGCAGTCTCCTCACACCAATTCAACATGCCAGACGCCCTGCCAGGAGCCAGGGACACAAATAAATCAGACTCTGTCCTTGTCTCCCTCACAAGCTGGGCAGAAGGGCTCAATGCTAGATGGTTGAGGAATTTAAATACAAGGCCTAAGGAGTGGTTCTGTGAGAGCAGTACAGAGAAAAGCAGTAGAGAAAGATGAGGTCCAACCAGGAGGATTCAGAGTCTTCATGGGGAAGGAGACGTTTGAACTGGGCCTTGGACCGATGCAGATTTCATGTACTGAGCCGGGCTGGAAGGCCAGCATGAGCCCAAGCACTGCCATGCAGCCTTTTTCAGCCATGGTTCCTCATCCAGACCACTGAATACAGAAAATGACTTGAGTAACTACTATTTTCTTAATTCTCCCAAGGATGTTGCATCTAGTTCCATTCTAGATGCTTAGGAGATCATGGCATTCTTCTCATGTAATGGTTGCTGTCTTAGCCCAGATAGCCTCAGACCACTAGGGACACACTCGTAGTATGACAAAGCCAGGTTTGTTGACTCATTACAATGAGGAAAACTGCACTGTGGTGTATCTCACCAAACAAAGGAAAAGATAGTTATTAAAGGATTCTGGGGAAAGGTGGAGTTCAGGGGGAAATGTAAACAAAGCAGTGTTTTGATAGGCCCAAAACAAAGCAGGGCTGTGTGTAAAAGGGCCACTCAGCATCAGGTCTGGACTGCAAAGTGGACTCAGGGACCCATGTCCTTGGAAACTATTAAGGTAAATGTGAAAAGTTATGTCCAGAAACATTTCATCTGAAGCTCCAAGCCTCAGATGGAAAATGAGAGTGCTTCTCTTTGTCAAAGTGGCTTAGACTCTCCAGGCAAGAGCAAAATGGTTTCATAATTACAGATAAAACTTCAAACAGCAAAGTTTCTGACTGCCTGTGATTTTAGGGAACGAAATTTCTCAGTGTTACAATATTTTACAGCTGCAGGGTGTCCTTGGGAGAAATACTGTGTCCTAGTGTCTTGCAGCTGGCTTTGAGTCTGTGCTCCCAGGCTGATGAAAGGCCGAGCAGGCTCTTACTTTCCAGGCCAAGCTACTTTATTAGAGATTATTTCTCTCTCAGAACTCTAGTTAAGAAAGCCTGCATGGGGGGCCTCCCTGGTGGCGCAGTGGTTAAGAGTCCGCCTGCCGATGCAGGGGATACGGGTTCGTGCCCCGGTCTGGGAGGATCCCATATGCCGCGGAGCGGCTGGGCCCGTGAGCCATGGCCGCTGGGCCTGCGCATCCGGAGCCTGTGCTCCGCAACGGGAGAGGCCACAACAGTGAGAGGCCCGCATACCGCAAAAAGAAAAAAAAAAAAAAAAAAAAACAAAAAGAAAGCCTGCATGGGGACTTCCCTGGTGGCACAGTGGTTAAGAATCTGCCTGCCAATCAATGCAGGGGACACGGGTTCGAGCCCTGGTCCAGGAAGATCCCACATGCCACGGAGCAACTAATCCCGTGTGCCACAACTACTGAGCCTGCGCTCTAGAGCACACAAGCCACAACTACTGAGCCCGCGTGCCACAAAGACTGAAGCCTGCGCGCCTACAGCCCACGCTCCACAACAAGAGAAGCCACCGCAATGAGAAGACCACACACTGCATGAAGAGTAGCCCCCGCTCACCGCAACTAGAGGAAGCCCGCGTGCACCAACGAAGACCCAATGCAGCCAAAAATGAATAAATTAATTTATTCTTTTAAAAAAAGAAAGGCTGCAAGCAAAAGGAGTGATTAGGCAGCAAAATAGCACCACTGAAGATTTTTAAAGCAGAGAATGACATGATTGGATCCATGGCATATAGTTGGATTAGAGGGGGGGATCCATCTAGTTAATAATCACTTACTGGATGGACCAGGGTGAGGCCGGAGGCAGAGTTAGGAGGTTGCCGTAATAAAGCAAGTATGCCAGAGGGAAAGCCACGAGCAGTGTGGTTCCCAAACTGCTGTCATAGTTACCTTTTGTATCCTCTTAAACTGCAAGTTTCTGGGGTAATTCAAAGCCATGCTTGTCATGTAGGAATCTTCCCCAGAGTTAGTTAGGCTAATGTTCATGCTCAGCTCCTTTGTGAGACCCACCACCAATTCCTGCCTGCAGAGGGTAGGCAAATAGATAAATGTTACCAGTTTATTTAATCTGTACAAACCTCAGTGCAATACAACAGCACCTTTTTAACTACCTTCTTAGATAAATTGCTTAAAGGATACATTTAGCTACATTTAGCCTAGATTTTCTTCCTCTCAACATAAGCAAACAGCTGGACTTCCATACCTCGGCTGCTGTGTGACATGACCATTCATGTAATGTTTACCATGTGTCAAGGACTGTGTTAAATGCTTCACACGCTCAGTTAATCCTCGTAATAACCCTATGAAACAGTACGGTTGCTCTCTGTTCTATAGAGAAGGGAACAGAAGCCAAGGGAGGCTAACTAACTTGCCTGAGGTCCAGCAGCCTCAAAAGGGAGTTGGGAGAATTGGATCTAAACCCTCTTTCTACCACCAACGCACTGTGACCCCAGGCAACGTACTTCGTGACACAAATTCATCCAGCTCACATACGTTTACAGAAGACTTTCTCTGGGCCAGACACCCTGCTCGACATGGGAGAAACAGCACACAGGGGACAGACGCTGCCCCTGCCCCTGTCTTGGCCTCAGCCTTCCCACCCACAAAATCATCCCGGTCCTTCCAATTTAAAGGCTGTGGGGGGCTTCCCTGGTGGCGCAGTGGTTGGGAGTCCGCCTGCCGATGCAGGGGACACAGGTTTGTGCCCCGGTCCAGGAAGATCCCACATGCCGCGGAGCGGCTAGGCCCATGAGCCATGGACGCTGAGCCTGTGTTTCCAGAGCCTGTGCTCCGCAACGGGAGAAGCCACAACAGTGAGAGGCCCGCGTACAGCAAAAAAAAAAAGGCTGTGGGTTAAAACATGAATCTGTTCAGCCTGGATAAGACTTGGGGACATGTAAGTGCTTCTTTCTATCCGCTGAGGCACCATGGGGCCCCTCAGTAATTGAGACCTACAGGGAAACATATTAACAAAGAAAACTTTCTAACCCTCTGAAAGGTTCAAAGATGGAACGTGCAGCTCTCCAGAGTAATGTGACCTGTGTCTTGTTGTGTTGTTTTTGTTTTTATCACAGCTGAGAAGAGGATAGATTGGAGGGCTAGAGGGGGCAGAGGCAGGGCCTGTGTGGGGATCCGTCTGGGAGATGACACAGGCCTGAAATCAGACAGTAGGAGTGGGCATGGGGAGGGGTTAGAAACCAGAGGTGCTAAGGCCGTGCTTGCAAAGCAGCACAAAAGAGAGAGGAGTCGAGGATGCCTCCTGAGTTTCCAGCTTGGGTGACCAAGTGGGGCTAGTCATGAGGGAGAGAACACAGGGGGAAGACCAGAGGGCGGAAGTTGATCAGACGGGTTCAGTCCAGGGCATGATGAGAGGTGCCCAGAGGATAGGAAGGCAGAGATGTTGAAATGTCAGTAAGGTATCCTGTTCTAGAGCCCAGGAGAGAGATCTGAGAGTCACTGGAATATTTACCAGGGGTTCTCAACCTGAGGGCCGGGGCAGTTTCAGAGGGCCCCAAATGCAAACCCCAATGTATGCAAGTGTGATCTTCTAGGGAGAAAGCTCTGAGGTCTCCCTTAGATTCTTTAGGAGACCCATGTCCACAAAAAAGGTCAAAGCCATTGAGACATTCGCATGCTAAGGATTAGGTTCAATACTTTTGAAAAGAGAAGAGACTGCTGGCTGTGAACACTAGGGGGTGATGTAGGGCCAGCTGTTTCACTGTCTACTTCACAAGGACGTGGCTGGGAGGGCTTTCTTGGCTGTAATTAATTCCCTGTTAGAAACAACTGCGGGTCCTTGTTACGCTGGCTTCCAAAGCACTCAAAAGCGTGGAACTGGATCCTCAGTGACTGAGGGAGGCAGCGCTAAGCCATCCACATCTGAAACACAAGTCCTGCAAATGTCCATGGAAGGCTTCCCGGGACTCAGAGAACAGTGCTCTCCCCCAGAGATGCCAACTCCGGCCAACTGGCCATCAGTGCCATGCTACACACACAGCACTAGGAGTCAGGGAAGGCATTTGAAGACCAGCGCGTGTCCAAAACCAAACTCATGATCTCTTCCTCCCCACCCTGCCTTCCAGCACAATTCTTCCAAAAGCTTCCCCTAGTTCAGTTCTTGACGTCACCATCATTCTAGAATGCAGTGTGGTCCGATAGAACTTTGGCAGTAATGAAAATGACCTATTCTGTGCTGTTCCAATATCACTAGCCATATGCGGATACTGAGCACATGAAATGGGCCTAGTGCAACTAAGGAACTAAAATTTAATTTTAATTAATTTCAATTTAAATAACCAAGTATGACCAGAGCCTATTGTATTGGACAGCACAGTTCTAGATGCTCAGGCTGAAGCGTTGAAAGACTTCTTAGACCCGTCTCTTTCTCTCACTCCCCACATCCAATCTGTCATCCAATCCTCTGGGCTCTAACATCAAAATATAACGACCTTCATTGCTACCACCCTGGCTTAAGTCACATCACTTCTCACCCGAGTTACTACAATAGTTCTCTACTATTGCCCCACCTCCACTTTTGCTCCTACAATTTACTCTCAACACAGCAGCAAGAATGATCCTGTTAAAGTGCATGGTCATGTCATTCCTCTGACTTCTCAGCTTGCGGTAAAAGTCCTCATGGAGATGCAGCCACGTATGACCTTTCCTCCCCTCACATGACCTCTCCCTCCCTCATCTACTGCAACCATGCTGGTGTCCTGGCTCTTCCTCCCATCTCCAGGGCATTTGCAGGTGCTCTTCCTTCAGACACCCGCAGAGTTCATTCCTCCACCTCCTCTTGCATGCACCCAAATGTCACCTTCTCCGTGAACATTCTCCTGACCACTCTATTTAAAACTGCCACCCCACCTCCCCCCGGCATTCCGTCCCACCTTCCCTGCTTTCTTTCTCTTCACAGTATTGATACATCTCATCAACACAAAGTTGACTTATTATCTTCTCCCCCTAAAGGCACCAGGAGGGCCGGGATTTTTGTGTGCTGTTTGCTGATGTATTTCTAGCACCTAGAGTGCTGGGCACAGAGGAGATGCTCCATAAATATGCAATGAATTAAGTAATTTGGTTAAGAGGTGAGCCAGGGAAGAGGTTACCTCTAACTGAGGTGGTCCTAGGAGTGAGACACACTGAGTTAACGAAAACAGCGCTGTCCAGGATGTCCAGAGGCCTGGGTGTAAGTCTACCCAATGATCATGTGACCCCACACAGGCCCTCAACTACTGAGTCTGTTGCCTAATCTATAAAATAGGAATACAAATTTCTGTCTTGCCTCCCTCATTGGGTGGGTGGGGAAGCAAGAGATAATATGTGCAGAAGCCCTTTGTGGGCCATGAGGGGAAGCGGGAGGAAGTGAGCGATCCGTCCTGGTGAGGGGTTTGCCCAGGTAAGCCTTCAGGAGGAAGTTAACTGCAGAAACCGTGACGACTGGATTCCACTCACTGTGAGAGGGTGGTGGCCAACTGTAGCTCAGCAACACAAAACAGCTTATTCTTGCAGGCCTTCTCGTAGGGCAGCTGTAACCAGACAGAGAGGGGCAGGATCAGCCCAGGGACCCCGCCATCCCCACCTTGCTTCATGATCTTCTCCTTAGGACATTCCTGTCCCTCCTGCTGACTCTGAGAAGTGCAGGTGAAGGCTGGCAGGCTAGGGTTGTGTCCACATGGCCGTGAGAGCTATGACCGTGACATTCCTGGGCTTGTCAGGGACGGGGATGTGCTTGGTCCTGCAACACAGGTACCATGCGTCAGGCCACTGGCCAAGGTCAAAAATGGGGCGACCTTTGTGAAACGGTGGGAGTGCCTGTCACTTTCATATTATGCTAATTAAGCAGCAACACTCACAACTCACTATTTTGAACATTTGGGGGAGGAAAACCCAGGTGAAGAAAGGCTTCCTTAGTCCTCTTAAGTAGAGCAGGAACAGCAGGGGACAAAAGGGGGCACCTAACCAAATATTGTCAAGGTCCAGTCCCGTGAGGTCCTCTACCCCCACGGCTAGTCTTCTCTGTAGGTTAAATATTCCCCCTTGCGATCTTGCCTACACCAAACAAATTCAGAAAGTCGCACTGGGTCCAAAAGGCCCAGTCAAGGTTGAAAAGCTCCAGCTCAGGCTGAAAAATCAAGTTTTCTAAAGGAGCTGGTCTATTTTTTTATTCTGAAGGAACCACAGCCAGCTCTCTAACTGGGGAATCTCTGCATTTATCTTCCCAGCAGCCAGTGACCATCGCAGCAGCTTTATTAAACAGCAGCAAGGACTGTTTCCATGACCTGGAGCTAGAGTGGGGGCCCAGAGCTAGAAAGAAAACCATCTGCTTCCCAGGGAAGGGAGATGCAGTTCGCAGAAGTCAGAGCTTGGAGCTCTATCTGACTGGGTCAACAACTGGGGGCAGGTTTTTTTAGTTTTGTTTTTAATACAGCCAAGCAGCCTGATCTCTTTCAGCAGGATTACAACACCCTAAGCTCCCAGCTAGAACTCATTCTCTGGAAACATCTATGTGCCTAACCTAACACCAAATCATTTCTCCTCATCCATTTTATCAGTGGGATAATTGTTTTAAAACCTCTTTGCCAAACCATCAAACTAATAATTGATTAAGGTAAGAATCCTGAATGGATGTTAAACAGGATATATGCATAATCTCAAAGCATCTCCCCATAAGACACTTATTAATTACAAAGGGAAATAGCACCAGGAATGGGACAAATTAACATGATGTGCCTAGGATATGATGCACTTAGAGGGATGAGACTTCATTTCTGGGATATTCCTGCCCAAAATGCATAACCTGAATCTAACCATGAGGAATCATCAGACAAAGTCAGGTTGAGGAACATTCTACAGTATAACTGGCCTGTACCCTTCAAGAATGTTAAGGTCATTAAAGACAAAGAAAGATTGAGAAATTATTCGAGATTAAAGGAGACTAAACAAAAGTAATGAATTATCCTGATCCAGAAAAAAATTTTTTTCTTTTGCTAAAAAGGACATTAATAGGACAACTGGTGGTATTTGAATAAAGTTTGTAGATTATAGTATTTCATCATTGTAAATTTCCTGATTTTGATCATTGTACTGTGGTTATGTAAGAGAGAGTCCTTGTTTTTTAGGAAATACATATTGAAGTATTGGGAGTCAAGACGCATCATACCTGTAACTAACTCTCAAATGGTTCAGAAATATAAATTTCTGAGACTACATATGTATATATGTAAGATATATATGAGATTTTATATATATATAGAGAGAGAGACAGAGAATAAAGCAAATGTGATAAAAGGTTAAAATGTTAACATTTGGGGAATCTGGATAAAGGATGGGAATTCTTTGGACAATTCTAACTTTTTAGTAAGCAAAATATTTCAAACTAAAGTTTTCTTAAAACAGAATATATATAATTAGTGATAATCTGCTTATTGACAAAACTTTATTATATTAGTTCTCCCAGTCTTTTCTGAACCATCTGTCAATGCCAAATTTTAAAAATTTAGAAAATTGATATACTATTATAAATTTAAAATAAATTTGCCTAAAAAATTAAAATGAGAATCTTTGCTCATCAGGAACCTGATTCTCCCTCTTCCTGGGCAGACAAGCAATAGGAACAGTCACCCTGATTACATTATTCTCTTATTTCTATTTACCATTCGTGATTGATGCATTGGGTGTTAATCGAAACTGGAGCTAAAGGCTTATATGACTGAATATAGAGCATTCTTGTACAAATATTGGACAGTTGTGAGTGTCCTATGATTACCTAGAAATATACTTCTGCTACCTGAAGCTTTTCTGTGCCAGCATGAACTACTTTTGGCTTATTTTTATTTTTGGAGGTTCAATGCATTCCAGCTAACTGTAATTATTACTTTTCAATGCTCATGTTATCACTTCTTTGATCCTGCTGATTTTTCTGTACCCCATAAGACTGTCTAAATGAATACTGACAGAATACCCCAGGGGGCCAGGGCCTGAGTGGGAACAAAACCTCCTTAGATATCATAGAATCAAGAAATTTTAGGGCCTCCCTGGTGGCGCAGTGGTTGAGAGTCCGCCTGCCGATGCAGGGGATACGGGTTTGTGCCCCGATCTGGGAGGATCCCATATGCCGTGGAGCGGCTGGGCCCGTGAGCCATGGCCGCTGGGCCTGCGCGTCCAGAGCCTGTGCTCCGCAACGGGAGAGGCCACAACAGTGAGAGGCCCGCATACCGCAAAAAGAAAAAAAAAAAGAAAAAAAAAAAAAAAAAGAAATTTTACTGTTTTTTTTCCCTCTCTGATTTCCTGTAGTTATGAGAAAAGTTTTTTGGACACTATCCATCTGCTAGGGTATAGGTCTGGTGGGCCATTCAGCCTGAAGGCCTGGGCAGGACCTGGGCAGGCAGGTATGCCAAAGGGCATCCTCTCTGCAGCGCGGGGGAGGTGGGCTCCAGTCCAGTCCCCACACAGGACCCTCACTACACCGTTATCAGAGACTCTTGCCAAGGTGGGTAATGTATTCATACGTTTCATTAAATATGTAGCAGGCACTTTTTGTGAACATAAAAGAACGAGCCTTGGGAGTGGTTTGGAGACGTGTATTACCCACCAGTGAGGTCCTGGGCAAATTAACACCATCTCAGGAACTCTATAACCCCATGTGTACAGTGAGGGGCCTAAATGCTGTCTGAAGACCCTCCCAACTTTAACGTTCTTTGAAGATAGGGGAGCAGGTACTTTTAGGGGGATGGCTCCCAGGAGAGTCTGGTCCTAGCTGAGTCACCTGGAAGATGGCAGAGGCCTCAGCATAGAAGTCCAGGATAGGCTGGGGATGGTCCCTCCGGCCCTCAGGGGTCTGCAGTTGGTAGCTGACCTTGACACTGATGTTGGAGAAGCAGTCCTCTTGACAGAGCTGCAGAGTCACCAAGGAATGCAGGGTTGGAGTTGGATGTGGGGGAGAAGATGACAAGGAGAATACCTTTAACTTTGATGTAGTCACAATAAGAAATAAACAATGAAAGTGGTAAGCCAGGATTCCTAAGCCTCTTCCAAATAAGCCAGGCTGCCAAGAGCACTGGGAAAATCTCCCTTGATTTGCCATGGCCTCGGGCATCGTAACTCCTTAGGGTTCCTGCCCCAATCACAACGGGATTCTGGCCATTAGGAGTTAAAAACTGGCCTGGGCTTTATTCGGAGTACAGAGGGGAGCCACGAAAGGGAAGAGTCACAGTCACATCTGTGTTTACCAAGATCTTTCTCCAAGCAACACAGAGGATATACTAGAGAAATAAAAACTGAAGACCAGGAGATGGCCTGGGATGCTGTTTGCCATTCTCTTTGTTTATTGAGACTTTTTGCCAGGTGGGAGCTTTGAACACCTGAGAGTAGGTGAGCACGATTCCCAGGTAGAAAAGGTAGTTATGCTTGCATTTAAGGAAGCCATAGATTTGCTAGAAACTCGTTCTCAATCCATTTAACAATCAACAGACATGGGAACAGATGTGTAGTCAGAAGCATAATTCACGAGTTTATTGGAATAAATGATCCTTTTAGGTCCACAACTCTGGGTCCTGTCAGGCTCTGGGTCCCGACAAATACATTTTTCATGTCTCTAGGCACACTTGTCAGGAGTAAACTTTTGTAAATCACAGCTTTTGTCTTTCTATTTCTCCTTTTTCTCGTGCAGGTTTTCTGATGTTGACTCACGCAAGGGCCCTCTGCCCCACTTTTATTATCAGGTGCGGGAGGGAGCCCTGTTATTCCCAATTTATTACCAAGAAAAATGTCAGCAATTAGAGAATTTCTCTTTTTGTCCAGTTTCTAGGAAGCTCAGAGATCTATTTAGTGTTCGATTTTGGTAGGTTTCTTTTTTTTCTGGCCACTCTGCACAGCATGCGGGATCTTAGTTCCCGACCAGGGATCGAACCCACGCCCCCTGCAGTGGAAGTGAGGAGTCTTAACCACTGGACCGCCAGGGAAGTCCCTTGGTAGGTTTCTTTAATTTGGATTTCTGGTACCATAACTCCCACCTCCCACCTCCCACGCCATCACGTGGTTCTTTTTTTTTTTTGGCCGCACCCCGCCACTTGTGGGATCTTAGTTCCCTGACCAGGGATTGAATCCGGGCCCTCAGCAGTGAAAGCACAGAGTACTAACCACTGGTCCGCCAGGGAATTCCCCCATCATCTGGTTCTTAATCTATTATGATTATTTCAGTTGCCTCATTTGTGTGTATGGGTACGTGTGCTTCATTGCATGCACCTCAGTTCTTTTCTCAACAATACAGACCCCTCTAGACTTTTTGGGAAACTCCTCCACTTACCTGTCCCTCTGTGGGAACCAGCAGGAAGGGCTCACAGAGGCGGGGGCCCGTGCCCCACTCCCTAAGGGAGCTCTGACACAGCCTCTCATCTGAACACTGCAGCCTTTTCCTCTGCTTCACCACATCCACGTCCAAAGTGAAGTTCAGAGAGGTCTCTTTGAGGCCTGGGAATGAAGACCAGGTCTTCCTGATGAGACTGGGGTGGGCAAGCCCCAGACAGAGGGCCCTCCCATGAGTCCCTCGTGAGTGGTGCCCCCATGTAGGCACTTCCCCAGGTTTCTTCTTCATTTCAAAGGTACTTTTCTCATGTCTTCTGGCACCCAGCTAGGGTCCCTCAGTGCGCCAGCCCCAAACCTGGAGCAGCACATCCCAGGGGCTGAGTCAGTCTTCCCTAGGGGAAGAAGCGCTTAGGGAGGAGGCTGGTATTGAGGGGGGAAATGAGGAGGAGCAAAAAGTCAAGGAATGGAGAGAGAAACCACAGAGTAAAACCTGAGGATAGTAGAGCTGGAAGCACCTTGTAGACTACCTGGGCCAGCTCCCTTACTGTGGAGAAAAGAAACCAGGGCCCAGAGAGTGAAAGACACCCTCCCAGTGTCACACAGCCACCCAGCAGCTGCCATTCGGGCTCTGTGGCCTGAACCTTTCAGCCTATACAGCTGGAACCGATAGGCCTGCCCTTTTCTAATTAACAGATTTGATCATGGACTCTTGCAGTAAAGCCAGCCCACCTGGGAGAGCACATTCTGACCTGCAGGAAGACATCTCCAGGATTGTTACTGAGAGATTAAGCCCTGGGGACGGTTGCTGGGGGACTGTTCTGGCAGGGATCTCTTGGGTTGGCAGTGAGTACCTGGGCTGTGAAAGCCATGCCTTCTGGAAGTTCTCCCAACCAGTGCCAACTAAGGGGATGGGAAGGGAGACCAGGCCTCCGGCAGGTTATCCAATCCCCCTGGGCCAGGGAGACACGGTGAGCAGGGAAGGGAAGAAGATGTAAATCAGGGAGAAAGAGGACAGACACTCCTCGGGAGCCCTACACACACACGCACAGGCGTGGGCACAGTAGGTGGAGATGGAGAAGTGCTGGCCTTTTTCTGAGTCTTCTTTCAGAAACTCAACCCTTCAACCCAAGGAAGGGATCCAGTGCCCCTTTTCCCAACAGGGTCAGAGAGACCCCTTCAGAGTGTGGACTTGACAGCAGATCACCCTTTTCCGGGGTGGTTCCCATTAAACTGAACCTAAGGTCAAAGGAGCTAAAGTCTAATAGAGGGATTTCATAACACCCCGCCCCCACCCAGCCCTCTTTTCCTGCCCCCCACTGAAGCCAGAAGGGACTGACCACAGCACTGGATGGGTCAGCTAGGCTGCCTGTTACCTGACTCAGCAGCTGGGGACACAGAGCTGATTTCAAAACACAAATTCACATTCACGTTGCTGTAGAAGCCAATGGGCAGTGCCTTGGGGGTGAAGGTCATGGACAGCTTCAGACGAACCACAGGTCTTGAGCTAAACAAGACAGCAAAGAGGACCATGAGAAGGGACCATAGGACTTCTGGATCAGTGCCTGAGCTCTTTCCTTCATTCAGTGAATATATATTGAACACCTCTCTTATGCCAAGTGCTGTTCTGAGTCTTCAGGATACTATAGGGAAAGAGATAAGCCCTGCTCTAGTGGGAAAACAGACAACAAGCAAATAAACAAGAAGAAACAGGAAAATCCTATGTACAGGAAATGCTATGATAAAAATAAAACAGGATTGGGACTTCCCTGTCAGTCCAGTGGTTAAGACTCCGTGCTTCCATTGCAGGGGGCCCGGGTTTGACCCCTGGTCAGGGAACTGAGATCCTGCATGCCGTGCAATGTGGCCAAAAAATAACTAACTAAATAAATAAAATGGGATAAGGTAATAGAGACTGGGGGCTACTTAGCTGGTGGTCAGGGATGGCCTCACAAATGAGGAGACATTTAAGTTGAGCTCTGTTACCGAGAAAGAGCCCATTCTGTGAAGATCTAGGGGAACTGCATTACAGGCAGAAAGCACAGCTGATACAAAGGGCCTGTGGTAGGAATGAGTTTGCTTTGTTTGAGGAACACAAAAGTCAGCATAACTGGGGCACAATTAGTGAGACAGAGAGTAGTAACTAGTGGCAGGGATGGAGGGGTCTGCAGGGCCAGGCCATGGTAAGGAATTTCGATTTTACTCTAAGTGGGAACCACTGAGGGGTTTTGAGCAGCAGAATGAAAGGGTCTCTCTGGCTGCTGTGTGGAGAACGGAGCACAGGGAGTGGCAGCAGGGAAGGACGCCATGGCAGTGGTCCAGGCGAGAGGTGACAAGGTCATGAACTACTAGGAAGTACTCTGGAGGCAGAGGCAAGAAGAACTTGTTGATGGGACGGCAGGGAAAGGAAAAAGAGGGATCAAGGCTGACTCTTGGGTTTTTATCCTGAACAAATGGCACCCCTTGCTGAGATGGGAAGCCCGGGGAGGGGCAGGTGGGGAGAATGAAGGGTGGGTGGGAGTGAGTCCTTTTTTTTTTTTTTTTTGGCCGCCCCATGGGGTTTGCGTGATCTTAGTTCCCTGACCAGGGACTGAACCCATGTCCTCTGCAGTGAAAGCACTGAGTCCTAACCACTGGACCGCCAGGGAAGTCCCCCTTTTTTGTTTTGAATAAACAGCCGAGTCTGGAGCTTCGCGGAGAGCACAGGGCAGATTGGTGCCCTGCCCGATTATTTATAGCCATGGGACTAGATCACTCACTTAGGGATAGAGCACAGAAGCTCTGAAATTAATAATAGTAATAATAGCAGCCATCACTGAGCACCGTGCTAAATACTTTGCATTGATCCTCTCAGTCCTCATAACTCTGTGAGGTAGGTGCATTGTTATTCCCATTTATAGATAAGAAAATTGGGACTTAGAAATTCTGCCCAAGGGCACACTGTTAAGTGCAAGCAAAGAGGACCACTTAACCACTGCACTTACTCCCTCCCATCAGTGCCTGGTGCCTTCAGGAGGTCACTTAGGGCAGGGCAACTGGGTGAAGCTGCCAGAAGGCAGAGCAGACCCCTACCGGAGCACAGCCGCCTGGCCCAGAGCGCCCACAGTGATGTCGGCAAGGCCGTCGCCACTGAAATCTAAGCCACCTGCCACCGATGTGCCGAAGTACTGGAGTCCTGGGGCCACCACTGAGGCTCTGATCCTCTGTGGATCGAGAAACACAAGGTGTCAGGGAGGTAAAGGGGTTTCCTTTTGGTTTAATTCAATCAGCAGATTAGCCTTTGTCCCCACCCCAGGGAGCCCTCAGCTGAGGAACTGGAAAGAAAACATCAAGGTTCTCCCAGGGACGCTTGAAGGGGGGCGGGGCTTGGCAGGGAGAGTAAGGAGAGCAGGGGTTGGGGAAGAGTAGGGTCGTCCCAGGAAACAGTCAGGGGTCAGTGCAGTGGGCACAGGGAGTACTGGGCACAAGCAGTCCTCCTGTGGGGCTGAGGCGAGCGTGGCCCTGAACTACATTTCAGAAACACCCACTGAAGCACCGGGTGGAAGATGGGGAAGAGGAAGAGGCCAGGGCAGGAGTGGCGGGGATGGAGAGGAGGGGCTGGATTTGGGAGACGGTAGGATCTTTAGGAGGCAGAGGCGGACAGGCCGAGCTGAGGTCTGGGATTAGCCTGGGTTTCTGCTGTGAGCAGTGGAGGGGTAGGGCCCAGAGGAGCAGCAGGTCTAGGGGAAGAGGATGCTTTCAGCTGGGCATCCTGAGAGTGAGATGCTGGAGGCCATGCAGGTGAGGGGCTCAGGAGCAGCTGGACACACAGGACTGAAGCTTGGAGAGAAACTGCAGCTGGATGTGAGTGAAAGTGCCCATAAAAGATGTAGCGTGGAAGTTGGCAATGGATTCCTGGGGGGTGAGAGCTAGGCTTGGGGTGGGGGGAGGGGTTGGGTGGGAGACAGGAGCCAGAGAAGGGACAGAGAGAGGAAAGAGGATCTGAGGCAGGTCCATGGTCAGGAATGCCAAAGAAGGAGGGAGTCACAGGCCAGGAAAGTACATGGATGTTGCCACAACCTCCAGCCCCACTGGAAGGGTCTGAGGTGAGAACCTCCAAGTGACTTCTGTCCTTCAACCCCCTGGGACCTGCCTGGCACTTAGGACTGGAGTTGGCTTGGGACTCAGGCCATCACATCTGGGGAAGGTCCGAGTCCCAGAGTAGAGGAAAGAGAGAGCCCTGCGGATCACCTGGGGCTGGTTGGTAGAGAGGTCAACCAGCTGGTTGGTAGAGTGTCCATTGTAGATGTACACGCTGCCGAAGCCTACACCATCATCTGCCCCAAAGTCTTCCAGGGGGGCCCCGATGGCCACATCTATGAGCTCATCCTGACTGATGTCCCCCACTGTCGCCATGGAAAAGCCAAATCGCGCATAAGGTAACCCGGGGCGCCCACTCAGCGTGCGTACCAAGGAGAAGGAACCATCCTGTAAGGCAGAGAGGCAGCTCAGCCCTCAAGACAGGGATGCGGGGTGCCCACCCCACTGCCACCCCAGGAAGCATGCTCAAGGACTTGTTGATTCTGATTCTCCAGCAGGGAGGGAGTCTGTGGCTCAGAAGAGGCAAGAGACCTTCCCAAGTCTGCACAGTGAGTGGGTGGTGAAGCTGGGGTCCTCCTGCCTTGCAGTTCAGGACCAAGAGCTGCACTCATCTGCTCCCATGACTGGGGTACTGGGGTGGCGATCAGGAGGCCTGGCTTCTCGCCTTGGCTCCACCACACACTTGCTCTGTAAACTGGAGCAAGTCTCAACATCACTGAGCCTCAACTTTCTCATCTGTAAAATGGGAGTAACAGCTACCTCCCATAGTTACTGTGAGAAACAAGGGAGATCACAGACAGGATGTGCTTTGTCAACCGTGCAGCTAGTTGCGATGTCATCATCATCAACATGAGATGATGGGTGGGGAAAGTAAGAAAGTGGGGGAGGGGATGGAGGGGAGCAGTCGCCCCACCAGGCTGCCATCCACCCTGAGCTCCCCATCACCGCCCTCTGGTGCAAGGCAGGGCCGGGGCGTTCCCAGCCTCTGTCACCTCAGCCCCAGGCTGAGCAGCCACAGCCTCAGCCAACTTGCGAAGATGATGACTCTCCCACCTGCTTGTTCACACGATACACATAGACTCTGCCCTCCTCGCCTTGAACGTGGTAAAACGGGGCGGCCACCAGCAACAAGTCTGTGGTCCCATCCATGTCGACGTCCACAGGGCACAGCTCAGAGCCAAAATAGGACCCCATCTACAGGCCAGAGGGAACGCAGCTCACAGGAGTGCCGGGGAGGCACGCCCCCACCGCCAGACCCCTCAGCAAAGCTAGACCTCTGCTCTTGCCCTTCCTGGACCACCAAATTTGGGTCAGACCAGATCAATTTGTTCAGCAGAATAACACAGGAGACTGGGTGAACAGCCTGATCCCCCACGATGCGGGAAACCAGCTGGCCCTCAGACACGCAGAGCCGGGGCAGAGGCTGAGTTCTGAGTTCTGCCCAGGCTGGGTCCCCAACCCACTGTGTGCCCTGGAGCCCACCCCTTTCCCTCTGGGACCTCCAGATCCCCATCTGTAATAACAGGGGCGGGGGTCCTTCTCCAGCAGTACCTGCTCGCCCTCCAGCACTGGTACAAAGTTGGTCTCTTTGCCCTCCTTCCGGAGCTCAAACACAGCCCCTCGCTGCTTGTGCCGTGGAGCCCCTGCCACATAGGAGAGGCCACAGGCCTTGTGCAGTACAGCCACCGAGTAACCTGGGGGGGCGGATGGGGAACTGTGATCAGGATCTCCCACCGGGCCATTCCTTTGCCCCCCCCCCCACCTTCCTAGCCAGGACTTCGAAGTAGCTTGGGCAGGGAGGCAAAAATGGAGAGACTATCTTTCTCATCCTTTTAAAATCATCAGCGGTGGCTCCACTTACCCATCCGGCTGCTCACACACATGTGTCCCACCACATAGATGGGATAGACACACACGATCATACATACAGCTTCACTCAAAATACACTCCACACACATTCATCACCCATGTTCATCACAAATGCAGTGCATGAAGACTGAGGAGGGGTGAAGGGTCACCCACCGCCATTACTAATGGAGAGGCCCTACCTCCCTAGGCAGCTGCCGGGTCCTGGCGTTTTGGTACCAAGCAGGCCTAATTCTCAGCCTCAGGCTCCCTAACTGGGGCCCTTCCCTCAGTCCATGTGATGGACCTGGGCCCTCCCCAGCTAGGAAGCGCACTGCAGCCTGTGTCCCTGTACAGGCCCCGCCCACACCCAGGTAGCCTCCAGGCCCCGCCCTCACCCAGGTAGCTGTACTGCACAGCCTTGGCATCCACTGCCGTCTGGTTCAGGAAGCGGCCCTTGCGGCTGCTCATGTTGTAGAACAGCGTGCCCCCCGACCAGTCGAAGGCCCCTACAGCACCGAGCAGCACCTGCCCCTGCAGGAGACAAGGGTTGGCGGCCATCTGAGCGGGAGGGACCCAGGGCCAGCCAGGGTGGCCTCGGGTCTACCTGCCAGCACAGCAAACCCTGCAGCGGGGATGAGGGGCATTCAATGCACCCGGCCAGAGACACAGGAGGAAGGCGAGAGGCAAACACTGGGTTCCTGCCTTGTACCCATGATCCTGTCAGGGCAGCTGTCCCTCCAGTACCAGCAACCCCTGGGGCAGAAATCCAACCCGGGGCCCAGATGTTGAACATTTAAAAAAGTATGACTGGGCTTCCCTGGTGGCGCAGTGGTTGAGAGTCCGCCTGCCGATGCAGGGGACGCGGGTTCGTGCCCTGGTCTGGGAAGGTCCCACATGCCGCGGAGCGGCTGGGCCCGTGAGCCATGGCTGCTGAGCCTGCGCGTCCGGAGCCTGTGCTCCGCAACGGGAGAGGCCACAACAGTGAGAGGCCCGTGTACCGCAAAAAAAAAAAAAAAAAAAAAAAAGTATGACTGAGGGACTTCCCTGGTGGCAGAGTGGTTAAGAATCCGCTTGCCAATGCAGGGGACATAGGTTCGAGCCCTGGTCCAGGAAGGTCCCACATCCCGCACA
The DNA here is from genome assembly GCF_025265405.1 of Mesoplodon densirostris. Lineage (NCBI taxonomy): Eukaryota > Metazoa > Chordata > Mammalia > Artiodactyla > Ziphiidae > Mesoplodon > Mesoplodon densirostris. Next base: position 46,718,898 of record NC_082678.1, on the reverse strand, counting down.
GCAACTAAGCCAGTGCTCCACAACTACTGAGCCTGCGCTCTAGAGCCTGTGAGCCACAACTAGTGAGCCCTCGTGCCACAATTACTGAAGCCTGTGTGCCTAGAGCCCGTGCTCTGCAAGAGAATCGCCCACTCGCCGCAACTAGAGAAAGCCTGCGTGCAGCAACAAAGACCCAACACAGCCAAAAAAAAAAAAAAAAAAAGTATGACTGAGCAAAATGGGGCTCATGCCCTCCAAGTCTGCACAGCCTGAGTCTGGCACCCAAGGCCCACCTGTGTCGAGTGACGTGCTAACCGTGCTTCCACCACATGCAAGGACGGTGTCCTCACTGCCCGTATCCCTCCCCGTCTGTGGGGAACAGGGCCTCTGGTGGGGAGAAGTACCCGGCTTGGTAGGCAAGCCCACCCAGGCCTGGGTGTTACCAGTCTGTGTTAAGGAAGCTGTTTAATCCTTGAGCGCAGGACGACATGACCTCCTGTTATAAACAGGGCCATTCTCTCCTCGACCTCAAATGTCCAGGTTAGGGCGAGCACACAGAAGTGTTTTCCTTTGTCCTAAAATGGCTCTTTCATGGGACTTCCCTGGTGGTCCAGTGGTTAAGATTTTGCCTTCCAATGCAGGGCGCGCAGGTTTGATCCCGGGTTGGGGAGCTAAGATCCCACATGCCTCGGGGCCAAAAAAACCAAAATATAAAACAGAAGCAATATTGTAAAAAATTCAATAAAGACTTTAAAAATGGTTCACATCAAAAAGTCTCTATAAAAAAAAAATCTTAAATTGGCTCCTTCAGAGGCCTCACCACAGGAGGGCACTGAGAGCCAGGGGACCCTGAGTCCCTGGGAGTCGCCGGGGTCCCTCCTCTGTGGAGAGCCTGCCTGGTGCTGAGTCGGCCACGTACCTCGTCCAGGATCTGGGCGCTGAACCCAACCTGTGCCAGCTGGTAGTGGAGGGCATCTCCGACCGTGCCTGGAAGCCAAGAAGCCCAGTGAGACTGCTGTGGGCCGAGGTGAAGGGAGAAACCAAGTCGGGGAAGGGTCCGGCTCGGCCTCCTCCCAGAGGGAAGGATGTTCTGATAGGATGGGACGAGCATCAGGTTGGAGTAGAGATCTGGGTCCTGCTTTAGCAGCTCCTGGCAGCATAGCTGGGAAGAGGGCTGTCCCCTCCCTCTTCCTGGGCCTCAGTTTCCTCACCTGGGAGCTCCTGGGAGCAGGAATCATGCCCCAGTCACCCTTCTTCCTCCCGCACCAGAAAGAGCTTCTCATCAGTTTCATGGAATTTGGGGGAAGTGAGGAAGGCTGGGGATATTGTTGCCTTTTTAGAGATGGAACAGCTGAGGCTCAGAGAGGTGACAGGAGTTGCCAGAGTGCCACATGGAGGGAGGACAGGAGTAGGGCTGGAGCGCGGGCCTCGGGCCTCCTGCTGAATGCCGAGGGGGTTGCCACAGGGTGGCCAGGGACCTGGAGCCTCACCTTCCACGCTAATGATGCTCTGCTGAAGTTTGCTCAGCAGCCCATCCAGTGCTGAGTAGTTGGTCACCTTGAAGGCATGGTCCTCATCGGGGTCCGAGGCGATCAGCTTCAGCTCGTTGTACGCCCTAGTTTTATTAAATGCATCTCCCACCTGCACAGAGGCCCTGGGTCAGTGGGCCAGCACCGCGAGGGCTCTCCAGGCCCAGAGAGAGAGCTGAGCCCCTCCGTCTGGCCTTCAGGCCCCCCATCACCTCCCTCCTTCTCTCCCTGCTCCCTGTTCTCCCACACACTCTACGTGTGTTTTCCTGGACACACCGGGCTCCTCACCCCTGCCCACGCTATTCCCTCTGCCTGCAGAGCCCTTCCTGCCTCCGCTGTGCCCTAAGTCAGCTACTACTCTTTGTCCTCCGAGACTCAGCTCAGCACCCGCTCCTCCTGGAACCTTCCCTGACATCCCTCCTGTGGGCTCCCGGGGTGTCCACTGCTCTCCCCATCACTGCTGGGCAAGTGAGCTGTGACCGCCACTGGCAAATGAGCCATCTGCGGGGAAGACCCTGAGTGGGGTGGGGGCGTGCGGGGTGCATGGGACACGGGGGCTGAAAGAAGAGAAGTTGGTGAGTGTTTGTGAGCGCAGCAGCGTTTGGGCAAGCTGCTTACTGAAGCCCTTCTAGGAGCCCTGGCTTCTCCCCACCCCAGGCTGTACAGGGTCACGAGGTATCCCCCAGCTCCTGGTTCTTACCCCAATGGCAAAGCGCTCAACACCTTGCATCTTTGTGGAGTCGATGACAGTTGTGAGGTTGAGGGGGTCCCCGAATATGTCCCCATCAGTGAGCACCACCATGACCTTGGATGCCTTTTCTCTGGAGCCATGGCTTGGTGTGAAGATGTGGTCTCTAAATCGGGGAGAGTAAAGGGAGAGAACTTTGCCAAAGGGATGACTGAGCCCTGGGGAGATTTTATTCACTGACCTGTTTTAGAATTGAAGAGGATTAAGGAGCCCTCCTGGGAGAACAAAGGCTCAAAGAGGGGTGGTGATGTCCCTGGGTGCACAGCTGCGCGGGTGGAGGTGAGGCTGCAACACAGGTGTTCTTACCCCTCACCTGCTCCCAGTAGAAAGGTGCTGGACAACTAGAGAAAGCCAGTGCACAGCAACGAAGACCCAGTGCAGCCAAAAATAAGTAAGTAAATAAATTTATTTTTAAAAAAAGAAAAAGAAAGGTACTGGACAGCACTGGAGTCTATTCCTCGTGTGTATGTGTGGGAATAATAATGATATTAAAAACAGTGGCTAAGGGGCTTCTCTGGTGGCGCAGTGGTTGAGAGTCCGCCTGCCGATGCAGGGCACACGATTCGTGCCCCGGTCTGGGAAGATCCCACATGCCGCGGAGCGGCTGGGCCCGTGAGCCATGGCCGCTGAGCCTGCGCATCCGGAGCCTGTGCTCCGCAACGGGAGAGGCCACAACAGTGAGAGGCCCGCGTACCGCCAAAAAAAAAAAAAAGAAAAAAACCAGTGGCTAAGATTTACATAGAACTTAGATGCCAGGCACTCTGGTATGCACCATACATATTTTAAGGCAAGTAATATTATTATTATTATTATTATTATTATTTATCATTATTACTGGCCACACCTTGCAGCTTGCAGGATCTTAGTTCCCCGACCAGGGACTGAACCCTGGCCTCAGCAGTGAAAGCGCCAAGTCCTAACCACTGGACTACCAGGGAATTCCCTATTATTCTCATTTTAAAAGTGAGAAAATTGAAGCATAGAGCGGTTAGGCAACTCGCCCAAGGTCTCACAAGTACAAACTGTAGCTGGGATTGAACCCAGGGAGCCTGCCCACTAAGCCCCTCTGATAAGCACTGTGCCCTACTGCTGCTCGCAGGAGTCGTCTTTGGAAGAATTTTTGGAGGACTGTCTTGGGGTGTCATCTATCAGCCAAGGCTGGGTTGGAAGGCCTCACAATGTCCCCTTTCAGCCAAGGAAGAGCCTGAACCCTGACCCTCTCCTCTACACAGTCTGTCCAGCCACCTTCTCCAGGTAGGATGCCTCAGAGCCTCTGGGCAGGGCCGTGGACTGGCACTCAGTAGGTGTACAGGTAATTCTGTTGCCCTCACACTCACAGGACATGCTGCATGGCAGAGGCAGTCTTGGTGACATTCCCCACTTGAGTGATGTTCTGGACTCTGGCGAGGGAGGCTGTAACGTCTTGGCTGTCCTGAAGGTCAAGCTCTGTCTGGATGACTTCCCCATATTGCACCAGGGCAAAGCTGCACTGCAGGGGAGGGGCCAAGAGGGAAGGAGTTTGGCAGAGTTGCCCAAGGCCACCCCTGCCCCTTAGATGGCTCCGCCTGGAAGCAGTGGAAGAATCCACTCGTTCCTCCTAGTCTCTGGGCAGGAGGAGATGCTCAGGCAGAGGGAAATCTCTAAGCCAGTGGGGGTGGAGGAAGGTGTGGTCGTAATGGCTCCCAGTGAATCACAGACTTCTCCTGGAGTCCATGTCCCTGTGTAGTCCCCCTCTTCCACACTGACTCCGGGATAGGCCAGGTGACTTGCTTTGGCCAATGGGACATCAGCAAATGTGATATAATCAGAGGTTTGGAAAGTGCTTGCCATGAAAGAGTTGGGCTGGGCTGCTGGAGACACATGGTCCAGACAAGCGAGGGCATCTTAGGGTCCAGTCAAGCAACCAGATGTCTGCAGCTGCAGGAATAACTCTAGGCAAGACCAGCAAAAGAACCACCCAGCTGAGCTCAGACCGAACAGCCGACCCATAGAAGGAGAGCAGATCGCTGGTGGATGTTTTGAGGTGGTTTGTTCACAGCGGTAGATAACGCACAAGCTGTGTGAGTCCAACTCTTAGGGAAGCTCACCTCAAAGCACTTCTCATAAATGTTCTTCATCATGTTGGAGATGAAGTCTTTGGCTCTCTGGAAGTCTGGGGGATCAATGCTTCCTGAGCCATCCAGGATGATGGCGATCTCAGTGCCTGGGCCAAGACAGGGAACAGGTCAGGAGTGGGCTTGGCATCTGGGGCAGGAGTGAGGGCAACTCGTCCTGCCCTGAAGGGCACCCACCCAGTTCAAGCCCCGAGGGCTCAGTTCAGGGAGGGCATCAGTGCCGCTCCCAAGAGTGAAGCCTTTGTCTCAGAGGCAGAGAGAGAGCCAGAAACTGCTCAGGCTCTGACTTGCTGCATGAGTCACTCCTAGCACCCCCACTCTCTGGGCCTCAGTTTTCCCATCTGTAAGATGGAGAGAGACAGGGCTGGGACTGGCCAGGCCTGTAGAATCCAGCCACTGCTCTCCATCTTTTGGACCTAGGCACGCCTCACCCCTGAAGGTTGCCAGCCTAGGGAGTCAGCTCAGAGAGCTCTGGGAGTGACCCAGATTTGCCTCTTCTCACCAGCTGCCTCCTCGTCCTCGTCCTCTGTCTCCTCCACCTTCAAATCCCGGCGCAGCCTGGCTGTGCTCTCCATGCTGCTTTTTTTGTTCCTGGAGCAGTGTCCAGCATCCACAGGGGCATCAGGGTCCAGTAATTTTTCTTTAAAAAGTACACATGGAAGAGCTCAGAGTCAGACGGCCTCCTCGTTCACCTCCAGGGAAGCCTGCTTTAGCTCTGCCCTGGTTCCTTCACATGGGGCCTAAGCTGCCTTGCCCACTCCGGGCCTCTGTGTCCCTCTGCATCTACCACGGGCTGGCGCCTCTTCTTGCAGACCCCAGGATATCCCTTCAGAGCTGTCCAACGAGGGTCCAGTCCTTACCAAGGTCGGAGAAGTAGACCTGGGCACGGGGACGGAGGTCAGGGGCCAGCAGGATGCAGTTGCCTGTGAGCTCTGAGCTGAGGCTCTGGGGCCACCGGGTCGTCACTTGAATGCAGATCTAGAGGAGGGGGAGAAAAGGAGGGGAAAGCCCGGGTCACCCCCAGCCCAGGCTCCTCCGTCGCAGCCACACCCACACCCCCACGTCAGAACCCAGTGGCTCAACCAGGCAGGGGACGCAGGAACAGCTTGCTCACCCCTCACCAGGGGGAGGAGTCGCTGCCTGGGTCAGTGTGCTGGGTCACACGGAGTACCCAGCTCAGAGCCGCTGTCAGCCCTGGGGCTGCCAGGGATACAGTTGGGCTCAGCCCCGAGAATAACACGCCAGTCAGGACTGGGATCCACACGGTCAACCGCAGGGGTAGCACCAGCTCCCCAGGGCCCTCCATCCCCCCCCCCGGCCACGCACACTCACCAAAACACCGTGGTGGTTCCGGACAACTGTCACTCCACGGTACCTCCCCTTCGGGCTGGGGACATTCTCTGAAACAGTGAGGCCCAGGTAAGGAGGGAGGAATGCTGGGAGGCAACCCAGGAGCCAAGGTCAGAGGGCACAGGGCCATCTTGGCCAGAGCCCCATGAGGAAGAGCTGGCCACTCAGAGCACCCTCTAGAAGCTGGATGGGCGGCCTTCAAGGACAGGCCTCTCTTCCAGGCTCATCTGGTGTCTCATTCAACATATGCCCCGTGATGTCTGCTCTGTGCCCAGCCTGCGACAGATGGTGATAGGGATCCAGAAGCACTGAGACCTGGTGCTGGTCCTCCAGGGGCCCCTGGGCTGGTGGGCAGGCAGGCAGAGAAGCACCAGCTGGCAGGCGTGTGCAGCACCAGGGAGGAATGGCAAGAGGCTGAGGGGCTGGCCCTAGAATCCAATGAACTCCCCGCTTCTCAAAGTCCTGTCTCCGGGGAATGTTACTGCCCCACATCCCCAGGGGCAGAAGTGTAGCTCCTTTCCCTCCCGCCCCACTGTGGGCCTCAGGAGACTTGCATTTTTGAGTCCCAGGATCACTCAGTCACCCTGCTGGACCATGTGCCCTTCTGAGGCAGAGATGGAGGCTGTTCAACACAGCGCCTCCCACAGAGACCAGGACTCCACCTGACACGGCCCAGCGGTCGTCAACAAAGTGGGCCTTCAGTTGGGCTGGGCGGGATGGGGAGAGTTTGGTCAACGAGCGAATTAGGTCCCTTCCTTTGTTCATTCAAACAGCATTATTGAGCACCTAATATATGGCAGACCCCATGCTAGGCACTAGGATGGCCACAGTTAGATTGCAGGGTCAGGGTGGGGGGGAGGGTTGGGTTCCAGTGAGGCATGGTGAGTTGCAGTAGGTTGGGTTTTGGAATCGGGTGGAGTTGGGTTTGCATCTGTGGTGCTGCTCAGATGCGTGACCTTAGTCACAGTGGAAACCAAAGGACTTCTCTGAACTGTAGCTTTCTCTTCTGTAAAATGGTGTGGTTTTGAGGATTAAAAGTCCGTGAACCACTTAGCAGAGTGTCAGGTGACTCAGTAAGCACTCCATCCATTTTAGGTTTCATTTTTGTTGTTAGGATTGGGTCCGGAAAGGTGGGTTGGGGGTTAGGGTTGGGTGGGGATGGGACTGGGCACCAGGATGGAAGGCTTGCTGTGGCTGGTGGTAGAGTCTAGGGTGGAGAGACCGGAATGGTTGGGCTGGATGAGTGGGATTCCTAGAAAGGAGGTCCTGGGAGCGTTCCCGGGAGCAGGGGCTGACTTACCTACTGGCTGGCAATGGAGCTCATCCTGAATGAGGGAACACTGATACAGGGGCCCTGCCGTCCTGCTGGTCCTGGGGCTGGTTACCAGGAGCCTGAGCGAAAGAGTAGGCAGCAAGGTTGAGCTGGTCAGCGATTCCCTTTTCCTCCCTACCTGCCCAGACACAGTCCTTCCATTCCAGGCCCACAGACCCACAGGTTCCCTGTGGGGAAAACTATGGAGAAGACCAGACCTGGAAAGGCGGGCGGGCTCCCAGCCCAGGATGGTGGATCTGCATTATGAGGGAGGCATGGGCTCAACCTTTGCACAGCTCCAGGCAGGAAATGGCTAAATGCATCCCCTCTCTGCCTGCTGGCCCACCCTGACAGAAATGGGGTAACACTGGTGGTAAATAAAGACTCGCTGCTCTCTGATGGCGGTGGGGGGAACCAGGAAGCCACCAGCAGCACAGTTGCTTCTGTTGGGGACAGTGCTGCCTTCCTAGCGGCTGCAAGGGCACCTGCCCCACCTGGCCCCAGTGACAGCACTTCCTGAGAAGAGCACACTTGTGCCCCTCTCCTAGGGGCAGGTCAGAACTGGAGGTTCTGGGCCCCTCTGCCTGGTTAAGGCAGCCTCAGGAGACGTGATTCCCAATGGCAAACTCTGCCCCCTGCCCAGGGAGACAGCAGAGAGCCAGCGTCAGCCTGAACATTCTCAGTGTGCATGCTGCCCAGGGAGGATCAGGGCTGCCCCAAGACAGGGAGAGAGCTCCCCATCCTAGGAGCTGTGAGGAGGGGGTGTTGGGGAAGGGGCCCGAGGCTGAGCTTGGTAACAGTGAACCAAGTCCAAGGTTTTATGCTGAGGGCAGTAGGAAGCCACAGAGGACTTTATAAAGGGGAAGCTTTATAAAGGGGAAGCTTTATAAAGGAGAAGCTTTATAAAGGGGATCAGACAGGTCATGATGAGTTACAGTGGTTTGGGGGCCAGGAACAAGGTCATGTTTCCACTTCCTCACCTCCCGTTACTTGACATTTAAAAAAATTATGAAATATATCATTCACTTATCTCCATGGGTGACAGGATAATAATAAAATCTACACCTGTGTCTGTGCCCTACCCAGCTTACCCCACCCCAAGCTGACTTCCACCCCTGACAGGGCTCCTGTCAAGGTCAGCAGTGGTCCACACATTGCCAAATCCAAGGGACACCCTTCTGCCCTCATCTTCCTCAACCTCTCGACAGCCCAGGGCATAAGTAACCATCTCTCCCTTGAACCACTTTCTTTTTGATTCCCCTGGCCTCTCTCACTACTCCTTCTCAAACTCCTTTGCTTGCTCGTTCACTGTCTGACTTCTAAATGTCACTGGTGTCCCGGGGCTGGGTCCCTGTTTTCCTCGCCCACACACTCTCCCTGGTGATTGATCCCCTCCAATCCCTGGCTTCAATACACCTATCAATGCTGACATTCCCACCTTTCTACCTGCAATGCTAGCATCCCTCCACCAGAAGCCAGACCAGCACAGCTCTAGAAAGCAGAATAATGACCTGCCCTGCCCAGAGAAGTCCATGTCCTAATCCTCAGAGCCCATGAATACGCTACTTTTTATGGCAAAAGGGACTTCATAGATTAAGTTAAAGATCTTGTGTTGGGGAATTTATCCTGCATTCTCTGGGTAGGCCCAATGTAATCACAAGGGTCCTTATCAGACCCTTTAAAAATGGAGGAAGGGGCCACAAGCAAAGGAATGCAGGCAGCGCCTAGAACCTAAAGGAAGTGAGGAAACAGATCCTCCCCTTGAGGCTCTAGAAGGAACACAGCCCTGCTAATGCCTTGATTTCAATTCAATAAGACCCACTTTGGACATCTGACCTCCAAAACTGTAAGATCATAATTTGTGCTGTTTTAAGCCACTAAGTTTGTGGTGAACTGTTACAGCAGCCCTAGGAAACTAATAAACAAACAACTGCCCATTGTCTAATAGGCATCTCAAACTTAGAATGTTCGAAACAGAACTATGGTCTTGTTCTCCCTTGCCTGAACTGAACCGTTCCATCTTCCCTGACACAATACACGGCACCACCAACCACTATGTTCTGAAGTCCAAAGCCTGGGGGCACCCTTGCTTCGTCTTTTCACTCATCCCCTTCATCAAATCCATCAGTAAACCCTGTTGGTTTTTCCTCCAAACTATATCTAGAGAGCATCTCTTCTCTCTGTTTCCCCTGCCACCATCATCTTGCCTGGTGTGTAGTAATAGCCCCTTGTTATTTTTTCTGTTGTTTGTTTTTTAAATTTGCTCTTGGGACTTCCCTGGTGGTCCAGTGGGTAAGACTCTGAGCTCCCAATGCAGGGGGCCCGGGTTCGATCCCTGGTCGGGGAACTAGATCCCGCATGCATGCCGCAGTGAAGATCCTACGTGCCTCAGCTAAGACCCGGCGCAGGCAGATAAGTAAATAATAAATAAATATTTGTTTAAATAAAATAAAAACTAAAATAAATTTACCCTTGTAAATTACACCACGTCACTCCCTTGTTTCAGCTGCCTCCCGTGCACTTAGGCAAAGAGTCCATACCCCTTGCTGCAGCCCACGGGGCCTTGCACGACCTAGCACCTCCCCACCGCTGAGACTCCCCTCCTGCTCCTTTGCTCTCGAGCTCTAGCCCCGCACTGGCTGGCTTCTGTTCCTAGGCTGCCCCCAGCTCTTTCCTGGCTTGGGCCCTCTGCCTTGCTGTGCCCCCTCCCCCCAACCTGGTTCATCCTCATTCCTTGGCCTCGCTTAACTGTCACCTCCTCACAAATGCTTTCTCCAACCAGCCTCACCTCACAACCCAGTTACTCTGCTTTGCATCATCCCATTTATTTCCTTCCCAGAACTTGTCCCCGTTTGATAGCATCCTGTTTACTTGTTTACTGTTTATTATCTGTCTCTCCCCCTAGCCTCTAAGTTCCCCAAGGAAACTTACAGTCTAGGGGGAGAGGAGCTTGGTAACAGTGAACCAAGTCCAAGTCCTCACAAGTTCCCCAAGTTCCCCTTGCCTCTCTTGTTTGCCGTGTTATTTCCAGCACCTGGACCCGTGGCTGGCACAGAGCAGAGGTTCGGTAAACACCTGTTAAATGATGACTGAACAACAGCCGAGGCAGCACATGTTGGGGCTAATCTGGGGCAAGGCTGAGGGGCAGAGGACCACGTGCAGCGGGGCCCCTCAATTAGGTCGCCTGCTCAACAACCTTGCCTCTTTCCCCAGACCCCTCCCAGCCTGAGCCTCAGCCCTGGGCCCAGCACCTTATCCTCTGCTCCCCCGCAAAAGTGGGCTCAGAACTGGGATCCAACCCGGCCACGTCTTGGTGGGGTAGGTGCAGGCCTGGAATAGCCTCAGCTCTCCTTCCTCCTTTAGGCCTTGGCCCAAGCTGTTTCTTCCGCTTGCAATGCCTTTCAGCTCCTTTTCCTGCAGAGCAATCTTCCCAAGTGCCAGCTCCTCAGGAAGGCTTTCCAAAAGAAGGAGCACCTTGACCCCCTCCAAGCCCTCCAGGAAGCCCTCACCACTGGACACCTACACTTATCCCTGGCTTTTGTTCCCACCTAGACTGTGAGTTCTTGAGAGACCACCATGTACAGCTGCACAGGCTGTTCACTGCAGAACCCAAGGTTGCCACCCATATCACAGTCACGCAATGCCGGGGGCCCGGGGCCCCGTCTGAGCTGCCTCTGCCGCCCGCCCCTTTAACCACCTCCACCATGGTGGGTGGCCTCTTGATCTCCAGGTTTATCGACTGAGTGGCTGGCAAACTAAACTATAACTGAGCTCACCATCAGCTGACAGCCTCAGGGACCCTATTACACCTGGGCTGAGTGCAGCCCAGCTCCTGGCTTCACCCAGCTGTAACTCATCTCTGTCCTCAGAGTCTATTCCCATGCCGCCCAGGGGGAAGGCCTTCGTTACATTCCACTCCACCCCACTGCAGCGGCCAAGTCCCTGATGCTGCCAGCCCTGGCTGTCACAACTTACAGAGAAACAACATGAGGGAGAGAGAGGCACGTGTCCTCCTTGCACGAGGAGCCCAGCCTGTTCCTCTGCGGCCGGGGCGGCCAGAAGCGCGTTTCCTGCCCTGTGCAGCAGCCCGTGGTCTCAGGCTCCAAGGTTTGAGGCAGGAACCCAGAGGTGCCTCCCACCACATCCTTCCCCCATGCACGTTCAAACCCGTGAGACCCTCTCTGCTTCAGCAGGTGTCCAGGGAGGTTTTCTTGGGCCCAAGTGGGCTCTTTCCCCCACCCCTGGGGGGCTCGGAGCCTTCTGCTCTGGTTACTTCAAAGTCCCCTCCTCCACTGTGGCCTTTCAGCTTGGCTTTTTAAAAAATATATAAGTTTATTTATTTTATTTATTTATCTTTGGTTGTGTTGGGTCCTCGTTGCTGCGCGTGGGCTTTTCTCTAGTTGCGGCGAGTGGGGGCCACTCCTCGCTGAGGTACACAGGCTTCTCATTGCGGTGGCTGCTCTTGTTGCGGAGCATGGGCTCTAGGCACGTGGGTTTCAGTAATTGTGGCACGTGGGCTCCACAGTTGTGGCTCACAGGCTCCAGAGCGCAGGCTCAGTAGTTGTGGCGCACAGGCTTAGTTGCTCCCAGCATGCGGGATCTTCCCAGACCAGGGCTCGAAAAGGTGTCCCCCGCGTTGGCAGGCAGATTCCCAACCACTGCACCACCAGGGAAGCCCTCGGCTTGGCTTCTGAGGGAGGGAGGTTAAAGTCTGTTGGGTCTGAAGCTGGAGTGGTGAGGGCCCTGCTGGGGTACTGGAGGGAGGGGGCTCGGCAGGAGATGGTCACAGCATGGCTGAAACCCGGCCTTGACCTTGATGAGTGCGGGGAGTGCAGAACGCTCACGCATTGCAAACTTTGGTAAAACTGAATGCTGACCCAGCTTAGAAGCCACGATCCAGCAATTCCACTGCTGGGCACCCTGTGCCTGATAAAAAGAAGTGCATTCAGCCAGTGAAAGAAAGTGCAGAGCTGGGCCGGGGGTGGGAGCGGGGGTTAACTCTCGCCTGGGATGTGCGTGGAAGGGAGCACATGGCTGCAGGGGGCTTATGCGAGGCTGGTCCTGTTCTGCCTCAATCTGGACGCTGCTTACATGGGTGGCTCACTTTGTGAACATTCGCTGACGGCACTCTGATGATGTGCAGTTTTCTGTGCAGCAATAGAACTTTATCAAGACAAAACACAGCAATGCTTACCTTTAATTCTTCTTCCTGGAGCCAGAACATTCCTAACAACCTTCTCACTGCCCTTCAAGCCTTTCAGGCTCCCCAAACCTTTGTGCCCGGTGACAAAGCACGGCCCACCTCCCCCATCCAATGTCTCATCACGCTCAGTTTCAGCCACCGACACCTTCCCAGCACCCCCCCACCTGGCTCAGGCTGGCTTCCAGACTTCTAACCAAGCAGCTCTCAGCCCTGACTCCCCCTCCCATGCTTTCTCACACTAATTCCTATTCAGCCCCTAAGTCCCAGCGTCGAGGTACATCCTTTGGCTGAAGGACACACGTGCCTCTATGTCCCCAACGCACCCTGGATGTCCCCACAGAGCAGTCTTCACTCCTCCTGTCATCGACCAACTTGTCTGTTTCCCACAAGAGCCTGGGAGCTCCATGACGGCAGGGACTGTCTTCTTTAGTATCTTATCCCCCTAGCTTTGCCTGGCACTGAGTAGATGCTCCATAAATACTGATGAATGAATGAATGAATGAATGGGCCCTGCCCTCACCACTTAAATCTAATGGTCACCAACCTCTTCACTGGACAGTGAGGAAATCAAGCATGGGGTCCAAGCCCACTTGGCTGGCGTGGCCATGGCCCAAGTCCAGGGCTATGAGGCTGCCTTGGGAGCCACCACTGCGCACCCATCTGCTACCAAACAGAGCTCCACTCAGCCAGGAGCCCTGAGTGCCTCACCTGGCTCTGCCCCAAAGCTATCTGGACCCTGGGCTCATGGCTCAGGGGTGCCGGGTCTGAAGGAAACCCCTCACCGTGGACCAGAAGCAAAGCAAAGCAGCGGCAGGTGAGGGGTGGGGTAGGGAACCAGCCAGGGGCAGCTGGGCAGTAGAGCAAGCACAGAAAGAGCCCTGCCACGAACAAGACAGGGAGAGGAAGGGCTGCTCTAGAGTAAGGGAGACTAAAGAGATACAGCCACAATATGCAACACAGGAACCTTGACTGAACCCTGGCTTAAAAATGAGCAGCTCTAAACGTCATCTTGGTGACAACAGGGGACATTGGAGTGTGTGTCGTGACCCTTCACTGCAGAACTTCTCCTAAAACCAAAGACATGTCTCTAATCAGCACACCGCCACTACCTCCATCTGATAGAATCTACATTTGATTTACTTGCTTATTGTCTATTTCCCCTGAGCATAAGGATTTGTGTCTGCTTTGCTCACCACTGTTCCCTCAGGGCCTGGCACACGGTAGATGCTATTGTATAAATGCTTGCAGAGTGAATGGCCATGGTATAAATAATTCTACAACTTGCCTTTTTCATTTTACAATGTGTTTCGAGACTGATCCAGTTCATTACCACTGCACTCAATTCGCTCATTTTACCTGCTTTCAGTGTCGCATTGGATGATTCACACCTTATGTCTTCCATTTTTCCAACGATGCTTATTTCAAAACAATGTCCCAGTCAATATCTCTAGGTGTGCCCCCAAAGTTCCCTAGGGTTGGTATCTGGGGGTGGAATCACTGAGTCAAGGGCCACCTCAGCTCTACCTGATACAGCAAAATGATTCTCCCAGGTGGTTATACCAACTCACATTCCTACAAGTTCCTGTTTCACCCCATCCTTACCAGCAGAATGCTATCAGACTTAAGATGTTTTACTTATCTAATGGGTGGGTACAGATGAGAAGTTTAAAATACAAAGTAATGCGTATTGGTCTTAAATTTGGCCAGAAACTGTGCCAAACACTTTATGTGCATGAACTCAAATACTCTTTGCAACAACCCTGTGAGGTAGGAAAATATCACCCCCACTGCAGAGATGAGAAACTGAGGTTGGGGGTTGCGTGCCTCGCTATAAATACAGAGCGAAGCTGTCACCGAACCACGGCGACCAGATGCAGCCTCCTCATAACCACCACGCCCGCCTGCCTCATATTTTCCATTTAAAAGAAATATTTTCTGTCACTGTCCAAAATTTCTATGTTGAGCACGTTACTTTTGTAACAGATGAAAGAGCCTTGATAAAATTTGTTTTAAAAGTTTTTTAGCCTTCCCTCCCCGACCCCCGGAGAGCCCAGGGTGAGGAGAGGGGCCGGGGCTGGGAGAACGGGCCCTGAGCTAATGGCCTCCCCCCTGCACGCCCTTCTGAAAGGGGGTTCTCCCCAGGCTGGGGGGTGGGGTGCCGAGGCCTTGTCTAGGGGCCTTCTCAGGCTCCCCGAGGACTCCTCAGTCCTCATGCACCCCTCCCCGTGCGCCAGGCCCCACTCACCAGGTCTGGTTGGTGCTGGAGTCCTGATGCAGAAGTGAGCTGATCACGTAGGGGACGTCTCCCTTGGGAGTCACCCAGGTCCGGACCATGTCCACATTGAAGGTGGCTAGGGGAGCCAGGCCTGAAGAGAAAAGAAGAACATTTAACAAAAGAGGCACCGTTATTCCATCACATCCTGCAGTGCCACTACCCCCATTTTACAGATGAGGAAAGCAAGACTCCCAAGGATTTTTTTTTTTTTTTTTTTCTTTTTGCGGTATGCGGGCCTCTCACTGTTGTGGCCTCTCCTGTTGCGGAGCACAGGCTCCGGATGCGCAGGCCCAGCGGCCATGGCTCACGGGCCCAGCCGCTCCGCGGCATATGGGATCCTCCCAGACCGGGGCACGAACCCGGATCCCCTGCATCGGCAGGCGGACTCTTAACCACTGCGCCACCAGGGAGGCCCGGATTTTTTATTTTTGGATGCACCACATGGCATGTGGGATCCTAGTTCCCTGACCAGGGATCAAACCCATGTCCCATGCAGTGGAAGTACAGAATCTTAACCACTGGACCGCCATGGAAGTCCCCCCGCTACCAAGAATCTTTTTTCCATGGGAATAAGACTGGAATGCAGGCGTGTCTGACCCAGAGCCCCTGGTCCTCCCACTAAACCAAGCTGTGTTGGCACCAAGGCCCCCTCCTCCAGGAGGTCTTCCTTGGTTCTGTTCCAGAGCACTTGCTACCTTCTCACACCTCCCACTGTGCACTTTCTATACCTGCCACGGAGCACATGCTCATCACCGTGTCATGTACCAAAGTTAAAATAGACTACGGGCCCCAGGGTGAGGGTCTGCATACATCTCTCTACGTACCTGCCCATCGAGTGACCTAAGAGAAAACACATGTCCTCAAAAATACCTCAGAAAACGAATGTTTATAGCAGCTTTATTTGTAACAGTCCCAAACTGGAAACAACCCAAATGTCCATCAACTGGGGAATCGATAAACTGACATATTCAGACAATGGAATACTACTCAGGAGTAAAAAGGAATGAACAATTGACACACAGAGCAAGATGGGTGAATCATGAATATCATTATGCTCAGTGAAAGAAGTCTTACATAAAAGAGTATCTATTGTATGATTCCATTTATATGATGTTCTAGAACCAGCAAAACTAATCTATAGCAAAAAAAAATATTGCCTGGGCTAATGTGGGATGGAGATTAACTGCGAAGGAGCAGAAAGGAGCTTCCTGGGGTGATGGAAATATCCTATATCTCTATAGGAGTTTGGATTACAAAGGTGTGCATTGTCAAAAATACATCAAATGGTCCACTTAAAATTTGTGTTTCACTGTAGGTAAATTTTACCTCAAAAAAAAAAAAAAAAAAAAAAGAACCATGAGGAAATATTGAACTCTGGTTGATATGTATGATGAAATGTTTAGGGATGAAGTGTGCTGATGTCTGCAATTTACTTTGAAATGCATCAAAATATAAGACGGAAAAAAATATATATAAGACGGCTTGATGGACGGATAGATGATATATATGGATGGATGTTTATATATAGATGGATATAAATAAACATATTTTTATATATGTCAATTACAATTGTCAACATTTTGTTATATTTGCACTATCACACATATTTTACATATATGTAATATACAAATATATATATATTGTAAAATCTATACATTGTAAAATCTAAGTGTTGTATGTGGTTGTTCACTGCACAAGTTTTTCAAGTTTTCTGTACATTTGAAATTCTTCACTAAAAATTTTGGGGGGAAAATTGATATAGACAGATTGTCCCCCAAAGAGGCTGCACCAATTCATATTCCAACAACAGAATGGAAGGCCTGTTTCCTCACAGCATCGCTTGAGCAGACTGTGCCGACCTCCTCATCCTTGTTTTAAAAGAGTATCTCATCATTTTGTTCCCAAACCATCTTTTAGGGCTTCCCTGGTGGCGCAGTGGTTAAAAGTCCGCCTGCCAATGCAGGGGACACGGGTTTTGAGTCCTGGTCCAGGAAGATCCCACATGCCGCAGAGCAACTAAGCCTGTGCACCACAGCTACTGAGCCTGCGCTCTAGAGCCCGCGAGCCACAACTACTGAAGCCCACGTGCCACAACTACTGAAGCCCGCATGCCACAATTACTGAGCCCGCATGCCACAACTACTGAACCCACGTGTCACAACTACTGAAGCCCGCGCGTGCCTAGAGCCCATGCTCCGCAACAAGAGAAGCCACTGCAATGAGAAGCCTGCGCACCTCAAGGAAGAGCAGCCCCCACTTGACGCAACTAGAGAAAGCCTGCGTGCAGCAACGAAGACCCAACACACAGCCAAAAAAAAAATTAATTAAATAAAAATTTTGAAAAAGCCCAGCTCTTTAAAAAAATTTTTTTTGAAAAAAAGAACCTATTTTTTAAATTATGAGTAAAGTCAAGCCTCTTATTATAAGTTTGTTTCCTGCTTATTCATATACATTATTCATTTTTATGAGGTCTTTATTGTTTTCTTACTAATTAATAAGAGCTTTTTGTCCAAAAGAAATTGTCAATGTGTTAGAGACTGTTTCTCACTTAGCTGTTTGTTTGACTGGCTTATATTTTTCCCCACATCTACATTTATTATGTAGTCAAATTATTTTTCCTGTATGACTCGAGTTTTGTGTCACGCTTCCCCACTCAGAGATTATTTAATTCACTCATGTTTTCTTCGATATTTTCTTTGTTTCATTTCTTATGTTTGAGCCTTTGATTCATCTAGACTTTATTTTTGCATATATCCAGCTTTACTTTTTCTCCCCCCAAAATGAAATTGTCTCAACATTACTTCTCAAATAGCTCATATTATCCCTGCAGATTTGAAATACCACCTTTATCATTCTCAGAATTTTCATGTGCATTTTGGCGTCTCCAGGGACTCAGTTCTGCCCCATTGACCTTACTGTCTCCTGCTTAGACACACTCATTCGTCTCCTGACCTTTCTCTTCCAAGACTTCTCCCTCTGGGTACATCCTTTCCGTACCAGTTGCCAGAAAGAATTTTTAAAAGCATGCTACTCCACTGCTTAAAAGTCTAACTTCTTGGAAATTAAGCAATGTACTTCTAAATAACCTAGGGCCAAAGATAAAATCATAATGGAAACTTTAAAATATTTTGAACTGAATGAGAATTAACATAGGACAAATCAAAACTTGTGTGATACAGTTAAAGCAGTGTTTAGAGGAAACGCAGAGCCTTAAATGCATATGCTAAAAAAAAAAAAAAGAAAGAAAGGCTGAAAAACAGTTATCTAATATTCCATCTCAAAAAGCTAAACGAATAGCAAATCAAGCCCAGAGAGAGTACAGGAAGAAATAAAGACATGAGCATATATCAGTGAAATAGAAAACTAACCTACAGTAGGGAAAATCAACAAAGCTAAAGTTTGGTTTTTAGAAAGAGTAATATAACTGATAAAACCCCCTAGCAACACTGATCAAGAAAAAAAAAAAAAGGCAAACACATAAATTACCAATATGAATGAAAAGAGGACATCAGAACAGAGCCTAAGACATTCATGAGATAATAAGAGGAAAGTATATACAACTTTATGCCAGTAAGCTTGACAATTTAGGTGAAAAGGACAGATTCTTTGAAAAATAAATTTACCAAAACTGACAAAAGAAGTGAAACTGAATAATCCCAAATTTTAAAAACTGAATCCATTAACTCCAGGCCCAGATGGCTTCACTAGTGAGCTCTCCCAAACACGTAAAGAAGAAATACAAATCTTACATGAACTGTTCCAGAGAAGAGAAAATGAGAGAACACTTTCCAATCATTTTGTGGGGCCAGCATGACACTGATATTAGCACCTGACAAGAGCGACACATGAAAGGAAAATTAGCGATCTCTCTCTTTAATGTAGATGCAAAACTGCTAAACAAAACATTAGCAAATCAAACCCAGGGGTATATAAAAAGCATAATACCTTACAACCAAGTGGAGTTTATTTCAGGAATGCAAGAGAGATGTGACGTTCAAAAAGAATCAATTTATTTATCACGTTAACAGAAAAAAGAGGAGAAAAGAATCATATGATCATTATGATAGATGCTGAAAAAGGTATTTGATAAAATACAATACTGATTTGTAATTTAAAAAATTCATAGCAAACTAGGAATAGAAGGGAATGTCTTTAATCAAGAATATCCACAAAAATCCTTCAGCAAACATCATTCTTTTTTTTTGATTTTTTTTTTTTTTTTAATTTTTGGCCACACCATGCGGCATGTGGGATCTTAGTTCTGCAACCAGGGATAGAACCCGCGCCCCCTGTGGTGGAAGTGCAGAGTCTTAACCACCGGACTGCCAGAGTTATTTTATTTTTATTTTATTTTATTTTTTTATTTTATGCCACGCAGCTTGTGGGATCTCATTACCCCGAACAGGGATTGAACCCATGCCCTCGGCAGTGAAAGCATGGAGTCCTAACCAACCACTGGACCACCAGGGAATTCCCAACATCATTCTTATTGGTGAGTTATTGAAAGCTTTCCCCTTAAAATCAGAAATGAAACAGGGATGCTCACTCATACCACCTCTATTCAACATTTTACTGGAGGTTTTACAGCAGTAAGAAAAAAGAAAAAATACAGAGCACAAAGATTAAAAAGGAAAAAAATAAAACTGTCATTATTTGAGGAGGACATGATTAAGTAGATTGAAAAATCCAACAGATCCACAAACATTGAGAATTAATAAATGCCCTGAGCAAGGTCATGGGATACAGAGGCAAAATACAACGAACCACTGTATTTCTATGAACCATCAATGATCAAATGAAGAATGAAAAAATTTAAAAGACACCGTTAACAAGAGCCATAAAAAATCAAATGTCTAAGAGTAACTCTAACTAGAGATATGCAAAACCTCTACACTAAGAACTATTAAAAGATTGGGAGAGGGCCTCCCTGGTGGCGCAGTGGTTAAGAGTCCGCCTGCCGATGCAGGGGATACGGGTTCGTGCCCCGGTCTGGGAGGATCCCATATGCCGCGGAGCGGCTGGGCCCGTGAGCCATGGCCGCTGGGCCTGCGCATCCGGAGCCTGTGCTCCGCAACGGGAGAGGCCACAACAGTGAGAGGCCCGCATACCGCAAAAAAAAAAATAAAAAAAAAAGATTGGGAGAGATTAAAGATCTAAAATGAAGGAACAGATGATGTTCATGAATTAGAAGATTCCGTGTTGTTGTCAGTTATCACTATATTGATCTATAGCTTCAATACAACCACAATCAACATCCTAGCAAATTATTGGGGGAAGGGTGATGTTCACAAGCCAATTTAAAAAATTTATATGAAAATGTAAAGGGCAAGAATAGTCAGGCACTCTTGAAGAAGAATAACAAAATTTGGGGACTTATCATTTATCAAGATTATTACAAATTTATAGTTATTAAAACAGAATTATATTGGCACAAGGATAGAAAATAGATCAATGGGACAGAGAGTCCAGAAACATATGGGCACCCGATTTATGACAAGGGTGACAGTGAGGAACAGTGGTGAAAGAATGCTCTTTTAATTAAATGGTGCCGGGTCACTGGATATCAATATTGAAAAAAAAAATTAATCTTGACTCTTCTCTCACATCATACACAAAAAGTCAGTTCCTGATGAACTGAAGATTTAAATGTGGACTTAGATAGACCATATATCTAAATATGAAAAATGAAACAATGAAGCTTTTAAGAGAAAACAAAGGACCTTGGGGTAGACAGATATTTTTTGAACAGGACACAAAAAACACTAGCTATAAAGGAAAGAATTGATAAACTGAACTTCATTAAACTTAAGAACTTCTGTTTATCAAAAGACATCATTAAGAATGAAGAGGCGGGCTTCCCTGGTGGCACAGTGGTTGAGAGTCCGCCTGCCGATGCAGGGGACAAGGGTTCGTGCCCCGGTCCGGGAGGATCCCACATACCACGGAGCGGCTGGGCCCGTGAGCCATGGCCGCTGAGCCTGCGCGTCCGGAGCCTGTGCTCCGCAACGGGAGAGGCCACAACAGTGAGAGGCCCGCGTACCGCAAAAAAAATTAAAAAAAAAAAAAAGAATGAAGAGGCAAGCCACGGAGAGAGAGAAGATGTTTGCAATACAAATATCTGACAAAAGATTCATATCAGAATCTGTAGAGTTCCTACAGATCAATAAGAAAAAGTCACGTAAGCCAACAGAAAAAGGACATTTCACAAGAGAGATTATCCAAATAGCCAGCAATCATATGAGAAGGCACCATTAGACTTCACAGAAAGGCAAATTGAGATCACCATGTGATACCACTGCACAACCACCAGAATGGCTAAAATGAAAAAGAAAATACCAAGTGCTGACAATGATGTGGAGCTACTAGAACCCTCAAATACTGCTGGTGGGAATGTAAATCGGTACAATCACTTTAGAAAACCATTTGGCAGTTATCAACTAAAGCTGAGCATATGCATAACTCATAACCCAGCAATCCTACCCTAAGGCAAAAACCTAATAGAAATGTGTTCATATATTCACAAAAAGACATGTACAAGAATTTTCATAGCCTACTATTCATAACAACCCCAAACTGGAACAACCCAAAATCCATCAACAGTAGAAAAAATATGCTGTGGTATATTCACCAATGAAAATAATCAACAACAAGGTGGGTTGGATCTCATAAATACAGGAGCAAAACAGAACATACTGTATAATTCCATTTATACAAAGTTCAAAACAGGCAAACGAATCCATGGTATCAGAAGTCAGGGGAGTGGTTACTCTTGGGGGTAAGGTAATAACTGGAGGGGGCCATGGGTCTGGGATGTTGGTAATGTCCTCTGTTCCTTGAAATTGGTATCAGCATGTGGATTTGATTTAATCTGAAAATTCACTGATCTGAATTTGTCCATTTTTGCGTGTGTTGTCTTCAAAAAAGTTTACATTAAAAAATAATAATTGTGGGGAGGGGGGAGGGATAAATTAGGAGTTTGGGATTAACAGATACACACCACTATATATAAAATAGGTAAACAACAAGGATGTACTGTATAGCACAGGAAACTATGTTCAATATCTCGTAATAACCTATAATTAAAAGAATATGAAAAGAATATATATGTATATGTATGTATGTATAATGAGATCACTTTGCTGTATGCCTGAAACTAGCACAGTATTGTAAATCAAGCACAGTTCAATAAAAAAAATAATAATTGCAAGTGTCTGAAGCACATTGAATATACAAAACTTCCAGGGGTTCATAATGATACTTAAAAGATAGAGAGAAAACAAAAACAAATCAAAACTGCATTTTTCACCATTGGAAGTAATGAGGGCATTATGCCCTTACTCTGAAAATTGACTATTAAAGGGAAAGCATTGGGCCTCCCTGGTGGCGCAAGTGGTTGAGAGTCCGCCTGCCGATGCAGGGGATACGGGTTCGTGCCCCGGTCTGGGAGGATCCCATATGCCGCGGAGCGGCTGGGCCCGTGAGCCATGGCCGCTGAGCCTGCGCGTCCGGAGCCTGTGCTCCGCAACGGGGGAGGCCACAACAGTGAGAGGCCCGCATACCGCAAAAAAAAAAAAAAAAAAAAAAAAAAAAAAAAAAAAAGGGAAAGCATTAAGCAATTTTCTTGCCTTTCCTGTATGCGCTGCATTTCAGGGTCACCAAATGGTCCTAGTTGACGAGAAAAAGTTCTTTACAGAAGAATCGTTACTAATGAATGTGGAAGGAATAACAGAACCATAAAAACACAATTTTGCAAGTCATAGTGAAATACAACAATTAGTTCAGGCCGCCATCATCAATGGATGAAGCTACTTAGATGAGATTTTGATAGAGCACTTCACAATTAGGCTGACCACTCCCCCCAGCCCACTAGTTCATCTCAGGCCGCTAGAGTGGGCCCCCAAGGCATGTGTGCCTCCTAGTATGACCCCCTAGGAAGAATACTGGGGCCCAGGACACTGCATTTCTAACAGCTCCCATGTGATGCCCAGGCTGCCAGTCATCAGACCACACTGAGAAGCAACTCTCTAAAATACGTTGGCAAAGGAAACAGAAAAAAGGGAGTGAGATAAATGCAGGACGTATGGCAAAATCCTCCTGTTTAGAGGATGCTCGCCAAAAAAGTTAAACCTGAATTTAATGAAGGCATTAGCGCTAACTTCCAAGTTTCGGGTAATGTAGGGGATTGAAGGACAAATCACATCGAGAGGAAGCAAACGCACAAACCCTGAAGATGTTCTGCAAGACAAGCAACTGAGCTCTGCAGTAAAGTGAAGATTTGAAACAGACACACAAACCTCAAAAATGAGCAAGGGGGTCACTCTAGACTAAGAAAGGCATAGCAACCACACGTGATGTGTGGGTCTTGTTTGGCTCTTGATTTGAACTGTTAGAATTAGACATTTTGAGACAGTCAGGAAGATTTGAGTTAAGAACTGGGTATTAGATGATACCAAAGAATTACTGTTAATTTTGTTGGGTGATGAGAACATTATGGTTGTGTAAGAAAACATCCCCAAGTACTTCAGAAATGCGTATTGAAGTCCTGAAGGGAGAAATGCCTGATGTTGGGGATTATCTTTCAAACAATGCTTCCAAAACATTAATGTGCAAACGAATCACCCAAGTATCTTCTTAAACATGCAGATTCTGATTCAGTAGGTCAGGGAGTGGGGCTAAGATCCTAGTCTAACCGCCGCTAAGTGATGCCAGGTTGCTGTTGGTCCCCCAGACCAAAATGTGAGCAGCAAAGCTTCAAAATAGTTTGGTAAAGGAAACAAAAAGGGACAGTGAAACATATAAATGCAGCAAGCGCGGCAAGATCTTGACAGTTGTGTCATCTGGGTGATGGGTATATTGGGTTTATTAATGTTATTTGCTTTATTTTTGTACATGCTTAAAAATTTGTTAAAAACCAACCTTCCAGGGACTTCCCCGGTGATCCAGTGGGTAAGACTCTGTGCTCCCAATGCAGGGGGCCTGGGCTCGATCCCTGGTTGGGAACTAAAACCCACATACACGCCACAACTAAGAGCCCACATGCCGCAACTAAAAGATCCTGTGTGCCGCAACTAAGACCCTGTGCAGCCGAAATAAATAAAACATTAAAAAAAAAAACAAAAAAAAACCCAACCTTCCAAAGGCTGAAGGAGCAGGCACCCTGTGAGAGGGTAGTGTCCACTCTCTCCTCTCAATTCCCAGTCCCCCTCCCCAAGCCTGGCACAAAATAGACATCTGTACTTTATTCCTTTCCCTTTATACCTCTGCCTTGCCTGGAGTGATTGGTAGCGACTCATAAAAATATACCATGTGCTAAAATAAAACTTGTTTTAAAATAATGGGGCAGGTCAAAAAAACTAAAAAGGGAGAACTACCCACTTCTTACAAGGGGCGACTGGAAGGCATTCTTTCCCCTTTTTACCATCTGTGTGACTTAAGAGACATGAATTGAAACCCCTGTGGTAAGTCCAGCCTCCTCCCCCGGCATCCTTGGTACCTCCCTGCTCAGCCCAGTGCCCCCTCTGCCAGCTCTGCACCACTGGTTCCTCGATACCCCACTTCCTGAACACCATCTGCATACCTCCTGCCGCAGGGCCTTTGCACAAGCAGTTCCCTCTGCCCAGTGTGCCTTCCTCATCACTCTCCCACCTCTGCCCCATCCTTTGGGGCCCTGCCCCAGGAGCCAATCCAGATTCTCAGCCAGAGTACCCCAGTGGTCCCTGAACTCCCTTGGCATCCTGTGGGGTCTCTGTCTGGCTCTGACTAAATCGTGTCTGGGTCAGAGTGATCTGTGATAAAGTCTGTCTCCCCAAAACTGTAATCTGATTTGAGTCATCCATGACACACCCCCAACCACTGAGTCCCCGCTCAGCACAGTGCCAGGCCCAGATGAGGTATCCTGGAAACATCAAAGAGGGCCAGAGATTCCTGATCCCCTACCCCACCCCCCACATCCCCATTTGCTTTGTTCAACGGAGGGATCTTGGTGCAAGATTCCTGAGGGGAGGGAAAGGGGAGGAGATAAGCAGAGACCATTACAGCCACCTTCCTGGACCACCTGCTGTCCTCCAGGTACCATACTCAGGTGCTGAGGCTCAGAGAGGTCGGGTGATTGCTCGTGGCCCATCAGCAAATTGTAATCTGTGTCTGGGGCCCAGGTCTGCCTATTTCTAAAGCCTTTAATAAAAGCTGGAGGCACTGCGGCGGCAGGGGGCGGGGGGTATGGTGTAAACAGGGACCCGGCTCCCCATCGTACCAGCAGCTCAGAGCTGGGGCAGACCTCTGGGTTATCGAGCTGGTCATTAGGTCAGTGAGAACACATTTATGTGTGTGTGTTCAGGAGTGTCACCGGGTCCGCTGAGCTTTCCCATAAGGCCAGCCAGTGCCTGGGGTCCACCAGGCGTGGGCCGCCTTGCTGGGGCTGACTTCCTCCAGGCCCTTGCCGTGGTCCCTCTGCTCGGGCTGTGCCTCCATCAGGGGACCCTCTCTCTTCCCACTTCCCACTTCGACTCAGAGGAGAGAGCATGAGCCCTGGAGGGAGACAGTCCTGAGTTCAAATCCTCGCTCTGCCACGGAGTCCCTGAAGGACCTTGGGCTTGTCACCTCACCCCAGTCTCCCGATCTGTGATGTGGGACCGTGCAGACTAGTGGGGCAAGGCCGGGCGCAGCATCTGACATCTTGCAGGCTCAGTATGTGGGTGCTAATGTCAGTGTTATAACCACAAGGGAGGCCTGCCACATTCTCTGACAGCCCTGCCCGCCAGCTCAAGCCCCCTTCTTGGGCTGCCAGGGGTGAGAGCCCTGCTGAACCAGAGTCTGTCACCACAGCGCCCACAGGGCCGCCTCTCCAAGCTGTCCTGGCCACACAGGCCTGCTGAGTCAGGGTCCCCTCCATCCTGTCAGCCACCGCTGCCCTGCCCCCACCCCCTATCTCCCCCATCACACCAGGCAGTTTAAATACACATTCTCACAGTACTGTTCTCGGTTTAGCAAACTGAACCCGGAGGGGTGGATGCAGGGCAGGGAATGGTTTGCCTGCACTTATACAAGGAGCCGGGCCATAGAGCTAGGACTAGATTCAGCCGTCCTGACGCCCAGTCCAGAGCACCCAGAAAGGTCTGCAGGCCGCCTGTCCCGTGGGGCAGCTTACCCTCCACCCACCCGCCTGGGTCTTCCATGTTGAGCCTCATCATCTCAGCCCCAAACCTCATACCTCAGTCCCCCACCCCGGCTCCCTTCACAGGCTACCTAATAACCATGGCCGACAGGTCTGGAGCAGACAGTGCTGTGCTCTGCGCTAAAGTGCTTTTTCCTCCTAAACATTTCTCATAGGTGTCTCCCCCTCCCCCTGCCCTCCTGCCCCAACCCCCCTGGATGGGACCTCGGCAGTGGCTCCTCATGGGCCTGTCTGCCTCCCCTTTCTCCAGGACTCCGCCTTCCACACCACAGGCACGTCCCATTGTCACCTCCGGGCTAGGGGCCTGCTGACCTTCCCACTGCCCTCAGGGTGTGGCCCGAGCTCCCTCAGCCTGGCACTCTGGGCCCCCCACACTCTCCACCAGCACCCTGACCACCCACGTGGCCCCCAGCTGCTCCCCAAGCCAGCCTCCCAGAGAAGGTCGGAGGCGTCTGGCTCCTGCGTGGCCCGCTCTCCACACCCGGCTGGCCCACGAACACTGTGCTTGCCTTACCTCTGCCTGGGATGCCCTTTCCCCATCCCCTGTGTGCCACCTGAAGGCATTCTCAGTGGGCCCTCTGGCTGGGGACAGAGGGTCAGGGTCATTGTGTGCGCGTGGGCTGCTCCCCCCTAGGGCCCAGCGTGTCCTGGTTGTGGGGCACAGGCAACGTCAGAGCAGATAGCCTTCTGTTCCCACTCAAACCTCACCCTGCGTCTCCTTAAACACACTCCTCACACCCGCGTCTCTGTCCGTACTGTTTCTCCTGCACAGAAAGCCTCCCTTTCACCCCGCACCACCTGTCTGCACTTGCTAAGCACCTCCCCCATCCTCAGGGCCACCGTGGACACTACGGTCCCCCATCCTCAATGGCCAAGGTTTCCCAACACACACGTGCACTCAGGTCTGGGGTTGTGCCCCGGGCAGAGGCAGGTCTGACACCTCCCCACTCCCCCAGCAGGACCCAGCAGGGCCCCCGGCACCAGCCTGACATCGGTGCAACAGCAGAGCCGGCCCTGGACTGCTGGCTTGTGTACCACTGTGAGGCTTTACAGGCACTAGCCCAGTTCCCTTCCTCACACGAGCGATGTAGACGCAACCTCTGAGACCCTGGGGGGAGAAGTGAGTGGCTGTGGTCACAGATGAGTCAGAGGGAAGACTGACCTGGGAACAGCAGGCTGCATGGTAGCAGGATGAGATGGGCAGCTCCAGGGTTTCAGTGTGTTTGTATCTGCATCTGACTGTCTCAGACAACTGATGTTATCTCATCTGCTCCCACTGACGAGAAGTGGGCATCACCACAGTGGGTGCTTGGGAAGGGTGGAAGGTCAGGCCAGGAACAGTTTGGATTGTCTCCAGCCTAGGGAGGTGCAGCCAGGCACAGGATGCAGGGCCCTGGGCCTGGGGTCACTGTCTGAGGGGTTCCTCCACCCTCCCTGGCATCTCCTCGTCACTTTCTCAGACTCTCTCCAGCCCTTAAGACTCAGTGCCAATCTCACTTCCTCCAGGAAGCTCCTCATGATTGGCCCATCCCTAAATCTCAGGACCTCACAGCTTGGAGCAGAACTGTCATCGTTCCATTTCTCCCACCCAGACTGGAGCTGCTGGGGCTCTGCTCTTAGCCCCAGCCCATAGCATAGCCAAGGTGCGGGGTAAGTGATCTCATTGCAAGCCTGCTCTATCTTGCTCTCTGCTGTCCGTCAGCCTGGGGAGTGCCTTAGCCTCAGAAGGGGTTTGGTAAGTGTCATCTGGATTGACATTGTTGAAAAAGGTGCTGGGGTGATAACTGGTCTTTCCAGAGGCCACAGGAGACAGAGACAAGAGGCTCTGTCTTTCTAGACAGGAGACAAGGAGGCAGAGGCTTGGGCTTGAGTCCCGTTTCTACTAGTACTTGCTTGTAACTATGGCCAGTCATTACTCCTCTCTGGGCTTCAGTCACCTCCTCTCTACTGGGATGGGGTGGACCAGGGTATGCACACACTTGGTGATGGGGGATCAAAGCCATAAGCCATAAAAAGTGTGAGACCTTCTCCACACACCGTATGTAACTGAAAGTAAAGGGAAGTCTAAACTGTAAAATAAGGAAAAGGAAGTTCAACAAAGTTTTGATCTTTCCACGATGACTATTTTGATGTTTTTTAAATATCAAATATTAAAAGGTATCCAAAAATGTATGCTTTGCTCATGCCCCATGCACATTTGGCCTGCCTCTTGGGTGATCTGGCCCCATGGTGGGTGCTAATTCTGAGCCCCCTCCCAGCCTGGCCTCAGCTCTCAGCCACTGTCTGGCGTTTACTAGCTGGGCCCCACCCATCCTTAGGGAGAACTCAGGCTCCCAGCAGCCCTGAAACTACACCTGCTTGATGTCCAGTCTCATTCTTCTGACCAGCTCCTGGCCAGCGCAGGAGGCCCCCGGGAAGCCTGCCAGATCACTACACAGGACCACCCTTGCCTCAGGCTGGATCTGAGCAGCGCCCAGGGGCTCGCTGACCACGCTTATTCTCATCCCTGGGGCCTAGTGGCTGGGTGCAGGCTCCTGGCTTGGCTTGCCCCAAGGGGCTTCCATAGGAGTTTTAAAGGTCATACGGGACCCCAGGCAGTGGGGAGGGAGTGTCCCCTCCCCCATACAGGTTCTCTTAGGGGCCCTAACGTCAGGAACAGGAAGCAGGCTCCCCACATGCGTTCGCCGCACGGTCTCTCATCAGTGCTCACCTGCGCACAGGGTCCTCACCCCCCTCAGCTGAACCAGGGGGCTCCGCTGGGTGGGTGGGCTGCACCAGCCTCCACACTCTGGGGACAAGCTTGGCACAGACCTGAGGGGCTGCCTGGAGTGGGTTCCAGGGGAGAGGGCCTGCGTGGGGAGGGGAGCTGGCGGGAGGAACAGGAGGCAGAGCCCTGGAGTCCAAAGCCACACGCTGTCAGCAGCCAACAGAGCCTCACAGGTCCTTCCTAGCCTGGGGGTCTGACCCACGGAGCAAGACGGGCTTCCAGGGGGAGTCCCCAGACTTTCTCTGACCTCAGGCTCTGAGCCCCACCAGAGACACGCAGATGGACAGGCTGTGCAGCCCCTCGGGGCAGGGGGTGAGGCTGACTTACTGGTCATGCAGAGCAGAGTATGGAAGAGCCACATCCTGGCTGGAGCAGAGGCAGCGGCGTGGGCCTCGACTTGCTCAGCTTCCCTCCGCGGCTCCAGGGCTCCGGCAGCCAGGAGGCGGGGACAGAGGCGCACACACAGGCAAGGACCACAGGCAGAGGCACTTTCAAGTAGACACAGACGCTCCACTTGTACACGGCTGGCTGCGTGGCTTCCTCAGCAGTTGTGGGCTGGGTCCTGGGAGCTTAGAGACACCTGCCAGCCCTGCCCCATCACCCACGCTTTGGTGGTGAGCCGAGGTTTGGCCTGGGAACAGAGCTGGATGATCTCAGCAGATGTGTGAGGTGCAGGAGCAGTATTAATCCAGCCGTCGTTTATCATCCATGTGGGTGGGTCCCAGCCCCATGCCCTGCCCTGGAACCCGCCACTACACACCCCACCCCAGCGCCTGGCCCAGGGTCCTTCCTACAGAAAGCACCCTCACAGCTCGGGGCTCTTGCACTCCGCCTGCGCACGCGAGGCCCTGAGACTGCGGAGGGTCAGGTGAGTGGAAAGACCCACGCGCTGCCTGAATCGCTGCCTCAGTGCAGCTTTGGTTGCATTCTCTTTAACACCTGACTACAGCCCATGATGTGGAACTAACCTAACAGAGCCCTGGGCTACCAGAACAACGGAACAAGTGAAACTCCATGCATCTTTCAGCACACCTTTGATCCAAGCCAGCAGCCCGAGGACACGCTGCCGACGGCCTGCAGTCATATTTAAATGCCAACTTCACAATCTGTCCAATTTTCCCTGTGTCACCACGTCTGTCGCAGAAGGAAGTCTCTCCCGCGCCTCTGCTTCCCAGACTGTTGGCTGTGCAGAGCGGCGCTGTCCAGCAGAACTCGGCGATGAGGGTCCGACATGGGAGCCCCTAACCACGTGTGGCTACTGAGCCCTTGAAATGTCACCAGTCACTGAGGAACTGAGTTTTCAATTTTATTTAATTTTAATTAATTTACAATCAAAAAGGCAGGGGACTCTATGTCTCTCTCACATGAATGTCTGCATCTCCAGGGAGAGCACTTTGAAGTGTTAATATAAGTGTTAAAACACAGCAGACAATGGTGTTGACTTAACGACTAGATGAAAATCAATTTTACCCTGTTTCTCACAGTGAAAGCCTGCTTGGCCAAAGTTCTGTAAAGACTGATGTCACTTACAACATTCTTGCATCGTTTGCTTTGGTCTGACAAAATACCTCCAACTAGCACGATAGTCCCCTGATGTTACACGGTTGTTTGAAGAGAGATTACGATTCACTGTTTTTCACAGTATATACCATCCAACAGAGAAGTTAAACAGATGAAAAAGCAACGCTCCGGGTCTGATGAGTCGTCTGCCAGATCACTATGAAGATCATCCTAAGTTGGCTTAACCTCGTCATAGGCCAGGGTGCTGGCTGTCTTCCCACACTCAGGGCTCAGTGACTCTTTCCCTCCCTGTTCCCAGTGCCAGGGGCACTTGGCAGAGCAAGGAGGGGCTCCCCTCCCACCACTGGCCCAGAGCGGGAGAGAACAGACCCAGGCCGCAGAGCAGAGCTGCAGTAAGGACAGGCTGGAACCCATGACTGCAGCCTGCTGCAGGTTTCTGAGAGAAAACAGGACTTTGGTTTGGAGTGTGAACTTCAGGACATCTCTGGAGGCCAGGGCAAAGTTGATGAGTGGATGCTGGAACAGGTGCAGGGCCGTTTTCTGCATCTTTGGAGACTTCCAGAATGCTGAATCATCCTGATCCATCTGAGATGTATTTTCCAAGCTTGTTGGTGCCAGCACAGCAGACCCCTAATCACGAGCACGCAGGGGCCCTTCAAGCCCTTCTGACAGTAACTGCTGTCCCCACAAACCCAGACTTAAGGTCCTAAGTCAGAGCCAGGCTATATAATGCTCCCGGTTCACAGAGCCTAATGCAAGGCCGGGCATTCAGTAGCTACATCCAAAAGCAATGTGAAAATGGCTTCTTAACTCATTTTACTTTAAACAAATGGTAAGGGACCAACTTGAGGGAATTCTACAACATAACCGGACTGAACGCTTCAAAGACGTCAATATCATAAAAGGCAAAGAAAGGCAAAGGAATTGCTCCACATTATAAGAGACTAAAGATAGGATATTAACTGTAGTGTGTGATCCTGGATTGTATCCTAGACCAGAAAAAAACATTACTGGGACAGTTGGCAAAACTGAAGCATGAACCATGGATTAGGTACTACTGTACTGATTAAAATTATACATTTCCTGAATTTGATAACAATACTCTGGTCATATGAGAGACTGTCCTTGTTCTTAGAAAATGTACACTAAAGTATTACATTTAGGGAGTAAAGGGATGCAATGTAGGCAAATAACTCTCAAACAGTTCGTGGTTGGTGGGGGACAAGGGGGTGAGGGGGGAGGGAGGGGAGGAAGAAAAGAATGAATAATGAAATGTGGCAAAATGTTCTTTGTTCTACCCTCAAAACTATTCTGTAATTGTTAAATTATTTCACAATAAACTGTTTTAAAAGTTAGGGGATGGAGGACACACGTTCAGCCTGAGCTAAAAGGACTAACTGCTTTGTCTGGAGAGTGAGTGGAGAGCACAAGTCACCAGGGGATGGGGGCTGTCCCCACAGGCCTGCCTCCTCGCCCCCAGACACAGGAAATACTTCTCATTACCCACTTGCCTTCTGAGTCCTAGGAGGCTGGGAGGAGGGCATTTGGAAGAGTGAGGATGTTACTGAGACTAGACACGGGACTGCAGCGCAGGACAGAGCTGGCAAAGGGGCACCGGGAAGACTGAAAAGCAGTCGTAATCACTCCCATTGACTGAGCGTCAGGAGGCGACGCAGACTCAGTGCCAAGGGCCTTCCACGCAAGCCCTCGTCTGACCCTCACAGCCACCGTACTCGGTTACCCCGAGTTTGCAGATGACGATTAGGCTCAGAGTCAGAGGTTAAGCAATCTGCCCAAGGCCATATGGCTAGTAAGTGGCCGAGGTGGACTCCATCAAATGGGTCTGTTTCCTCCAGAACCAGGACTCTGAACTACAAACCTTACTGCCTTCAGACCCATGGATCAAAATCCAGTCTGTGGGCTTTTAAAAAGCAGTGACCTCATTCCACAAACACACACTGGGACCCTTGCATTACTGGGTGCCATGGACTGAACTGTGTCCCCCTCCCCAAATTCATATGTTGACACCATAACCCCCAATGTGACTACATTTGGAGATAGAGCCTTTAGGAGATAATTAAGATCAAAAAGGTAGGGCCCAGGACTTCCCTGGTGGCGCACTGATTAAGACTCTGTCTGCCAGTGCAGGGGACACAGGTTCGAGCCCTGGTTGGGGAAGAATCCACATGCCATGGAGCAACTAAGCCCGTGTGCCACAACTACGGAGCCTGCACTCTAGAGCCCGCAAGCCACGACTACTGAGCCTGCGTGCCACAACTACTGAAGCCACACGCCTAGAGCCCATGCTCTGCAACAAGAGAAGCCAC
The DNA here is from genome assembly GCF_025265405.1 of Mesoplodon densirostris. Classification (NCBI taxonomy): domain Eukaryota; kingdom Metazoa; phylum Chordata; class Mammalia; order Artiodactyla; family Ziphiidae; genus Mesoplodon; species Mesoplodon densirostris. The sequence goes on along the minus strand of NC_082678.1, from coordinate 46,686,600 downwards.
CACAATGAGAAGCTCGTGCACCGCAACGAAGAGTAGCCCCCGCTCACCGCAACTACAGAAAGCTCACGCACGGCAATGAAGACCCAATGCAGACAAAAATAAATAAAATTAAAAAAAAAAAAAGGTAGGGCCCTAATCCAATAGGCTTGGTGGCTTGAGAAGAGGAAGAGACACCTCTCTCTCCAAGAACATGCACCAAGGAAAGGCCATGTGAGCACACAGTGAGATGCTGTCTGCAAGCCAGGAAGAGAGGCCTCGTGCGAACCCAACTACTAGCACCCTGATCCTGGACTTCTACCTTTAGACCATGAGAAAATAAATTTCTGTTATTTAAGCCACCCAGTCCATGGTATTTTGTTATAGAAGCCTGAGCTGATTAAGACACTGAGCTACCTCCTAAAAAATCTCCCAAGTAAAACACAGAATGGTGTGTGTGCGCACTGGGGAAGGGGGGCCGAGCGGGGAAGGGAGCAAGGGAGAGGATCTCCTTCTCCTTTCATAACGGAGGGCTGCGGCGGGGGTGTTGCACTGGCTCATGGAATCAAGGGTGCAAGGGCTTAGGCCTCTTGCTTGCCCCCAACTCCTTCCCGTCCAACTTACACTCCTGATGCTCCTTGGGAAAGCTCAGCAAAGATCCTAGAACTCACATTAGCACTAGAAGGAAACCTGGAGGTCATCCCACTTGAGCCCTTCATCTGACAGGCAGGGACACTGAGGTCCCAAGAAGCGAAGGGACTCGCTTGGGTTTTTTTTCAAGTCTGCAGATGAGATAGAACGAGTTCCCAAGGCTCCGGGCCCAGCCCCAGCCGTCACCCCATCTGACCTCCCCACAAAAGACATTCTACCTGAGCAAAAAAGTGCCGTCTCCTGCTCACGGGCCCTCTGATGAACTCTTGCCACTAAGAAGAGGTGACGCATTAAACACATGACAGCCCAGGAAGGGACGGGAAGGCCTTGTCACCTCTCCTGTCGATGGTGGGTCCCTTGCTCTAACCAACACTGGTCCCGAGGCAGGGGTGACCCAGTCTGAGGTAACACAAAATCTCAACTACTGAAGAGTCTGTCATCCAGAGGGGGCCTCTGGAATTGCTCCAACAAAACCAGGTAAGAACCCCGGGTGCCGGGTGCTGACTTTGGTGGGTTAAGACCACCCATACCCTAGAGTTGTATTTATAGCAGAGCAAAAGCCCCCTCCAATGCCTCACAACTATTTGAAATAAGCTTTTGAGCCAGCATTTCCCTAACTGCTCCCAGGAACATCCAAGTTCTGTGAAATGTTCATAGAATTTCATTTTTTTTAAAAAAGGCTACAGTATTATTTTTCTTCTAAGATTTATTTTATAAACATGTAAGAAAAGTTCTACATTATTATTGGTCAGACTACACAACAACAGTCTGCCTTGAAGCCAGTATGCTGCTCTCAAGTTCATCAAAGACATTCTGTCCTTTTAGTTCTTCAAAGAAAAAAATGGTTTGACTTCTAATTTACTTCTTATTGTGTAAGATTTAAAAGCAAATACTTGTACATCAACTTATTTGTGCAGCAATTAATTAATCTGTGAAGCCGTCATTTGCTGTTAACTTTAATCCAAATTGCCTGTTAGCATTTCACCATAACTTTAAAACTGCTCTGCGTGACGGTGGGAAGCCTACTTTAGGCAAAAGAGTTGTTGCCAGGAACGAGTTCTGTTTCTTTGTGTCTTCTTTGAGCTGCCGTCACTTCCTCACCAATTGGATCAGATGCTAAGAATCGGCCCAGCAGTCTCTCTTTGGGGCCTCTGATCCACCCGCCGGCTTCCTCTCTTGGTCTCCTGGGTGCAGATGAATACTTTCTAAAAAATATTCTGGATTATCTACATGACTCTCCAGCAAATTCTTTATAACGCCAGGTAAGCTTCAGCTCAGATATAGCCAGATCATCAAAATTTGAATTTCATGGAGGTCTACTCAATGAGATTCTTTCTTATGCAAGTGCAATTTATGCACTTGCGAACAACCTTCCTCTTTTTTGAATCTGGTAGTCTCCGCTAGAAGCAGACTAGCCTGCAGACAAAGGTGCCAGGGCTGGGTTGGGTTCCCACAATTCATTCATTTGCCAAACACTTTTCAGGCACCATTTACTCTGGACTGGCCTGGGAGGAGGAACAGAGATAACGACATGAAGAAGCCTGCTCACAGGGGTTGCTAGCAGGGAAAACAAAACATGAAAATAAAGTGTTGTGTGTACAAGGCAGAAGCACGAGGACGAGCCTGTAAGAGGATGCCGGGGCTTCAGAGAATGGAGCTGTTCCAGCAGCTGGGGAATTTATACATCCAGCTATGTGTACAGGGGATCTGCCAGGTGCCAGGCACGGCACTCGGACTGGGGAACCCCATGACCAAGCCAGACGAGGCCCTGCTCTCACGGAGCTCACAGTCTAACATCAAGACAAAGTAGGAAGAGGGAACTGCGATCCAGGGTACCAGTGTGCTGGCTTGAGGGGGTACAGAGATTTAGCATTACATACATATTTCACTTAGGCAAACATAATGGTATTTGTCTGAAAAAGTTAGGAAAAAAAAAAAAAAGTCAAGGAAAACAATTTTAAGTCATTTGGGCCATTCCATCTGCCACTCCACTCCCTGAGCAGACAAGCGGGAGGGCCAGAGGTGAGCTTGTGCCCCTGCTGCTCCTGTGGCCTGTCTCGGTTCCCAAGAGCCTCTTCAAAAGCGAACTGCTTGCCTGAGTGTGAGTCTAACACCTACAAATAAGTGTTGCTTGCATAACACGGCCCTATTTGCAGTCTAACCACTTCTGGTGCTCAGCTAAAGAAACTGTGACCTATTCCCGCACAGGCAGGAACCAGCCGCACTGCACCTCGCGATAATGGTCTTCAACCTGGCGCCTTCCTCAGGGTGTCCGAAAGGAATTTTGATTACACTCAATTTTTATCCTAGGCATGACTTTATAACCTAACCCTGGAATGTAACAAGACTCCTTCATGGCAGTACCACGGGACACATAACAGGGCCAATAACCTTGCTCTGGAAGTTGCAGGTAGCTTCCTGGAGAGGTTTATAAGTCCTTGAGGATGAGGGAGAGGAGAAGGCAAAGCCGAAGTGGGATGAGGAGAGGACCAGGGGGTCACTGGGGGGAGCAACAGCACTGAGCAAAGTCTGGGAGGCTGGTGAGATCAAGATGCCTCCAGGAAACCAGTAAGCAGAAAGTAGGGGAGGATGGGGAGAGGAGGCTAGAGATACTGCCAGAGGCTAGATCCTGACCAGCCTTGTGAGCTATCAAAGGGGTTCAGAATTTATCCCATTGGCAGTGGTGATGCTTTTAGGCAGAGGAGTAATAGGAATAACCTTCGTAAGCATGTTCACCCTGAAGCACATGAAAAGATGCCCAACATCATTAGTCATCAAGGAAATGCAAATCAAAACCATAATGAGATACCAATTCACATCAAAACATAACAAGTCTTGACAAAGATGTGGGAAAACTGGAACCCTCATACGTTGCTGGGGGGAATGGAAAATGATGCAGCCGCTTGGAAAAACAGTCTGGCAGCTCTTCAAAAGGTTAAACATAGAGATACCAGAGGACCCAGCAATTCCACTCCTAGGTATATAACCTAAGAGTAATGAAAACATATGTCCATGTAAAAACTTGTACATGAATTTTCACAGCAGCATTATTCATAACAGCCAAAAAGTAGAAACAACCCACCGGTCCATCAACTGATGAATGGATAAACAAAATATGGTATATCCATACGATGGAACATTACTCAGCAATAAAAAGAAACGAAGTACTGATATATATTACAACATGGATGAACCTCGAAAATATGTTTAGTTAAAGAAACCAGTCACAAAGAGCCACAAAGTGTATGATCCCCATTTATATGAAATGTTCAGAATAGATAAATCCATAGAGACAAAAAGTAGTTAGTGGTTGCCAGTGGGGAAGAGGGAATGGGGTGCTGCGAATGGGTGCAGGGTTTCTTTTTGATGATGAAAATATTCTAACATTGATTACGGCAATGGATGCACAACTCTGTGAATATACTAAAAGCCACTGAAGTGTACACTTTAAATGGGTGAACTGTATGCTATGTAAATTATATCTCAATAAAGCTGCTAATAATACCAAAAGTTCATCCCAGCTGCAGTGTGCAGAATGGAGAGGGAGAGAGAGGGGAGAGGAACCAGTGAAGAGGCTGCTGCAGGGATGCAGAGGGAGAAGACAGTTTCTGACCTAAGGAGAGGGACTCATGGGGTCAGGCTAGAGGAGGCCAGGGGAGGAGAGGTTCCATTGTGTGCTGGGCTCCACAAGCTCTCCTGGGTAGTTGGCACCTCTCCCAAGGTGGAGAGTGGAAAACAGAAATGAGGTATCTGTAATTATTATCAAGCAGCAAAAACGTATCTAAAATCTCATATGTGTAAAGACTAAACCGACTGTCCATCTTTGCTCCCCAACTCCCAAGAAAGGGCCCGGGCTTCCAGAGCACTCGTAAGATGCTGCAAGATCTGAGTGCTTGAGTGGGCTGGAGAGTGAGAGGCTAAGGCCAATAACTTTGGGAAATAAAACTTAACGTCTTTAAAGGTAATTTTCTGGGCTCTGCGTGTTTGTGAGAACTGCAAGGCTGCTGAAGTAGGCATTTTTCTTGGTCACGTCAGTTTTAACTACACACCACCGCCCTTCCTGAAAGTCTTCCTTGATCCCTAGCAAAAGACTGGTGAGGGCTGAAAGGCCATGGGACAAGTGGGCCTGAACTACTGGTGGGAAAGGGTCATGACTGGGAAACACAAGGGAAAGTCTGAGAAGGGGAGTTTTCTGAACACTGCAGAGAGCATGTCAGTGGGGACCCTGACCATGGGGACCTCTTTGTCTCACTAGTGGCCCAGAGAATGGAATGGGGGGGGGGTAGTCCCGTCCACAACCTCATGCACACCCTCAGTTGTCTCCTTGACCCTCCCTGCACCTGTCGCAGACACTGGTGCTGGCCAGCCCGCTGCAGCCACCACTCTGAGACAGCAAAACACCATTAAGACGCACCAACGAAGCCAGCAGCTCTAGTACCAGCCCATTCGTTTGCTAGAAGGGGAAACTGAGGCCCAGGCCCACGGAGCAGAGCCAGGGGTCGGCGTCTCTGACTCTACAGCCCCTGCACTTCTCACCCGACCAACCGCCCAGACCCTGGCCCCTCCTCAAGAACCTGGTTCCCAGCTGTGTGCTTCATGGGCAAAGAGCTGAGAAACCTCAGAAACCTTAGGTCTTAACTGGCAGAGAAACCAGAACCAGCTCTTTCCTAGAATCCCACTAGGAAGCTGAAACATATCATGGTTACATGCTCTCATCTTTCTACAGGGAGGGAAAAAGCAGGTTAACCAACAAAACATGGACAACACAGTTCTTGTTGCAAGTCTCAAGTCTCCCCGCCTTTCTTTATTAAACAAAGCGTTCGTTCCACCCTCCATCGCACCACACTGCAATCAACTAATCATGTGACCACTAGCTCAGGCATGAGCAAAGATCTCTAGAACCCTGAGCTGCACTGGGTGCTGAACATTCCAGACAGGTGAGGGGTTGTGACATCACACCAGCAACACAGGCTTTATTCTCTTTAACTCCTAAGCTCTACTGAATTGAAGTAAAACACTATTTTTAAGCCTGCAGAGGAATACAACACTAAATACTTCAAAATAAAAATCAGACAGGAAGACAAAATAATCTACCACCTTCTCATGGTAAAATAATCTGAAAGGAGTTTAGAAATAAATGAACTAAAATTTCTATAACTATTATCTTATTTGCCAGTTTTGAAGAAGTCTTCAAGTGCCAGAACTTGGAGACAGAAAGAATAAATATCAGTGTATCACTTCTGAAGTGATAATAAATGACAGGTTCCCATCTCAGGTGGATGGGTTTTTTTCCCTACAGCGGTCAAAAAGCAAGTTAAACTCTATGTACAACAGACAGACTATACAGTTGGGATCATTTAAAAATAGTGAGGCTCCCCTCTTTGCCTTCTTCCAAAGTATATAATATATATTTAACAGCACATAAGAAGACACCACTTGAGCTTCCCTCGTAGCCAAAAGGAAATATTTTCACATATAAAAATTAAAAATTTAAACTTTTAAGTCATTAATATTTTTTAAACATAATACAGACTTAAAAATTGTTCAACATGAACCCATGACCCCACCCCTAGCACAAAAATCCACCCCAAATCCCAAAGTCACAGTTTTTTGTTCCTAAAAATCCCACAGCACTGAACTTGATCTTCACTTCAAGCTGATCACTAACAAGGCCCCCTAACAGAAATCCCCAGGGAGGAACGAAGGGCGATCGACGCTGCGGCTCTTATCTACCTGGGCGGCACGGGTGTACCTCTGAGGTCAGGTCCATGAGATTCGGCCCCCACACTAGGATCCTGGAAGGGTGAGCTGGCAGCTTCCCTCATCTTCCCCCTCGAAGGCTGTCCAATAAGCACCTGGGAATTGACTTTTCTTGGGAAAAGGGTGCTGGTAACAGCTGTCAGGGCCAAGGCAATAGTGAGAAGTTCAGTTCTCTGCTCTTTGGATGAACTGTGTAAAACATTTCTTTTAAAAGACACAATGTTAAAAATATTAAGAAAAATGTCTACAAAATCTGGAGGGCTGCCTTTTCCTCAAAGGGTAAAGCTTGTGGGGTGGTGGGAAAAGAAGTGAGGGCCCAGAACTATAACTCTGCAGCAAAAGATTAGATAGATGCCCTTCAAAACATGTCACATTCTTAAGATGTCTTGCTGCAGTAGCAAGAGTGGAGGGTGACTGCGTGAGCAAGAACGGGAGGGGCGCCAACTCCCGCATGGGGGGGTCCTACTGTGCACCCCACCCTGCAAAAGAATGTCAGGCTTTAGGGCAGCCGCCTTGGGCCCCAAGGGCATCAGGACTCTGCCTCTGAACCAGAGCTGCTTTCCCGACTAACTTCAATCTGGAGAGATGGTAAGTTATCTAACCGGCTCTTCTTTTGGCGAGACTGTTCTTTCTCCTTAATCAGAGCCCCCCATGCCCTTTGCAGCTCGGAGTCATCTTCCTCTGTGCCGGGCGCCCTGTGATCCACTTTCTTCGTGTTCTTTTCTTTGGTCTTGGGTGCAGATCCTAAGCGAGTCCATAAACTACCTGTTTGGGTGAGAAGGCATTTCAGCTCTGGCAGTTGATGCTGAGAAACAGGGGCACTGGCAACACCTGACGTGCAGGAAGCACGGGGCGGGGGGTGGGGGGGCCGTTGGGGGTTGTCCGTGGCACCTGCAACCATGGTGCAGCCTTGGGCAGATCCTCTCCTTTCCCTGGCTGCAGTCCCCTGCCTGCAGACTGAGAGAACTGGACCCAACGGGAGATTCTCTCAGCTCGGGGATATGCGCCCCCCCAACCCTATCCTACCCCATGCTAGGCACATCAGAATCACCTGGGAGGTTGCTTATACTACACCTGCCCCTGCCTGGTGAGACTCACCATCCCGTCCGTGTACAACTTCATTCTGCCAGGACTGGGCCATTCCCAGATCTTCCCAGCTACAATATTCTGCAAACTGACGGGCCTGCTACACTGTCAACTTTCAGATTCTGCTCACTCTCCATTAATTTTTCAAATATTAATATTCAACAATAGAGAAATACATAGAATTTCATAAGATAGCCACTCTGTAAGGCAATTAAAAGTTTTATTTATAAGGGCTTCCCTGGTGGCGCAGTGGTTGAGAGTCCGCCTGCCGATGCAGGGGACGCAGGTTCGTGCCCCAGTCCGGGAAGATCCCACATGCCGCGGAGCGGCTCAGCCCGTGAGCCATGGCCGCTGAGCCTGTGCATCCGGAGCCTGTGCCCCGCAATAGGAGAGGCCACAACAGTGAGAGGCCCGTGTATTGCAAAAAAAAAAAAAAAAAAAAGTTTTATTTATAAAAGCTCTAAGAATGTGGAAAAATGACTATGATAAGATGATATATGAAAATAGTAGTATATGTATATGGGCAAAGACTGGAATAGCATGAAACTAAAAAGTATTTGTGTTAAACAGAAAGAATCAGGGGTGAGTTTTTTTTCCCATTTTCTAAATTTTCCACACTGTTACCATTATGATGATGATGATGATGATGATGACGATGACTATAATGAAAGAGGAAAAATAATTTATTTTTGTCATATGCTATTTCCTGCCTTCTGCTAACAAAGTATTTCTGTGCTACACCCATTGTCTCTGCCCTTACCCAATTCCCTTCTCCATCCGTTTTCAGTGTTACCAACCTGATTTCTTCTCCCGAGTATCGGAGTAGAGGCCTTTAACATCTTGCCTGGGAACACCTAGCCTACTATGTACATCAGAAAAGGGCTCTCTCCGAACGACTGGGTTACTACTAAAAGCCTTTTCCGGAGAATGTGGTCTTTTTCCTAATCGCTGGCGTATATCTAGAAAAAGAAAAAAAAGTACTACCGTGACCACGTGCATATGCTTTGCTATCTGTACTGTCAACCTGAGATCTCTGCAGGACCTGGTACCAAATCTCCCCGAGATTTGGACATGCGCTGGACATGGGGCCCAGCACAACCAGGCTTTTAAGAGCCTTCCCTCTACAGAGTCTGGATTCTCTGGGAAAATTCAAATGAGAATCCCCAGGGGCTCGCAGGGGGAAAAAAACCTTAGCTGACTTCTCCAGAAAGGAACTTCTCAGGCAGAATTGTCTGCTTTGTGTTTTCTGTAGTAGAATCAAGCAGAGCAAATAATTTACGAACATTTCGGCTGACAAGAAATACTGCAAGCTCCCTGAGGACAGAAGCCGCAATCTCTGAACATATAAGAAGTTCTCAATAAACTATTACATTGAACAATAGTTGTAGTGAGACTGACAAAAAGCAAAGGATCAGGGGCTTCCCTGGTGGTGCAGTGGTTGAGAGTCCGCCTGCCGATGCAGGGGACGCGGGTTCGTGCCCCGGTCCAGGAAGATCCTACATGCCTCGGAGCGGCTGGTCCCGTGAGCCATGGCCGCTGAGGCTGCGCATCTGGAGCCTGTGCTCCGCAACGGGAGAGGCCACAACAGTGAGAGGCCCGCGTACCGCAAAAAAAAAAAAAAAAGCAAAGGATCAAGGGAAGATGTCCCAAATCAAATTTGTTTTTCTCCAAGCCCCCCCGCCCCCAAATCTGCCTGTCCTCCTGAGCTCCCTCTCACAATAACAGCAACCACAAAAACACATTTATTAGCAAGTCCCTGTGCTGGGCTTTCACCCACCTTGCCTATGCTCTCTGAGGACAGCACCCCCATCTTTCAGCCCCTCAGGCTTGAGCCCCTTGGCTTCTCTCCCTTTCCTCCCACACTTCCCAGCGCTGAGTCTTCTTCCTCTCCAAGGCTGACATTGGCATCAATTCTGCCTCCACCGTCCCTGATCTAGTTCAGGCCCTTGTTACTTACTTAACTCTCTATCACACCCTACACTGCCACCAAGTTACCTTTCTAAAATAGATATAAGATCAGGTTACTTCCCACCTCAAAAAAATTAGGTTTGCCAACTGAGATCCTATTTCCTCTCCGAGGCCTCCCTCCACAGCCACGTGCTCTGAGAAGCATCCCACAACAGATCCACCTCCCCTCTCTGCTCCCACAGCCCACTGCTTACAGTGCCCTATCACAGCACTTACTCCATTCTGCTTCAGGTGGAATTACCTGAATGTGTGCCCTTATGTTTTTCCATCTGAGTTCTGTGATGACTTTGCATTCCCTGCAAAGACTTCTAACACTCCCAGCACCTAGCCCTGGCACATAGCAGGCATGGCCAAGTACCCACTATATGCGTGTTTGCACATATAAACTAACCAGTTCAAACTCCTAACCATTTATACAACAACCCAACTTAATTTCTATTACCCTTATGTATAAAGTATACCAATGACATACAGAGTAAAATAACTGTTTGGGACAAAAATATTGAAAACGAGTATTGCAAAAGTCTGATTAAATTTCATGTCCCAAAGTTCCAATGCCTAACCCAAAATTTAGAAGTGATGAATCAGGACTACTAAATTGGTCCATAAATGACAGCGTTTTACCCAAGAAGCTACCCCTGTCTGCATTTGCTTTCTGGAACTCAGAATGAAGCCCAGATACACAACTCAACAATACCTGTTTTAGTACTGCTACCAGGTGGCCGTGGACGTGTGTGTTGACGTTTTTCATCTAACAAATGTCGGACATCTGCAAATTTCTCAGGTGTTAATTTGTTACCAATTCGGTTTTTTATATTGCTTGTAGATAGAGTATCTGCCCTCATGGAGTTCCTTTAAAAAGGGGGATAGGGGAATAGTAAACCAACTTGAACTGTGGGATAACACTCATACAACAATCTCATACACTCTGGAAAAACAATTTAAGAAACCCAATCTAACATGGCCAACATTCACTTACAACACCATAAACCAGTAATTATTTGCTTACAAAAGCCAGGACCAGCCTGCTATAAAAAGGCTGCTTGGGGTTGAGCAGGCCCGAGTCTTCCAGGGTGGTTTCCACACATGGCATCTGCGAGCTATCGCAGAGCACGTACCTGCGAGCCCCCTCCTCCTGGGACATTCGCTAAGTAGAGGCCTGCAGAGGGCTGGAGGCCTCTGCTCACCCAGGCTGTGATCTGGCTGTAGTCTAGATACAACAGAGTCTACAACCCCTTTCGTTAAAGGACAGACGTCTCTGCCAAAGACCTCTCCCACCACGTCAGGGGACGAGTTCCATTATTCTGGCAGCATTTGCCACTGGAAAGTTCTCTGAAAACTAAAAATAAGGATGTGAACAAGGCCATACAAACCAACCAGCTTAAAAGTTTTTTTCTTCCCTTTTCCCAAATACACCATCAAGAACTCTTAGAGAGCACCCCAGCCTCGAGCCCTCTCTGAGCCATGCATACGCGATCTGCCCTCAGGAATCTGCTCAGCTCCACTGGTCATCAAAGAACGCATATTAAAATAACTGTATTTTTTCGTCCATGAATAGCAAAAATCAGAGTGATAATACCTAAGGTTGGTGAATTATGAAGGCAACAGGTGGTAATTTGAGTAAAACCTTTTTGGAAGGAAATTTAGCAACATCACGTTTTAAAACACGTGCCTTGTCTTATGCAGTAACTAGAATTTATCTAGCTGGTGCAACAGTAAGAAAACAGAAATTCAGGGAATCCCCTGGCAGCCCAGTGGTTAGGGCACCACTCTTTCACTGCCGAGGGCCCAGGTTTGATCCCTGGCTGGGGAACTAAGATCCTGTGAGCCCCATGGCGCAGCCAAGGGAAAAAAACAAAAACAAAACAGAAATCTCCATCAATAAGGGATTGGTTAAATAAACAATGACACTTTCAAACAATGGACTACATGCAGTTGAAAAATAGCAGATGTCTACACTATATTAAATGGAAAAAGCATATGTCAAAACAATATAAACAGTATAACTTAATTTTTGTACAAATATATCTATAATTTCTCTATGTGTTATGTATACACATAAAACTAGCAAGAAAGGGCTTCCCTGGTGGCGCAGTGGTTTAGAGTCCACCTGCCGATGCAGCAGACACGGGTTCGTGCCCCGGTCCGGGAAGATCCCACATGCCACGGAGGGGCTGGGCCCGTGAGTCATGGCTGCTGAGCCTGTGCGTCCAGAGCCTGTGCTCTGCAACGGGAGAGGCCACAACAGTGTGAAGCCCGCGTACCGCAAAAAAAAAAAAACTAGCAGGAAAGTAATTCACCCAATTGCTAACAGTCGTTCTCTTAGAAGAGGATGAGATTATAGGTGACTTCACTTTCTATATCGTCTATAGTTTTTATAACAAGGATCACCTCTTGTACATTAAGAGGAAAAATCAGATGCTTTTATTCAAATTCTACAAAGGACTGAAATTAGAAAAGATAAAAGTGGATATAAAATTAAGAGGTATTAAGAAGAACTTAGTAATTTTTTAAATCAAATTAAAAGCGAGCACTGATAAAAAGAAAAAATATTTTTACCTGATATTCTTCAACTGAGATTCCACTTCATCAGCATACATCGTCATTTTCATGCTCTTCTTTGGTGAAGGAGTGGACATCATTTTCAGTTCTAGATCATAGTCCATTTCATCCGAGTCTGAGCTGCTGGCACTGGACCGCCTCGATGTGCTCCGCTCCCGGGGCTGCTTGAGGGCTGGGAGCTCCTCCTGGTACTCCACCACCACCCTGTCATCAGCATCCATGTCCTGGTCCTCCTCTTCCTCCTCCTCCTCTTCCTCCTCTACAATGGGTTCCTCAGGAACATTCACTAGTCCTAAGGAATTTAACCAAAAAATATTAGGAAAAGCCCTAAAACTAACAAATCCAATTTTCTATTCTACGTCAGTGACCTTTTTAAAAGATGGGATTCCCATCCTTAGAGTTTACTGGGGCATTATCTATAATAGTGCTAATCTGGTTACCATTCTGATCCCTACAACAAAGAATGTCTAGGTAAAGCATGAACTAGCAGCCTGATGCAATATTACAAAGTTATCTAAAATACAGACCCTCATCATTATTCACAGATTCTGTATTTGTGAATTTGCCAATTTTATTTGTAACTCCAGAATCAAAACCCATGGCACTTTCGTGGTCATTTGTGGACATGCATAGGAGCAACAAAAAATTTGAGGCACCAGCCATGCACATTCTCAGCTGCGGGCAAACAAAGCCACATCTTTTTTGTTTCATCTCTCACACTGTAAACAAGTGTCCTTTTTGCAGTCCAGTGAGTGCTAACTTTTAACACTTGTGTGGCTTTTATTGGTGATTTCCCTGTTTAAAATAGCCTCTGAGCATAGTTCCAAAGCTGTCTAGTGTTCCTAAACACAAGAAGGCTGTGATGTGCCGTATGGAGAAAATACGTGTGTTAGATAAGCTTTGTTCGGGCATGAGTTACACTGCTGCTGGCCTTGAGTCCAATGTTAATGAATCAACAGTATGTAGTAAATGAGGTGTCTTTAAGCAGAAACACACATCAAAGTTATATATTGATCAGTTGACAAAAATAGTGTGATTAGAGTCTCTGAATGGTTTTCAATGATCACGGTGACTTTATAGAACATAACCGCCATGAATAATGAAATGTACCTTTAAAAGTCATGGAAAAATGTGTGTAAGTGGAATGCTTGAAGCAGAATATAAAATATATGTCCACAACAGTTGTCATAGTATTTATTGTGAAAAGAGACAAAGGAAAAATGTAAAATGAAATCGTTTGTTAATCTTGGAGTGCTAGAATTAGAGGCAATTTGTTTTTTTAATATGAATATAAAGATTATATAATGAAAATATCTTAAAGTAACTGAAATTGGAAAAGCCTAACTGTGTATCAGAAAAGTATGTGCGTTAAGATGCAGATTTCAAAGATACAAGTTTGGATATTCACATCACATTAAAATGTAGAGATTTCATCTCTCCCTGTCCCTATTACAATGATAAATGTGTACGCGTGTTATTCTGTGTTTGTATGCTGACTTGGCTGGTTCTACGAAGCATATAGAAGATTTTCACAGATCAGATTCAAAATAAACAAATCTTTATAAAACATAATGAAAATGGTTCTTTCACAATAAGCACCAAAAGGAAGGAAGGGAGGAAGGGAGGAAGGGAGGAAGGGAGGAAGGGAGGAAGGGAGGGAGGAAGAGAGGAAGGGAGGAAGGGAGGAAGGGAGGAAGGGAGGAGGGGAGGAGGGGAGGAAGGGAGGGAGGAAGGGAGGAAGGGAGGGAGGAAGGGAGGAAGGGAGGGAGGGAGAGGAAGGGAGGAGGGGAGGAGGGGAGGATGGGGAGGGGAGGAGGGGAGGTAGGGAGGGTGGGGGGAGGGGAGGAGGGGAGGAGGGGAGGTAGGGAGGGTGGGGGGAGGGAGGGGGAGAGAGAGGAAGAGAAAAAGAAAAAAAAGAAAAGAAAAAAGAAGAAACAAAATGAAACCCAAGTCATGATATCCCACTTTACTGAGGCATTCACGTGCACAAGCCAGTAAGCACAGAACGCTAAACATAGCAGCTTATTTTCATCAGACAAAGGAACGATAAAATCAACTCATCCAACAAAATAATTAAAAAAATTTTTTTCACGCAGCTTTTGATATTAATAGGAAAATTAGATTCCTAAGAAAAGTTTTAATTTTTCCTACATCTTGCCTTTATTGTTAGAACAGCTTTTATAAAATCATTTGACCTCTTTGTATGGGCAATTTCAAATTAATTGTGACTTGACTTACTTTCCTATATGTTGGCAGAGGGTGAGGGCAAGGAAGAGAGGATGATAAAGTTTGGAACCTTAAGAGACTGTATTAAGAATAAAAATATGGTTTCAGGAGCCAAACATGTGTCTACCCAAGAGCTGAGCAGGCAACTACCGGAATGTCGGTGTTCATAGGATGTCAAGCCAACGTCGTCCCCAATCAGGGCTCTCTTCTTGATCACATCCCGCTGAATGCGACGGGAATGGTATCTTCGCTTCCTGCAACATTGCCAGCATAAGCACATAATCAAAAACCAACAGGAAGGGCCTTGAAATCCACTAGTTAATTTCAACTACACCCTGACACAATGTTAGGTGCTGAAACAGAGATATTTCACATGAAACTGAAAGTCAGCATTCTCACACCATTTACCACAGTTAAAAATCTTGAATTCTTGGGCTTCCCTGGTGGCGCAGTGGTTGAGAGTCCGCCTGCCGATGCAGGGGACAAGGGTTCGTGCCCCGGTCCAGGAAGATCCCACATGCCGCGGAGCGGCTGGGCCCGTGAGCCATGGCGGCTGAGCCTGCGCGTCCGGAGCCTGTGCTCCGCAACGGGAGAGGCCACAACAGTGAGAGGCCCGCGTACCGCAAAAAAAAAAAAAAAAAAAAAAATCTTGAATTCTTGCTTCTTGTTTTCCTTCACGTCCACATATGGTGTTGACATTGCACTGCAGAATACCAACTGAAGGATTATGAAAAGCTTACGTACTATTTAAACTATTGTATTTTAAGGTTTTGGACTCACCAAGAATTACTAAGAATTCCTTTCATGCCTCCGTAATTTGGATTCCCATATTTCATGTAATACTGACTTCTTCTCGCTGCTCCAAGTTCCTTTTTGTCATCTAAAAATTAATTAAAACAGTTACCAAGGATTTCCTGTGAGTGTGAAGACAATGTTGAATGGGTTTAAAAAAAAAAAAAAAGAATGTTTTTCATGGCTGGGATCAGATCAGCACAATCTGCCAACAAAAGGGAAAGATGCACTATAAACACTCGCTCTCTGAATGCCTCCTAACGCAGTGCCTTGTGGAGGGGGTGGAGCAAAATTCAGAGATGAGGGAGGTTAAGCTGCTGTTAGGGAGCTGAGTTCATAGAGAAAATACTATTAACAACAATACAATATACTAGGTTCCAAGAAGCATAGGAGAGCATCAGTTATCACCAGTGTTCAGGAATCAAAAAGGCTTTTAGAAGAGGTGGCATTTTCACTGCCCCCTGAAAGATGATATTCATTTCTAAATGACAACACTCCAATAACACAGAATCAGGGTCAAAGAAACAGATTATACATAGGTCCATATATTTGGCAAACCATTTTTTTTCCAGTTTACTGTGACGTTCCTCAAAATGGCTTAAGGAAACCTGCACAGCACCATATATCCAGAATGCACAGAAATGGTCCCTCGAATAAGTAAATGAAGAAAAGACCCCATTTATCAAGTTAAAATGCCAGTTAACAGGAAGAAAAGGTGGTCAGTGAGCACACCTATTTTCATAATATAAAGGTCTCTTGACAGCTCCCTGGGCACTCACTGAACGCAACGGATGAACACCAATGAGAATGTACCCAGTGCTAGAGATAAATTTGGTGGCACAAACCAGAATGTGCACCCTACAAAAAACATACCCACCAGCTCCTTGGAGAAATGGCTGATTCCAGATCTGGGGCAGGGAAAGTACAAGTTGAGTCTGGCAAAACAAGATGTTTTATTGTGCCATAAAGTAAGAAAGATCTCAAAGAATCATGAAGGCGTGTCAAAAGAACAGTTTGAAGAGGCTCTACTGGCCAAATCCAAAATAATTTGTGAATCAAAATAATGATAGAATGGATGATAACCCATTGAATAAAACTCCATGAATCTAAACTGATATAAGTAAAAAAGATAAGTAAATACATAAACAAATGGGTAAAAAAGGGAAAGCTCTTCCTTACAGCAGACTGCCAACTAATAAATGAGAGAGCTAAAAAGTCATCAATGGATCTAAAGCTACTGCATGGAAGTTGGATGAGGAACAGGCTATTTACATAACCTCAAAGCATCTCCCCACAAACCTTTAAATTATAAATGGAAAAACAGTAACTTTATAGTGGAGAAACCTGGCAATCATTACCTTAAACAAGTGATAAAAGCTAACATCCTCAGGAAGGGGATAAATAAATACAATGTGCCTCCTGATATGATGCACTGAAAATGACACAATGTCACTTCTGTGGTATAAACGCACAACCCGAATTTAATTAGGAGACATCAGACAAACTAAGGGGCAGCCTATAAAATAATGAGCCTATCCTCTTTAGAAATGTCCCAGTCACGGAGTAGTTCCATATTCAGGGAGACTAAGGCGACATAGCAGACTTAAACACCCAGGTCTGGAGTGGACCCTAGTTCAGTGGGGGAGGAGTATAAAGAATAATCCAAATGCATTTGATAATCATCACTGTCAGCAGCAGCAGCAGCATGGACTGGTGACACTTACACAGCACTCACTGTGTGCCAGGCAGGTTTTTTTTTCCCCAGGTAGTTTTAATATACAGAGTGGGGCGCTGGTACAATCTGAATGTGGACTCCGAATTAGGTAACAGTATTGTATTAATGCTAAGTTCCCTGGTTTTGATAACTGTGTGTAAAACAAAGCCCTTGTTCTTCAGAAATACTTACTGAAGTATTCAGGGCTGAAGAGTTGTCATTTCCAATTAACTCTCAGCTGACTCACCCCCCCCCCCCGCCCACACACACACATTATTAATGCGCACCAAAATCATTATGTGTAAAAAGCCTTATGAGTTGTTAAGAGACTTTTAATTCTTTAGAGAATTAGAGTTGAATGGCACCACTAGCAATGTCCAGAAAGATACTGCTGTGATACATAAAATACAATTGTAAAGTTTTCATAGTTCAGAGGATAAACTGGCTGAAAAGCACATGGGACAAGCCAGCTTTGACAGAAAATAACTTACTTTAGCTAGAAACCACAGAAGTATACAAATAACTAATATTCACTTTCAATGTGTGAAATTCCAACTCAGGCAGAAAGTCATTGATTTTATAAGCACAAACTATTATAGTTTGAAGGATCTTTGAGATTACTTGACCTAAGTTCTGATTCAAGAGAGGTGTCACTCAATAAAAATCACTTTGATTAAAAATAAAAATCAATACCAATTATCATTTACCTTTTGTAGCAAATCTCATGAATAACCTATTTCCTTTAGCAAGTTTGTTAGCTGGACGAAGATCATTTCTTAGCAGAGACTCTTCTTCTACCTGAGACAACGTGTCCAACTTAAGAAAAAAGAGCATTTTCGACATAAAAATTAAAGCCTTTTTCATATTCATTCAGCAGCAAAGTTACCATTGATTTAGAAAGCAATCTACCTTTACTGATACCCATCAGCATTACAGCACCAGTTCCTCTGCAGGATGTCTAAGTCAGAGGTCTTCCCTGACCACCTTGTCTAAAAGAATCGTCTCCATCATTCTCTATCTGCTTACCCTTTACTTTCCTTCACAGCACTCATCACTTCCTGACATTATATTACATATCTGTGTATCAGTGTATTGTCTGTCTTCCCCACTAGAATGTAGGCTTCAACAGGGCAAGGACTTTGTTTTGCTTGATGCTATATCCCCAGCACCTAGAATTTGGTATATGGTAGGCACTTAATAATTTTAAAATGAATACACTTTAATATTTCCAACAATAGTACATACGCCATTAGGAAATATGCCATTACTTGCTACTCCTTAATTTTACTGATTTGATAGCATTTCAAAGGATTTCTCAATAAAACCATTTCCTTTCATACAGAAGTGTGAGTACTAAGATCTCAAGATGAATCATTCATTATAGCCACACGAGCTTAAAGGCCAAGAGCCTGGTGCCTCCTCAGGAGGTATAATGGTGAAAGCCAGAGGAAGAACACAACGTACTGTATTAAGTCTTTAAGGCTTAAATACCAAGACAGTAAGCAGTTGTTTACAGTGAAACCTTACAGACACCTTTGCCCTCTCACTGACCTCTACATCACTTGAGTTCTCATCTTCAACTTCTCCTTCTTCAGCCTCATCGTCATCGGAACTGTCTTCCTGCTTGTCTAAAATGGAACGTGAGGGACAAGATGAATCTTAACTCCATCTCATACATGCTAAGTCTAATATTTTCTCCTCCTCTTTACTAATGATCCAAAGCATCATAGCGTATTTCAGAAATAACTGGTGATGAGATGCTATATAACACTGCACAGAAACTCAAGTTGTAAAGGACAGGACTTTTAGCCCCAAAGTCCCTCCTTTGTGGTCAGTTACCTTTTTTACTTTTCTCAGATGACTTGTCCTCATTGGCATCCCTGCTTCTTATCTTATCCAGGGCTGGCAGGGAACTCATATTGATAAGGGCTCGTGTGGCTGTCATTTCATCCAACCAAACCACATTACCTAAAATAAGATAATACGTTACATCACACCCAAATGGTTAAGTTTCTTCAGAACAGAGACCACATCATATTCATTGCTAAAGTCTCATTCAGCTATGGACTGGCATCAGTAAATGTACACACCAACTAATGAAAGGAACTATAGAACCTGGTAGTAAAACTTCTCTGATAAAATCAACCTAGAGCTGCATTCCCAAACTGGGCCCCACAAAATAATGGTCAAGTACTCCATGAAAAAGGGTTCTGTATATTAAAACTGCCTGGCATACATTGGGTGTTATACGTTAAGTGTTAGCAGTTCTTGATGATGATGATGGTGAAAATTCTCAAATAAATTTAGATTATCCTTTATTCTACTGCCCCCTACATGGAAACCCTCTGCTGTTCCTTGTTATCCAGACATGCTAAATGATGTTTCCCTACTGTGAAGTGTGGGTGATGATGGCATCCATGGGATATATAGAATGGAGGCATGACAGCCACCTGGCTTTATAGCAATCAATTTAATTTGCTTCTTTAAGAGAATTTAGCAAGAAAAGGTTTTTGAGAAGTTTAACTTTAAAGCAGCATTTCTCAAACTTATGTTACTCCTGTATCTCAGTTTGGGAAATGAAGGTCTAAAGATTCTCATCTTTGTTAATAATATGCCACGTGGTCTTGAGCAAATAACCTCCCGCTTCTGTTTCTCAGTTTCTGATGTACAATACGAGATAGTTGAACTGGATGATTCTAAGGGTTCCTCTGACTCTAACATCCCTTAGCTACAGTTTTAATTAGCTAAATCAGGGGATAGTAAATCCAGCCCACCACCTGCTATCACTGATTCATTCATCCATCCACCCATCACCCATCCATTTATCTATTTATACTCGTACCGGTTTTATATAGTTATAACTAACGTATAATAAACTACACACCTGCCACCTGTTTTTGTAAACAAAGTTCTACAGAGAACAGCCAGGCTCATTCAGTTATATTGTCTATGGCTGCTTTCACGCTACAACAGCAAAGCTGGGTAGATTCCACAGAGACTGTATGGCCTGCAAAGCCTACAATATTTATCATCCAGCCCTTTATAAAAAAAGGCTTGCCATGCCCTGATTTGGATGGTCTAAGTTAAGAAAAAAGAAAAAAGTAGAAAAACTTTTACTCAGCCATGCTTCTTCTTCTTTCAATGAATTAACATCTAAGAAAGCAGCTGGGAAAAGCAGGTCAGCACACTGACAGAAAGTAAAGCCAGACTAGAAGTGAGTCAAGAAGCCAGCAGAGTGGGTACCAAAGGTCAGGCCAGACTTGGAGAGGGGACGCAAGTTAAAAATTACAGTTAGCTCACAAGTGGAACAGCCCCCAGATTAGGGCCAGCAGATGAAGCTCCAGAAAACACAGTCCAAAGCAAGCAGAGATGAGAGGTCTGGCATTGTGTCAGAGGGTTCTGGTCTAGCTCTAGGTCAGAGATAGCCCTCTGAAAAGCTGTATGGCAAGTTGCAATGACAAAGTCTAAAGCCCTAAAAATGCAGCCCCAAGTCTATGCAGTTGGACCCACCCCTTTGTTGGGAAACTGTGGGTGTTAAGAGAGGCCTCAGTCATGTACCCGGGACTCAGCTGCCAACAACCAACCTCCTAGAGGCCGGATCACCACCTCTGAGCTGACTAAGAATACGCATGGAGTATGATCTGGCAGAGACTGGTTAACGCACTCTGGTTCTCAGCAGTGGGCAATTTTTTCTCTCCTAGGCTAAAGGCAGAGGTTAGACATAGTCTGGCCAAAATCATTCACGATTTGAGATGGCAAAAGTTCTTTTAAAATCATAAACAAAAGCATATTCAAGTAACATGAGTTACTTACAGGAGGTATCATCCAACCATTCAATGTGGGCCGGAGGATATTCTTTAAAATAGGAAAAGACATCCTGGGTACTCATCTCATCTACGCCGCAAATGTAGATAGTCTCCAGTCTCACTTTGGGGATTGCTAGAAAAACAAGACACCTGCTGTTGCACAATCCACCAGTAGCCCATTGTAACAGTTCAGATAATAGGTATTTTAAAAAGAAATATGCTGAAAGAGATAATAATTATTTCAAAAGAAAATGAGACTTGACAGTAAGGTAAACTATTTTAATTTTTATCACACAGCAATAGCATTAAACAAATGACTATTCAGAATGGGCTTATCAGGCTGAGGAAGATTAAATAAATGGTGTTGATAATATACATGATACCTCATCTCAAAATGACCTGTAATAATAAAAGCAATACCGAATTCAACAGGGTTATTCATTGAACTTGATACACTGATTCTAAAAATTTTTAAAGATATGTCAATGAGAAATGTGTGATAGTCAAGACAGTTCTGAAAAGAAGAAGAGACACTGCCCCTGGATGTAAAGCAAAGTATGAAAGTAGAGCAAAACAATCCTACAAATCAATAGAAAATGACAGCCCCAAATAAAAATGGGCAAAGGACATGAGCAGGCAATTCACACAAAAAGAAACAGAAAAGGCCAATAAACATGAAGAGATGGTTGACCTCACTACTAACAGGATAATCCACCTTAAAACAAGGTATCAGTTTTCACTGACCAGGTTTTTTTGTTTGTTTGTTTAATTTATTTATTTTTGGCTGCATTGGGTCTTCGTTGCTGCACATGGGCTTTCTCTACTTGCAGTGAGTGGGGGCTACTCTTCATTGTGGTGCGTGGGCTTCTCATTGTGGTGGCTTCTCTTGTTGCGGAGCACAGGCTCTAGGCGTGAGGGCTTCAGTAGTTGTGGCACATGGGCTCAGTAGTTGTGGCTCACAGGCTCTAGAACACAGGCTCAGTAGTTGTGGCGCACGGGCTTAGTTGCTCCGCAGCATGTGGGATCTTCCCGGACCAGGGCTTGAACCCGGGTTCCCTACATTGGCAGGCGGATTCTTAACCGCTGTGCTATCAGGGAAGCCCACTGACTATGTTTTTTTTTTTTTTTTGCGGTATGCAGGCCTCTCACTGCTGAGTCCTCTCCCGTCGCGGAGCACGGGCTCCGGACGCGCAGGCCCAGCGGCCGTGGCTCACGGGCCGAGCCGCTCCGCGGCACGTGGGATCCTCCCGGACCGGGACACGAACCCGCGTCCCCTGCATCGGCAGGCGGACGCTCAACCACTGCGCCACCAGGGAAGCCCCTGACTATGTTTTTAATTCATGTCTTTTAGTATCAATTGGTGGCAGTGTGGAGGAAAGAGCTGCTCCCTCTGCTGGTGGGAGTGTGAACTGGCACAGCCACTCTGAAGGGCAACTAGGAGTGTCTATTACAAACGTAATTTAGCACATGCCCTATACGCGTAGGAATTCTCTTCAGTATCTATCCTAAACACACATGGGTTCACAGAGTGGTTCACACAAAGATGTTTGTTGCAGCACTATTTTAATAACCCAGTAGCTATCAGAGTAATAAATTATGGTTTATCCATATTATAGAATATTAAGCAGTTAAAAACAATGAGATAATTTATTATATACCATGGAAAGATTCTAAGACACATTACTGAGTGAAAAAAAGCTGCAGAAAAATACATACATTAAAAAAATTAAAACATAAATATCACCATATATATTCTAAGGGTATATATTTGTGTACAAATACATAGAAGAAAGTCTGGAATAATTCACTCCACACCGATAAAAGCTATTACCTCTGGGAAGGAAGAAACGTTGAAGGCTGTGGTCTAAAGGAACCTCAGCCTTACCAAAATTGTGTTAATTTTTTACTAAATACTTTAAGCACATTATCTCATTTAATCTTTTTAATTGTGAAATATGCAAATATAGCAACAAAGAAAAAATATTTTTAAAATACCTGTATATCCACCACCTAGCTTTACGCTTAAATTCTTAAAAAGATTTGAGGCAAATAAAACACTACATATAAAACTAGGGCCTGGGCTTCCCTGGTGGTGCAGTGGTTAAGAATCCGCCTGCCAATACAGGGGACACGGGTTTGAGCCCTGGTCTGGGAAGATCTCACATGCCACGGAGCAACTAAGCCCATGCGCCACAACTACTGAACCTGCGCTCTAGAGCCTGTGAGCCACAACTACTGAGCCTGTGAGCCACAGCTCCTGAAGCCCGGGTGCCTAGAGCACATGCCCTGAAACAAGAGAAGCCACTGCAATGAGAAGCCCGCGCACCGCAATGAAGAGTAGCCCCCACTCGCCGCAACTAGAGAAAGCCCATGCACAGCAATGAAGACCCAACGCAGCCAAAAATAAATTAATTAAATAAATAAATTTAAAAACAACAAAAAACCCCCCTAGGACCTGGGTAAGCTCTCCACGTCCCTTCTCTCCCCGACTTCTCCAAAGTAGTTCTGTCAAGAAGTCAGCATCTGGGACTTCCCTGGTGGCGCAGTGGTTAAGATCCGCCTGCCAATGCAGGGGACACGGGTTCGAGCCCTGGTCCGGGAGGATCCCACATGCCGCGGAGCAACTAGGCCCATGAGCCACAACTACTGAGCCTGCGCTCCACAACAAGAGAGGCCGCGACAGTGAGAGGCCCGTGCACCGTGATGAAGAGTGGCCCCCACTTGCCACAACTAGAGAAAGCCCTCGCACAGAAACGAAGACCCAACACAGCAAAAATAAATTAATTAATTTAAAAAAAAAAAGAGTAGCCCCTGCTCGCTGCAACTAGAGAAAGCCCACGTGCAGCAATGAAGACACAACACAGCCAAAAAAAAAAAATTAATTAAAAAAAAAAAGAATTCAGCATCCATTACTCCTAAATGTTTTTATATGTCATATATTTTATTTAAAACAAATGAACTTGAAATACATGTGAATACTTTCAGATAAAAGTTTTTAATTTTTTTTTTGTCATTTTGAAGAGTAAAAGACAGGTTTAATGGGAGCCCATTAGGTGTGGCCAGAATAAATCAGGTAAGTATCTTCCTGCCAACTCAGATTCATGAAGACAGAGATACCATCAAGACTTATGAATCCTGGGACTTCCCTGGTGGTCCAGTGGTTAAGAATCTGTGCTTCCACTGCTGAGGGGATGAGTTCAATCCCTGCTCAGGGAACTAAGATCCCGCATGCCGCATGGTACGGCCAAAACAAAGACTTATGAATCCTTAGCAAGTCCTCATTAGTGACCAGCAGTGCAACAATGAACAGAACCCCAAATGAGATGGATGTCCACACTGGACATGCAGAGTAACTCTACCACGCAGGATGGGAAACTGAAGAGGTACCCCAGGGGACCTTCTCAGTTCTTCAAGCTAAAAGCCATGATTTTGGAGGAAAAAATCCTATGGGAAGTAAAGAGATGGTTTTGAAGAGGGTAAACAACAAGGAGAGCTCCTGGTGAGGGTAGAGGAATCAGACTGAGGAGCAGGCAGAAGAAAATCTTGTAGGAGATGCTGATATGAAGGATTTAATCATATATGAGACAAGCTTAAGATATGATGGAAGGAGTCCGCCTGCCGATGCAGGGGACGCGGGTTTGTGCCCCGGTCCGGGAGGATCCCACATGCCACGGAGCGGCTGGGCCTGTGAGCCATGGCCACTGAGCCTGTGCATCCGGAGCCTGTGCTCCGCAGTGGGAGAGGCCACAACGGTGAGAGGCCCACGTATCGCAAGGAAAAAAAAAAAAAAGATTTGATGGAAGCCTGCCAATGGCACTGCTTAAAATAAAACAAAGCAACAAAGAAGGCGCCTAGATTTATGCCCAGATGATGAGAAAGGACTAATTGCTGAGGTGGCAGTGAACAAATGAACTGGGGAATGAGAAATGGGCATTTACTGAGTGTTGACTACAAGCAAGGTGGTGAGGGAATCATCTTGGATTTTCCAACAGGAAAGAAGACAATGAATGACAGGTCGTAGGACACAAACCTCAAGTCTTTAGGAAAGCAGATTTCTGAAAATCCAGAGAAAAAGTAGCCAATTTCAAAGCCTCAGATTAGAATGATCAAAAAATCTGGAAGACACTAAATATAGTAACTCAGAGGATGAGAGGTGATCCCAAGAAAAGAGAAAGCAACAAAGCTTAGGTGAGCACAACTCACCAAAGAACACATATGGGAGACAGATAAAGGGTAAATTACCAATATAAGAGAAGAAATGTAAGAAATGTACGAATCTGAAAGACTATACATCAGGCTTTATAATAACATGGAAAATGCTGATGACAGACTGTCAAGTGAAAAGGAAGAAAGCAGTAGGACTACAAAGGGAAAAGCAAAAATAAAGTCCATACCCAGAAAAGATTAGAAGGAAATGCACAAAATGTTGACAATGACCGCATCTGGGTGGTGCACTGTGGGCAACTTTTCTTCTTAGTTTACTTTCCAAATTTTCTTTGCTGGACATGAATTGTTTGTCTAACATCTAATGAAGAAAAGGTTACAGTCCAGAGCAAACAGCCTCATCAAAAATGCCAGTGGGGGGCTTCCCTGGTGGCACAGTGGTTGAGAGTCTGCCTGCCGATGTAGGGGACACGGGTTCGTGTCCCGGACCGGGAAGATCCCACATGCCGCGGAGTGGCTGGGCCCGTGAGCCATGGCCGCTGGGCCTGCGCGTCTGGAGCCTGCGCGTCCGGAGCCTGTGCTCCGCAATGGGAGAGGCCACAAGAGTGAGAGGCCCACGTACCACAAAAAAAAAAAAAGCCAATGGGGGACTTCCCCGGTGGTCCAGTGGTTAGGACTCGGCGCTTTCACTGCCACGGCCCCGGGTTCAATCTCAGGTCGGGGAACTAAGATGCCACAAGCCAAGCGGCATGGCCAAAAAAAAAAAAAAAGAAAAGAAAAAAAAGCCAATGGTTGGTTTTTTTCCCCAAGTGTTTGGAGCAACGTTGCTTTGGGAAAATGATGCAGGAAAAAGGGCAGAACTGTTGATCTATTTTGCTGTACTACTAAAGGGCAGTAGAATAGCTATCCTTAAGTAAGAACTAAAACCCAAGAGAGGTGACAAGGGCTTTAGAAATAGTTTTAATAGATTTAAATCTTCTAATCTAGAATTACACCCCACTGTACTAACCAAAACACAAAGCAGTGATTTCAGAATTAGGCAGTAATCTCTAAAAAGTTGCAGGGAAGGAACGAGGTACCTTAAAGCCTTGAGAAGGACTAATTCTGTACTGATTTTCAGAAAAGAGGAAAAGAGAAATTCCCAAACGATGCAAAAGATTGTCATTCTCTGAAATTTTAAAAAAATAGATTATCAGACAGAATCTCTGATCCCTTAAGAAACCAAGTCTTTCCCATAGGAAATGACATGAATTCACTAAGAAGCAAGCCAGCTAACCTCTTTTCTTTTTTGATTGGATTAGCAGGCCAAGAAATTCAAAGAATGCCACAGACACTGTTCTATCTCAAGTTTATTAAGGCATGTAATCTAGTTCCCCATGACAATAAAATGATAGGTGGGCCTGATAATAGAATAAGACTGTAATTCATGGATCTGTGTGTCATGGCACGATAGGGATTATCCTGTTTGACATTTACCAACAACTGGCTAAAGATGCAGAAGCCATGCATACCAAAGTGAGGAGTGTAGCTAAAATGTTGAAAGGCAGAGTCAAGATGAAAATTAACTCTGCAGGCTGAAATGGAGTCTTGAAGTCAAGATGTAATTTAATAGGGATAAGTAAAAAGGCAACTTTTTAAAATGTCTCAAGTACAAGATGAGAAAGACTGTTTTGATAGGTGCAATTCCTGAGGGAAAGAACTGGTGCTTTGGTTGACCAGAAGATGACTACTATGAAACGGCTGGGACAGAAACCGTGGTCAGAGTCCTGCCATGCATTGCACGAATCCAACCAAATCTGGAATCTGTACCTCATCTGATGAAGGACATTTAGAAACTGGGAAGGGTCTATAGGAGGGAGACCAGAAAGTCATGTTGCATAAGAAAGTTTAGGGAATGGGCTGTCCATTCCTTCACCTGAAGAGTTACTGTGTGAATGAGGAAAGGACTTAATGTTGTTCTAAGAGTTACACAATAACTAATAGACAGAAATTACTAGAAAGCAATTTTTGTTCAACATGAAGAAGTATCCAAAAACAAGACGGTGGGGACTTCCCTGGAGGTCCAGTGGTTAAGACTACGTGCTTCCATTGCAGGGGGCACGGATCCGATCCCTGGTTGGGGAACTAAAATCTCACATGCCACAGGGTGCAGCCAAAAAAAAAAAAGAAAGAAAGAAAGATAAATAAATAAACAGTGTGCATGCCTTAATTAAAACAAAAACAAGACTGACTGCTTCATAAATAGTTCTCATGCCACCACTAGGAAATGTTCAGGCAGAGGCCAAAGGACCATCGGGAACTTTGCCAAAAGGCCTGCAGCACTGGGCAGGAGGTGGGATCCAGATGACCTCTAAGGTCCTTTCCAACCATGAGAGCTTTGATCTTGGAGATAAAGAGAAGCTGCTTGACACTGTCACTCAGAAGTAGCGAGTTACTCTTGATGAGGACTGGTCTAGTGCAGTGCATCCCAAACCACATCCCTGAAGCTGGCAGAGAGGTCAGGAACACAGGCTTCAGTCAGACCAGCCTTCAAACCCCCCAGCCTTGCTACTTACTACCTGTGGAACCTTGGGCAGGTTTCTCAACCTCTCAGCACCTTACTTCCCTCACCAGTAAAACAGAAATGATAAATACTTACCCTGCAACAGGGTTGTTGGAAGATAAGCTAACCACATAGCAGAGTGATTGGCACATAGTAAGCATTTATCAAATGGTGTATTTTATTACTGTTGATATTAATAAGAAGAAATAACTTGACACCTACTGTGGCTGCAGGAATCAAGATGCTTATTCCAATGTCCCCATTCTCCCAAGAGGCTGAACCACTTAGATGACTGTTTGGAAGATGGAGAATGCCAGATAATAATAATAACTAACATTTACTATATGCCAGACACCACTCTAAGAATCATAACGTTTTGTTAGAGCCTCCCAACCACCCTATAAGAACTAACGTTAACCTGCCTTTCCAGATGAGGAAACTGAGGTTCTCAGAGGCTAAACAACTTACCTAAGGTCAAAGAGCTAGAAAGTCACAAGTCAGGATTTGAATACAGGCAGTCAGACTTCAGAACCCATGCTCTTAACCACAACACCAGTGGTTCTCAATCCTGACTGCACATTAGAATTACCTGAGGAGATATAAAAATAATAACTATCTCTGAGATCTATCCAAACCCATTCCCCCACTCTAATTTAAATTGATCTGGGAAAGGCAGCAGGGTTCTCTGGAGTTCAAGAACACACTCCAAAGCCATGCTGCCTCCTGGATCAAAAACAGGTTGTAATGAGCAACTTACATTCCAGACAGATCTATTGTTTTTAAGAGAATCTTTAAAACCATGAGATCGGGATTACTTTTCAAAAAAACATTTTTTTAAAAATTAAAATTTAACCCCAAAAGTGATCATTTTCAGGAAGGTATCCTATTCCCATTTTACGACAAGGAAAGTGAGCCTAAAAAGGTTCACTAACTCGCCCGCATTCACTAAGGAACTGAGACTAGATCCCAGGAGGGCTTAGCACTCGAAAGAGCCCCAACACAGGTGGGAAGAGAGGCTGAAGTGGGTAATTAGGGATGCTTCACAGAGGCAGTGACATCTGAACCAGAAAAAGCATGGGGCAAGGAAGGGCAAATCAACAGAGTGACAGGCATGAGCAAGATCAGAAGCAAGATGTCACAAGGAATGCTTACAGGACTAGAAGTAAACAGGTGGGCTGCTTTCAAGGTGGAGTTGTAAGAAAGGCCTCAGACATCTGCTTGGGTCTAGACTGTGCAGGCACATGAATGCCAAGCTGCACAGCTGGCCTTGGCCTTCACAGGACTTTTCCTGAAACAGAAATCCACTCAAGCAGGTGCCTGGACGCCTAGCCTGCAAGGGAAGCAAGGTCATATTTCCAAATTGAACTCATTATGCAGAAAAAAGGAGTAAAGCAGCATCCAGAGTTGAGCTCTGCATCTGAGCTACTCTGTCCACTGGCATGGAATGAGGTTTGGGTCTCTGGTATCATATCACATATTGTAAGGCAACAGAGCAAAGTAGTTAAGAGCAAGGCTTCAGAGTCAGATAAACCTGGGTTTATCTGGTTTATCAAGTTCTAACCCTGACTCTACTTTTACTAGCTGTGTAAACCTGGGCATTTATTTAACTTCTTTGGGCCTGTTTCCTTTGTAAAATAGGGATAAAAATACATTCCTCATGGGGTTGTTGTGAGAAATGAGTACAAAACAAATATGTAACCTGCTAATTAACACAGTGCCTGGTAAGAGAGC
This sequence comes from Mesoplodon densirostris, assembly GCF_025265405.1. Lineage (NCBI taxonomy): Eukaryota > Metazoa > Chordata > Mammalia > Artiodactyla > Ziphiidae > Mesoplodon > Mesoplodon densirostris. Next base: position 46,657,622 of record NC_082678.1, on the reverse strand, counting down.
AAGTTCCCAACAAATAGTCGCTATTCTTTCATTCATTCAACATGTTTTTATCAAACAAGCAAGCCTAGAGAAACTCACACAGCAGAGCACAGACCTTTACCATGCATTCAGAAGGCTGCCTATTAAGCCCCTCACAAATCCCAAATTTGCAATACAACAGAGGGCGATCATTTGCATTTATGGAATAATAAATATGACTGTGAACTCCCTAAAAGGGTAATAATAATTTTCCCCTCTCTTTATAAATTGCTTTCGAAAATTGGGGTAGATTACTAGATATGATAATTCAGGGTGAATTTCAGGAAGCATAATACTTACCCTAACAAAACACAAAAATAAAATAAAATCACAAGCCTGTATCAACCGAAGTATTAATGGTATCCCCCCCAACCAATCTGACTCCCCTAAAATACAGTCTCACTGTGATACACTCCCACTACATTTAAAGGCAAACAAAAGTTAACACTTTTATGGTAAAAGCAGAAAATAAGTAAGAGTCCATAGAAGCACAGTTCTAATCTCAGCTCTGCCACCAACTAGGTGACGTTCTCTGGGGCTTCTCCAAGAAGACAATCTCCTTTTTCCCAGCTCTAACATCTGAGAGACAGCTAATGCAGCTCAACTTTAACAGGTCACCTCAGAAATGGGGAATTCACACGTTCCTTCCTTTGGCAGAGTATCTGGATGAGGACTGGACGTGCAAGGCAAGGCCAGAAGCATGAGGCCATGGCAGGGAAAAGTCATTCTCTGGGAAAATGTGGAAAAATGCCCCCCAAACACCCTGTACCTTTCTTCATCATGTCTCGGTCCAAGGCTACATTTCTTTGGGCAAGATTTACTTCTGATCGAAAATGGAAGCGCTTGGCTCGCTGTTCTTTCTTTTCAATTGCTTCCTAGAAGGTACAGAAAAAGCCAAAGAAGTGAAACATGGAGGAGGAAAGTTAAATCACAAACACAAAATGATGCATCAGTGACAAGTAACTTAGAAGAAATAAGCAACATTGTGCCTTTAACAATTTTTTGCAGAGAACTAGATATTCACAGTCAATGACTGGGAGGGTGTACACTAATAGTGCTATAATTTGTAATAATCTCTACAATGATTCATTGCCTATCACTGTATCTGGGACATAGTAGGAATTCAATGAATATTTGTTGCTTCAGTGAGTAATGAATAATGGTTTGACATTTATTATTAGGAATCATGCAAACAAACTGTAACTAAACAATCTCAACATTCCAATTTTTCAGGTGCAGAAACTGAGGCACAAAGAAAGTTAAAAGGTTTGCTAGAGGCACTTCAGCTAATAAGGGGCAGATCTCCTCATCTCAGTGCTATTTCTAGAAGCCCCACCACCATCCCCTTTTCACAAAGTCTGTGTGCATGGTAATCACACCTATCACATTATGTCTGCCTGAGCAGTCCACTCCCTAAAGCTTTTTCTGCATTTCAAAATAACATTGAAGCAAAGAAACTCTCTCCTCTATTCTAAACTTGTGCCCACGGAATTGCCAGTTTTCATCTATAAGTGACAAGAAGCATTGATGCTCTCTAAAAAACAAAACAATCAGTTTCCTAAATTTTTTTTCCAAGAGGTAAAATAAATCCAGGTCCAACTATGGGTTTCTGACAGCTTTTAGGAAGCTTCACTAATTGTATATTGACTTTGCCACACTAATTGAAGGTCTGACTATAGAAAGCTTGTGGGGACTGGTAAAGCAGCAACAATTCTGTTATTTCCCAACAGTTATGCTAATTTTCTCCACTTAAGTTTTCCCAGTGGAAACAACTAATCTACCTTCCTTTAGTAAGACTGAAGTACCAATTCTTGGCTACCACCCTTTCCCCCATATATTTGTTTCATATAATGGTAAACGGTGTAGGCTTAAGAAGAGTACTGTCCATTTCTTTTTCAATTACAATAAGAAAACATCTTCACTTTATTCTATTTTCTTGTCAAAAAAGATGATCAGTTCTTTCTTTTGGCCTTTAGGCAATCAGAGACAGATTGAGACCCAGATAAAACACAAAAAAGTAAGCATGACATACTTACTTTTATTTTTGCTTTCATACATCCAATATAGTAACACAGTATTATTTATTCAGAATTGTAACCTAAACTCTGTTCGAAACTTAATTGCAGGCATCAAAATCAGAAACAATGTTTAATCAGAAACAATCAGAAACAATGTTTAAGCTGCAATTAAAGCAACAAATAAGTATCAACTGTTTATTGTAAAGAAAATAATATGTTTGGCTCTGTGAAGAGTTGCAGTGAAGCTGGTAACCTAGTAACAGCAATCACTAGATAAAAGGCAATACTCTCAGGTACTGGGAATAATTCAGTCCACTTGGCCTTCAAAGTTTAGCCACACACACACATTTAGGAAATCGTATTTTTCTCGGCCTCAACCAGCGAGGAATTAAGACATTTACTAAGGGCTTACTATGTGCAAGGCACTTTCATGTTTTGCTTCATTTAAAGTGGAAACAGTTTACGCATTTTTAAAGAATGGACAGCATAAAAAAAAGCACTCCAGTGCAGAACTTTTTCTTGGACATGGTTAATTACAGGCATCTAGGTACAGTGATTATATCTTCTCATGGATTCAACAACACACAAACGCTGTCTGAATGTTTTCAGGATGCATGAAGGCATCACTGTATAACACAAAATTTAAACCTAAAAAAAAGTTTCAATCCAACAACAAAAGAAAAAAGGAGGTAAAGAATAATTGCTGTTCTACAACTCCTAGACATTTGTTCATTAAGTTCACCTGTTTCTCAAAATGAATAAATTAATCATGGTCTGTCTTACCTTGGAGGTGACATCGATTCCAGTGATGAAGCTGCCAGCCTTGTTTTCATATCTTCTGCTTGTGTCCTAACAAGAAGGGGATGGGTGAGAATTGCTAACGAGCAACTGATGACAAGCAGGTGATAAACAACAGCCTGACAACCCATTCCTTCTGCATAGCCGTTCTTTCCAGCAATCCTTCCCCGACCCTGACAATCAACCCCATATTATGGGGAAGCCTGTCCCAGTGACTCCATGTAGCAATCAACCACTCTACCAAGAAGGCTTTTCTAGACCTATCCACAAACTAAAGTAATTCCATCTACTGAAGGTATCCGTGTAAATGAAAATCTAAAGGCGTTCATGAAAAATACCCAAGATGAGGCACAGTCACTTATCTCCCCAACCCAGACTGGACAAATTCATTGTGCCAGGCCACCAGATGGAGCACAAGTCTTCACCAAAATGCAGAAAGTCAGGACTCACCTCGACCTTCTGGGGAAAACACAGCACAGTGCAATGAAAACAGGATGGGATTTGGAAGCCTGGGGACTCAAATCGCAGCTCTGACGTTCACTGATTACATGACACTGTGCAATTCCTTTGGCCTCTCTGGGCCTAGGTTTCCTCTGTGGTATCTGCCTACCTTTCTGACCTCTTAACTGCTCTCCCACTTGTGCTACAGAACTTGACCTTTCTCCAACAAAACACTCTTGTTCCCATCTCAGAGCCTCTGCACTTACTGTTGCCCCTGCAGGCAACGCTCTCTTCCAAATCTTCACATGGCTGGCTCCTTTTTGTCACTTAGGGTTCAGCTTAAATTTCACTACCTCAGAGGACTTTCCTGACCATCCTATGCCATTCTGCTTCCTGCTCTGCACACGCTCCCTGCCCTCTGCACACTTCCATCCCATTAACATGCTTTATTCTCTCCACAGTACTCACCACTACCGTAAATTGTGTCCCCCCAACTGGAACATAAACGCCAGGACACAGTCTGGTCTTGATCTTGGTCAAGTGCCTAGGACTGTGGCTGGCACTAAGTGGGGGACACAGTAAGTACATGTTGAACTGAAGGAAGGAAGGGATGATAACACCTACTTCACAACCTCAGTGATATTTTAAATGATGTAATGTAGTAAATGGTAAAATGCCACTATGTTAATTGTTGTTGCCAGAGTCACTATAATTTACTGTCTTTAGTGCTCTCACTTTTTTTTTTTTTTTACCTTTTTCCATAATCTTAATTTAAAAGCAAGACTAGCAGACATGTGCTAAAAAGTAGTCCATGTTAGGTAGGAAATTAAGTACGTGAGAGGAGCCATGCAGGCCTGAGACCAGCCCTAAGAACCGGACACAAGACCACCAAACCACAAGCAAAAACACCTCTCAGCATCCCCACTGTGATAAAAGAGGGACCAAGGACCACTGCTAGTTCACTGATGTTTTGTTTTCATTAAGGGTGAGATGCTGGAGCCACGGTGTAACAGCGGAGCCGCGCGGGGACAAGATGACCCTCAAGTCACAACAGAAACACAGAGTTTCTGCAGCTGACAAGCCCAGCTCTCCCAAGGGAAACCGCGAGTGCTATGTTTAACAGACACCAGCTCCACCGGAGCAGGACCCACAAAGAGACCGGCATGCTCGCGCCACTCGACAGTTCTTTCTGCGCCGCTCCTGGTTCTGTTCCCGCCCGGGGCTCGCCCTTTATCTCAAGCCCCCAGATAAGCCCAACCCCTCCTCATTCACACTCTTGCACCGACTGACTCGGAGGGGCAGCGAAGGGGGTGTCCTCAACTACCCCCCAGCTCTTCCCCACCTCCTCCAGCCCCCTCAACACCCATTTCCGGGCGCCCCAGCGTCCTTTCTCTAGCTCCCCGTCTCTGCTCAAGCCTGGCGCCCCCGCCCCCCGGGCGCTCGCCCCCCTCATCCCTTCCCCAGACTTCCCCCGGCCCCGGCCACCTCCCCTTCCGGCCCCCTCCGGCGCGGGACACTCGCTCAGCGACCTCCTCCTCGCCCTCGCCCCCGCCCCCCGCCCGTACCGGGATCAGTTCCTTCAGCGAGCGCCGAATCGGCACGACCTCCAGCTCGCCCTCCTCCACCTCCATGGGCTCCGGCTCGCCGCGGTCCAAACCTGACTCCGCTTCAGGCGACGGGGGCCCCAAGGCCGGCCCCGCCGGGACCTCCGCCTTCACCGACACTCGCAGGCCCCGTACGGCCGCCATCGCCGCCCGCCGGCCGCACCACTGAGAGTTCGCCCCGCACACCGCGGGCTAGAGCGCCACAGGCCACAGAGCTGCCGCTACCTAGAGCGTCGCCTGCTGCGGCTAGAAGGCTCTCTTCAGCGCCGACGCCCTCTGGTGGTGGGAGGAACCCTGGACGGCTGGAGCGGGATCTGGTGAAGAGGAGGCGGGACCGAGTGGGAACGGAGGCAGGGCCTGCTGGAGGGGGCGGGGCCTGGAGCAGTTCGCTACAGTCTGGGCTTAGAAAATAGCTACACCTTGAGCAGTAAACTTGTAATCAAAGCTAATTTTACTGAATTATCATTACCTGTCAGTGACTGTTCCAAGCGCTTGAATCCTTACAACAACCCTATGAAGTTACTACTTTTACTATCCCCATTTCACATTTGAGGAAACTGAGGCATTGAAACTTACCCAAGATGACAGGCTATTTAAAGGACAAAATCCGGATATGAGCCTTGGCAACCAGAATGAGCCTTGGTCTGCCACTTCTGGGCAAGTCTGTAGGTTTACAATGCACTTGCCTTGACAACCTTTGTCTCTTTCAAGTCTCCCAATAGTTGGCCCATTTTACATACCGCAAGATTGAGACTCCAAGAGGGTAATGAGCTTGAACGCTAATTTCGTGTCCCCCAAGGGCTCGGTCTACTGGAGACTTCTGAGCATGGTTTCTTGCGGACATTTCTAACAAGAACCTGGTTGGGAGAGAGGGAGTGTCCTCTAGGCTTCCAGAGGGCGCCACTGGTCAGTTTTGCTTTGAGTCCTGATTTTGCACCTTCCTCCCTGTGTTACCTTGGGTTAGTTCTGACCCCTTTCTGGTCCTGTCATCCCATCTGAGGAGGGTGGAGGTGGGATCCTAGGGTCTCCAAGGCCTCACCAGCTCTGACAATGGAGAAGCAAATAATTATAAAACAAGGGAGAACATGATCAATATCAGACAC